>NW_019154110.1:16997236-17499576 GCF_002288905.1 Enhydra lutris kenyoni
AATGGCTCAGGTCATGATCCCAGGGTCCTGGGATCAAGCCCCGTATCGGGCTCTCTGCTCAACAGGGAGCCTGCTTCCCCCCCTCTCTCCATCTGCCTGCCTCTCTGCCTACTTGTGATCTCTGTCAAATACATAAATAAATAAAAATCTTTTTTAAGGGGTGCCTGGGTGGCTCAGTGGGTTAAGCCGCTGCCTTCGGCTCAGGTCATGATCTCAGGGTCCTGGGATCGAGTCCCGCATCGGGCTCTCTGCTCGGCAGGGAGCCTGCTTCCCTCTCTCTCTCTCTCTCTGCCTGCCTCTCTGTCTACTTGTGATCTCTCTCTGTCAAATAAATAAATAAAATCTTTAAAAAAAAAATCTTTTTTAAAAAAATGGAGGCTCTTAATGCTAAGATAAATGAGGCAGAAGAAAGAATTAGTGATATAGAGGATTAAATGACAGAGAATAAGGAAGCTGAGCAAATGAGAGACAAACAACTACTGGACCACGAGGGGAGAACCTGAGAGAGAAGTGATACCATAAGATGAAACAATATGAGAATAATTGGGATTCCAGAAGAAGAAGAAAGAGAAAGGGGGGCAGAAGGTATATTAGAGAGAATTATTGGAGAGAATTTCCCTAATATGGCAAAGGGAACAAGCATCAAAATCCAGGAGGTGCAGAGAACCCCCCTAAAAATCAACAAGAATAGGTCCACACCCCATCACCTAATAGTAAAATTTACAAGTCTTAGTGACGAGAAAATCCTGAAAGCAGCTCGGGACACGAAGTCTGTAACATACAATGATAAAAATATTAGATTGGCAGCAGACTTATCCACAGAGACCTGGCAGGCCAGAAAGAACTGGCATGATATATTCAGAGCACTAAAAGACAAAAACATGCAGCCAAGAATACTATATCCAGCTAAGCTATCACTGGAAACAGAAGGAGACATAAAAAGCTTCCAGGACACATAAAAACTAAAAGAATTTGTAAACACCAAACCAGTCCTACAGGAAATATTAAAAGGGGTCCTCTAAGCAAAGAGAGAGCCTAAAAGTAGTAGACCAGAAAGGAACAGAGACAATATACAGTAATAGTCACCTTATAGGCAATACAATGGCACTATATTCATATCTTTCAATAGCTACCCTGAATGTAAATGGGCTAAATGCCCCAATAAAAAGACACAGGGTATCAGAATGGATAAAAAAACAAAACCCATCAATATGCTGTCTGCAAGAAACTCATTTTAGACCTGAAGACATCTCCAGATTGAAAGTGAGGGGGTGGAAAACAATTTACCACTCTAATGGACATCAAAAGAAAGCTGGGTGGCAATTCTTATATCAGATAAGTTAGATTTTAAGCCAAAGACTATAATAAGAGATAAGGAATTGGGTATATCATATATCATATATCATATTGAGTATATCATACTCAAAGTGTCTGTCCAACAAGAAGATCTAACAATTTTAACAATTTTAAATATCTATGCCCCTAAAATGGGAGCAGCCAACTATATAAGCCAATTAATCACAAAATCCAAGAAACACATTGACAATAATACAATAATAGTAGGGGACTTCAACACCCCCCTCACTGAAATGGACAGATCATCCAAGCAAAAGATCAACAAGGAAATAAAGGCCTTAAATGACACACTGGACCTGATGGACATCACAGATATATTCAGAACATTCCATCCCAAAGCAACAGAATACACATTCCTCTCTAGTGAACATGGAACATTCTCCAGATTAGATCACATCGTGGGTCACAAATCAGATCTCAACTGGTACCAAAAGATTGGGATCATTCCCTGCATATTTTCAGACCACAATGCTCTGAAGCTAGAACTCAATCATAAGAGCTAAGTTGGAAAGAACTAAAATACATGGAGGCTAAAGAGCATCCTACTAAAGAATGAATGGGTCAACCAGGAAATAAAAGAAGGTTTGAAAAAAATTCATGGAAACAAATCATAGCGAAAACACAACTATTCAAATCTGTGGGACACAGCAAAGGCAGTCCTGAGAGGAAAGTACATAGCCATACAAGCCTTTTTCAAGAAACAATAAAGGTCTCAAGTACACAACCTGACCCTATACCTAAAGGAGCTGGAGAAAGAACAGCAAAGAAAGCCTAAACCCAGCAGGAGAAGAGAAATCCTAAAGATCAGAGCAGAAATCAATGAAATAGAAATCAAAAGAACAGTAGAACAAACCAATGAAAGTAGGAGCTGATTCTTTGAAAGAATTAATAAGATTAATAAACCCCTGGCCAGACTTATCAAAAAGAAAAGAGAAAGGACCCAAATAAATAAAATAATGAATGAAAGAGGAGAGATCACAACCAACACCAAAGAAATACAAACAATTATAAGAATATATTATAAGCAACTATACGCCAGCAAATTTGACAATCTAGAAGAAATGGATGCATTCCTAGAGACATATAAACTACCAAAACTGAACCAGGACGAAACAGAAAAGCTGAACAGACCCATAACCAGTAAGGAGATTGAAGCAGTCATCAAAAATCTCCCAACAAACAAGCGACCCAGGCCAGACAGCTTCCCAGGGGAATGCTACCAAACATTTAAAAGAAGAATTAATACCTGTACCCCTGAAACTGTTCCAAAAAACAGAAACAGAAGGAAAACTTCCAAACTCATTTTATGAGGTCAGCATTACCTTGAACCCAAAACTAGACAAAGACCCCATCAAAAAAGAGAATTACAGACCAATATCCTTGATGAACACAGATGCGAAAATTCTCACCAAAACACTAGCTAATAGGATCCAACAGTACATTTAAAGGACTACTCACCACGTAGAAGTGGGATTTATCCCAGGGCTGCAAGGTTGTTTCAACATCCACAAATCAATCAATGTGATACAATACATTAATAAAAGAAAGAACAAGAACCATATTATACTCTCAATAGATGCTGAAAAAGCATTTGACAATGTAGAGCATCCTTTCTTGATCAAAACTCTTCAAAGTGTAGGGATAGAGGGTACACACCTCAATATCATCAAAGCCATCTATGAAAAACACACAGCGAATATCATCCTCAATGGAGAAAAACTGAGAGTGTTTCCACTAAGGTCAGGAACACGAAGGGATGTCCATTATCACCACTGCTATTCAACATAGTACTAAAAGTTCCAGCCTCAGCAATCAGACAATGAAAAGAAATCAAAGAAATCCAAATCAGCAAAGAAGAAGTCAAACTATCACTCTTTGCAGATGATATGATACTTTGTGTGGAAAACCCAAAAGACTCTACTCTGAATCTGCTAGAACTTGTACAGGAATTCAGTAAAGTGTCAGGATATAAAATCAATGCACAGAAATCAGTTGCATTTCTATACACCAACAAGAGAGAAGAAAGAGAAATTAAGGAGTCAATCCCATTTACAATTGCACCCAAAACCATAAGATACCTAGGAATAAACCTAACCAAAGAGGCAAAGAATCCGTACTCAAACAACTATATAGTACTCATGAAAGAAACTGAGGAAGACACAAAGAAATGGAAAAGTATTCCATGCTCATGGATTGGAAGAACAAATATTGTGAAAATGTTTATGCTACCTAAAGCAATCTACACATTTAATGGAATCCCTATCAAAACACCATCAATTTTTTCCAAAGAGATGGAACAAATAATCCTAAAATTTATATGGAACCAGAAAAGACCTCGAATAGCCAGAGGAATATTGAAAATAAAGCCAAAGATGGTGGCATCATAATTCTAGACTTCAAGCTCTATTACAAAGCTGTCATCATCAAGACAGTATGGGACTGGCACAAAAACAGACATGTAGATCAATGGAACAGAATAGAGAGCTCAGAAATATATTCTCAACTCTATGGTCAACTAATCTTTGACAAAACAGGAAAGAATGTCCAATGGAAAAAAAGACAGTCTCTTCAACAAATGGTGTTGGGAAAATTGGACAGCCACATGCAGAAAAATGAAACTGGACCATTTCCTTACACCACACACAAAAACAGACTCCAAATGGATGAAAGACCTCAATGTGAAAAAGGAATCCATCAAAATCCTTGAAGAGAACACAGGCAGCAATCTCTTCAAACTCAGCCACAGCAACTTCTTCCTAGAAACATCATGAAAGGCATGGGAAGCAAGGGCAAAAATGAACTACTGGGACTTCATCAAGATCAAAAGCTTTACAGCAAAGGAAACAGTCAAGAAAACCAAAAGACAGCTGACAGAATGGGAGAAGATATTTGCAAATGACATATCAGATAAAGGGCTAGAATCCAAAATCTATAAAGAACTTATCAAACTTGGGGCGCCTGGGTGGCTCAGTGGGTTAAGCCTCTGCCTTCGGTTCATGTCATGATCTCAGGGTCCTGGGATCGAGTCCCACATCGGGCTCTCTGCTTGGCAGGGAGCCTGCTTCCTCCTCTCTCTTTCTGCCTGCCTCTCTGCCTTCTTGTGATTTCGTTCTGTCAAATAAATAAATAAAATCTTTTAAAAAATTTTTTAAAAAAATAAATTAAAAAATTTTAAAAAAAGAACTTATCAAACTCAACACCCAAAGAACAAATAATCCAATCAAGATATGGACAGAAGACATGAACAGACATTTCTGCAAAGAAGACATCCAGATTGCCAACAGACACATGAAAAAGCGCTCCACATCACTCGGCATCATGGAAATACAAATCAAAACCACAATGAGATACCACCTCACACCAGTCAGAATGGCTAAAATTAAAAGTCAGGAAATGACAGATGCTGGCAAGGATGGGGTGAAAGTGGACCCCTCCTACACTATTGGTGGGAATGCAAGCTGGTTCAGTCACTCTGGAAAACAGCATGGAGGTTCTTCAAAAAGTTGAAAATAGAGCTACCCTACGACCCAGCAATTGCACTACTGGGTATTTACCCTAACGATACAAATGTAGTGATCTAAAGGGGCACATGTACCCCAATGTTTATAGCACCCCAATGTCCATAATAGCCAAGCTATGGAAAGAACCTAGATATCCATCAATAGGTGAATGGATAAAGAAGATGTGGTATATATATACAATGGAATACTATGCAGCCATCAAAAGAAATGAAATCTTGCCATTTGCAACAGCGTGGATGGAACTAGAGGTATTATGCTGAGCAAAGTAAGTCAATCAGAGAAAGACAATTATCATATGATCTCCCTCATATGATGAAGTTGAGAGCAAAAGTGGGGGGGATTTAGGGAATAAGGAAGGAAAAAATGAAACAAGATGGGATCGGGAGGGAGGCAAACCATAAGAGACTCTTAATCTCACAAAACAAACTGAGGGTTGCTGGAGGGAGGGGGGTATGGAGAGGTTGGCTGGATTATGGACATTGAGGAGGGTATGTGATATGGTGAGTGCTGTGAAGTGTGTAAGCCTGATGATTCGTAGACCTGTATACCTGGGGCAAATAATACATTATATGTTAAAAAAAAAAAAAAGGAAGAAGAAGAAGAAGAAGAAGAAGTTGAATCCTAATTAAATGGATAAAGAGAAACTTTAGGCCCAGGTAACTTCACCAAAAAATTCTTCCAAACATTTAAGGAAGAAATAAAACCAATTTTAGCCAAAGTCTTTCAGTGAATAAAAGAAAAAAAAGGAACAATTGTAAACTCAATATTTGAAACCATTTTAATCTTGATATGAGGTTAAATGCCCAAGGCCTTATAAAAAAAGAAAGCTTATGGGCCAGGGTCTTACTCATGAACACAGATGCAAAGAACCAAAACAGTGTATTAGAAGCCAAATTCGGAAATTACGTAAAAAGAACAACCAGGTTGTGTTTATTCCCAGTGTTTATGCTTAGTTCATTCGAAAGTCAACCAGTGTGATTCCCCAAATTAACAGAATAAAGAAAGATAAAACAATACAATCACTTTCATGGATGGAAAAAAAAAACTGTCACAAAATTTAACAATATTTTAGTAGTTTAAAAATATTTAGAATTTTTTTAAACTCTTAGCAAACTTTCTTCATCAGATAATGGCAAGCATGCAAGAGAGAGAGGGAGATGGAGAAGAGGAGTCCAGGGGAGACAGAAAGAAGGAAGAGAGGAAGCTAGGAAGGAAGAAAAGACAGGAGGAAGAGAGACAGGGAGGGAGGAAGCCACACAGGAGGAAAGGATATAAAAATGATTCATAATGCTAGCTGTGTAGCAGTTTGGAATCTTGAGGCAAGAGGGACTCATCCAAGACAACAATCAGTTTTACTGGCCTCCCTTCTCTCTTTGGTTCATATCCCTTCAGAGAACTCGGGGCCATTCTGATGAAAGATTAAGTGACCCATTTACCTTTATACCTACAATGTCTTGCCTGCACTTTGCACATAGTAGGTTCATCATAAGCATTTGTTAGAGACAGTAATTCAGAGGGCCATAACCCCTAAAGCAGCACTAATAGGTATTATTATTCTTTCCCACCTTGTAGTCACTGGAGTGGAATGTTTTTTTCAAACACTGAGATATTGAGAGTTAAATCTCTAATTAGAACCATAATGTATTGACCTTACTCTCCTTTATACCAGTTAAATTAACTTAGCAATAATTGGCTGACTAAGGCAATAATAGGACAGCTCCCCTTTCCTGGGTTTTCTTCCTCCTTTTGGGGGTGTTGTGTGTGTTTCTTTCTTTTTCTGCTCCTCCTTCTCTTGTTCCTCTTTCTGATTTGGCTGGGATTTTTTTTTTTTTTACTTTTTTCCCATCATTCTCTTTATCTCCCTAGAAATATCAGTTAACTAAAGTTTAGGTGAATACAGGGTTTGCTCCATGATTTCAAAATGTTCATAAGCCTAAGTTCTGTGCCTAGCATGGATAGTAAATTTAAAGAAAACACCAAATTTGAAATTAAAAGAATATAATCCTATCATCCCTATCTCCCATAACTCTGGAAAAAAACACATCTTTTGCTTCTGATTCAAAATATTAATCTTCAAGAGTGCTCCCAGCTTCTCACAATCACAGCTTCCTTGGGAAAAATGCTTATAACTCTGAAAAGCCACTTTATCCTACTTCCAGTGAAAGCAGTTCTTAAGGAGGCTACAGAGAAAAATGGGAACAATGGAGTATTTAAGACTTGGTTTTTACATTATTTACATATTTTATAAAATATCTCCTATAAACCATATTTATGCATATTATATATAATTACACAAATATAATTATAATGCATAATTATATTATAGAATTTACTGATTATTTTACATAATTATGAATCCTGAGCAACACTGAAGGGCCTAATCCACTTAGACCTTAATTCTGCTAAAAGTGAACATCTACTTACCCAGAGACAGAGGCACCAAACTGAAAACTCCTTGTGGAAATTCCCTTCCCCAGTGAGAAACCAGTAAGATTTCTGTATCATAGGAAGACATCACCACTTCTAGTTCCTCTCCCAGAGGATAGTCAGACAAGAAGGTCTTTTTTCCCAGCTCCCGTTATTGAAATGATATCAGACAGATACTTGGTGTTGTCTAGCCCTCCAGCTGCTGTTAAGTGCTGAAATCATCCTCTGATTGCATAGCACCAGGAAAGAGATTATAGCCTCCTGCCTGTTTAAAGTGACAGCCTGGTGATATTTTTCCTTGCTATGAGCTCTGTGCATCTGGGGTCAGGGTCCTTGAGGAGGAGAAAGATATGCAATAGGTAGATGGGCCCAAGTCAACCTTAAGAAGGCAAGTTTGTCATAAATGCTTCCTCAGCCTTCTTCTCATTTCTTCCTTCTTTAGGATTTTTCTACAATTTCCAGTGCCCTTCCTCACAAACGGAAACCCAGTGTGGAGTGTAGGTTTTTCAAGATACAAGTACCTGTTTCCTAATTACAGACTCTTATTTTCTAGGGAAAAAGCATACTAATTAGGCACAGCTGGTGGTCCCTGTTACTTTTTCATGGATCTGGCCTCACATCAGGGATGTTAGGTTTGAGGAAAGGTGGGCAGAGGGGAGAAGTTTGGTTTTCCATGTAATAAGCACCACGGGAGTTTTGAAGTCACAAGCCTTTGTCCAGCTCCTTTGTAAGAGATCGCACACTTGCTTTGCAGCAAGTGTTTTCAGAGCTTTCCAAAGGGTTGAGAGGTCTTGAAACATGTCTCTACTGCAGGCTACAGAATCATGTTGTCTAGAAACTTGAAATAATACAAACAACAATTGTAGAATCCCCATGCCACTTGGGAAAGGGATGCCACTTGGGTAAGAAGAAAACGAGATATTATTGATGAAGCACTTAGGGAAGTGATAGGGTTAAGGACCTATAAGAGCAACGTAATTGTTCCTATTGTGTAAATTTCATGTTTATTTTCCTATGCTCTTCTTCATCAATGGTAACAAGGCCTTGCTATTTTGCCAATACTAACTCTTCCAAGTTTATCAAGACACCTGACTTCTGTTACACTATCATTTTCCTCATTTCCTCTGGCACATTCATTAATTCATTCAACAAACATTTATTGAATACCTGTTACATATCAAGCTAAAGGACTAAGTGGGACGTTCAAAGACGGGCAAGCTATGGTTCCCATTCTTTTTTTTTTTTTTATTTTTTTTAAATTTTTTTTTTAATAAACATATAATATATTTTTATCCCCAGGGGTACAGGTCTGTGAATCGCCAGGTTTACACACTTCACAGCACTCACCATAGCACATACCCTCACCAATGTTATGGTTCCCATTCTTAAAGGGCTTACAATCTAGTTGGAGAAATAGATACATGAACAACCAACTCAAATATAAAGCAGAGAGGAAGTTAAACACATCGGTGTCATGAAGCATAAAGGTTAGGAGTCCGTATAAAGCAGAGCTGCAGAGCTATGGAGAGAGAAGCCAATCCAAACTGGGAGGGAACAGGAAGGGAGTCGGAAAAGGCTTCTGGAGTAGGGGAAGCTTGCACTGCCTTTAGTACCACCTGGTCAGAAAGGGAAAAGGGGAGAGGACATCCCAACAGCCTGAACAGGGTAGACAAAGCCCCAGGGTCAGAAAGGGAAAAGGGGAGAGGACATCCCAACAGCCTGAATAGGGTAGACAAAGCCCCAGGGCCATGAGTCACCAAAAAGTGTTAGTACAACCCCAAGTATTGTATGTGCCTGGAGCCAGGAAGGCAGGGAGTAAGGGCAGGAGGAGAGGAGGGGCGGGCTGGAGGCGGACCATAAAGGACCAGGCTTGTCTTGTCACACTCCCACCTCTGCCGCCAAACAAAGAGAAGCGGCCAGCCAGATGCTGAGGAGCCGCTTGAGGCGCAAGGACACAAGCATGGGCAAGACAGAAACGCCATTATACAAGCCTCCAGCGGAGACACTCAGCAGCCTAGAGAAACCCCGGCACACCAGTCCAGTTCTAAAGCTTAGGAACTGGGACTTTTGTTTTTGCCGCAGGACAGGACTGAGAGAGCACACAATGCCCAGTGTTGAAACTCCCTGTTTGGAAGGAAGAACAGTTTGCACATCTGGGAAAGGTTAGGGTCAAACATATAAATGAGGGGAGCGGAGCACATTCCTCTGAGACACTCCGTCTGTGACGTCAATTGCTGCTGGGTTTGGACAGAGGCTGCTCTCTGGTGCCGGAGTCAGGGACCCATTAACTTTGCCCAGCGCCTGAGTGTTTATGTGGAAAATGTGAGGCCAGGAAGTTTCTCTTAATTATGATTTGGAGGTTGTCAAGTGACTATTCTTTAGTAGCTGGTTTCTGTCTTTCCCACCTACCCTCGACTCATTTCCTATTTTCTCATCTATAGCCCAATCCCTCTCTCTCTCATCCCACTCTTATAAAAAATAATTCTATTTACTTCGATGGCTTCTCTGTGTCACTTCCTCCCTCTGAATTCTAGACCTTGCCGCCACTTCCCACTCCGCCGCTCCATGGCTGTGGGCCCAGCTGGGAAATGAACTCTCAGACCACGTGACCACTTGTAACATGGTGTTTTGACTATTGACTTTCTTGTCTTCCAAACCTCAGGGAACAAGCTGCACTCTGCACAGGCACCATCGGGGTCCGTCCCCAAAGTCAGAAGGAGACAGGAAACTGGGCCAGCATCGTCCCTTACTCCCTCGGGTGTCAGTCAAACCTAAAGATTGTTGGTAAAGGCCCATATCTGTATGTAAGAAAGTGCTCAAGGCCTGGAATTCCCCCTTCCCTTCTTACCTTCATAGCATACTCAACACTTCCAGGGCCATTATCTCCACTCAAAATAATAACCTGGAGAACTAGGACCTACTTGTAATTACCATTATCCTATTTAAATCTGGGCCAAGCTGAGGCACCTCAGTGCTCCATTGCCAACACCAGGGAGAAAAATAACAGCCTCATGTAACAAGCAATTACCCACATACTGATGACTCATGAATTATTAAGAATTACTGACAGCACACTCTAAGTCCAAGACTACTTTTATATTTGCTTCATGACTTTACCCCACCACCCACTGATCAATTTCCTCCCCTATAAGTACTGCCGAGAAGCTTGAGGAAAGAAAAGAACCAAGGATGCAATTGGAAAAAACGAACTCATTTTAATACCAGCCTCAACAGTGCATGATCTGAAAGGTAACTAAGCAAGAGAAAAGAAAGAGAAAATGTATACATAGATAGGTACTTGTATATTACCTAATTTTTAAAATTTTACTTAGTACTGATGTAGCACTAATTGTAACATGTATTGTTACATATTCCAATTAACATTAAATGTTGTGTATTAAATGTAATATTACATTTAATAATGTATACACATCCTTAATAAACATATATTAAAATGTATCAAGCTGCTGAGAGAGAGAAAGAGAGTATAATCCTCACTGAGAACAAGATATAGGACATTTGTCTCACCAAAAGTTTCCTTCATGCCCCTCCTTGTCAATATCTACCTCCTAAAGATAAGCTGACATCTGTCACCATGGACAAGTTTTATCTGTCTTGCTTATCCCATACACTGGCTTATATAGTATGTATTCTTTTATGTCTGACTTCCCTTTCTCATCATCATGTTTGTGAGATTCCTACTTACACTTAACAAAATGTAGCTTTTTATTTTTCACTGTGCAGTTTAAATATGCCATTGTATGAATGTGCCTCAATTTATCCACTCTATGATTCAATCACTTGACTTTGAAAATATTCTTTGCTCTTTAGGACTATCCAGATTACTCTTTCCCTTTGTTCAGGTATGAACTACACAGCAGTCATCTCGGCATGAATGATTTGTAACCTCAGGTGTATGTTAAAATTACTCGAATAATTTTTTTGCCTTATTTATGCCTTTTACTATACCATGATGCTTATGAGGATTATGAATACCACTCAGAGAAGATGTATCACCCTAGAATTTCTAAGATTGAAGTATTCCTTTATTTTGATTGAGACCAGAGAATTTAAAATGGAATTGATTTTATGTAGCACAGCACAGATAAAATAATGATGACCATAATGCTGTCGGTAGACATGTGTTGAAGCCTCCTGTAGGCCAGCCACTGTGCTAAGCACCATACGGACGCATTACCCAGCTAGCTCGCTATTAGAATCCCAATCCCTAACATGAGGGCTGGTGCATAATTCGGTGCTCAAAATACACTGAGTCAGTAAGTTTAATTGGGTCCCCACAACAACCTTTTGAACTAGGTATCATTCTCTCTATTTTAAAGAAGAGGGGAAATAGAATTCAGAAACTTTAGAATTTTCCCAGTCATCTAGCATAAATTTGGGGAAAACAGGAATCAAATCCAGGTTTTAATTTCCCTACTGATCTATCCTCAGATAAGATAAAGATATGGCTTTTCTAGAGAGATAGGGGAGGAGGATAGTTGTTGATCCCACATGGGAGTATGGGTGACTTAGAGAGTGAAATCTTAAAGAAATTCAGACACAAGGAAAGAGTGTGATGCTTACTTTCATTGATTATTTACCAGGGCGGAGCACCTGATAATTGGCATCAGAGGCTCGTTAAGTTGGTTTTGTTATCTCTGTAAATAAGAGAAGTGGGCCTTGGGGACATTAAGTACCATAAGCGACTAGAGTCACTCTGCTGTGTACCCCCAGTCCTAAAACCAGGTCTAACTTCAGAGTTCATGCTTTTTTTTTTTTTTAACTGCATCCTGCTGAAAAGTGAAGGTGTAGAAATTGATGGAGACTCAGTAGACTCTGTTGTCCGCCCTATAAGAACATCATGGAAGGTAGAAGAAAAATAGAAATTAAGATAATTTTTTAAAAAATAACAGCTTATGTTTATTGAGCACTCATGATGCAATGAAGAGTCTATGAAGGATTTTTCATGCATGATCTAACTAATCCTCACGGCCAATTCTGAAGAAGGAACTATTTTTATTCGCACATTATAGATGAGTCACAGAGACTTAGGTCAAGTAGTTTACACAAAATCATGCTGTTATTAAAGGGCCAAGCCAAAATCAGAAGTCAACCATTTAGCTCCTAAATACATGCTCTTTATCTCCATGCTGCATTGACTCTTAAGGAAGAGATAGGAGAAAAGATGCCATAGGAGCAGAAGCAAAGCCAAGGAAAAACACTGCTGGTCCAAGCCTAACTGACAGCATGGATGCTAATTTTGTGTACCCATGGTCATGACCTAAAGCTGCGATATGGACCTAGGGACCAAACAGAAAAAGTTCATCTTTCTAGGGAACAGTATGGTTAAAAATAGAACTGAGACAGTATGAATACATTTTCAAGAAATAATGACCTTCAAAGTTAGAATGAGATGAGGAACCAGCTACCCCGTTCCCTCAAATAAGAGAAGACCATTAATAAACTAAAGAATGTTTCAACCCTAAACCAATATATTGATTGCTGTGAGATCCCAAATTGGCATTGTTCCCTTAGACCACTGCATAGTAGAGACAGAATAGCCTTCTATCTGCTACCTGTGCTCTCAGATTTATTTCCATGAAGGAATATCCACCCTGCCCCAACCCTACTATCTATTAAGACATATAGAGCTGTAATGAGAAACCTTGATTAGCTTCCTTCCAAGCATGTCTAGGGTTCATAATCTTGGGGTAAACAGTCTTGGGGAGCACAGTATTACTAAATGTCTACCAAAAGCCTGATTGTATATGACAAAATTTGAGCATGATTTTTTTGGAAATGAAAATGAGGTTTTTAAGTAACCTGATTATAAAAATAATACATGAAGGGCACCTGAGTGGTTCAGTCGGTTGAGCATCTAAGTCTTGATTTTGGCTCAGATCATGATCTTAGGATCATAGGATGGGCCCTTTGGGCTCTGTGCTCAGCAGGGCACCTGCTTGTCCCTCTCCCTCTCGTTCTGCCCACCCCCTAAAATAAATAAATACATCTTGGAAAAAAAAATAATATATGCTTGGTTAAAAAAAATAGCAAAAAAAATTTCAAGTACACAAAAGTATAAAGAAGAAATTAAAGGCCACTTGAGTCCATCACCCAGAAAGGACAATTACTAGTATTTTAGTGAATTTCTATCAACTGTCTTTGAAAACATGCATATATATGCAATCCAAATGCCAAGCGGGGTCTTCTGTACTAGACTAGACTAGAAAAACATTGTCACGAACCACTTTTCTTTGCCTTGAGGGGGAATCCATTATCTTCCCCATGATTTCTATTAAATACTCCAGGGCTTACATTCTCATGATTGCCACATGCTCTGACTTCCCAAGTTCCCTGAATATTAGTTCTCTGTTGCGTCTTACAGCTATTTCCTCTAGCTCTAGTCTGGTGTGGACCTAAATGAAGAAATCAGTCACATTCTTCTCACACAAGTTTTTTGTGCATGAAACAAACTATGATTAATGGGGGTTACATGGCAACAACAGAAATAACTAGTATCTATCCCATCACCCAGTTAATCTCATTCCTTCTTCCTCCTGCTTCTTCTCATCTCTTCTAACCTCCCCACTCCCCCACAAATCCCTGTACATTTCTGATACACTATGATTTCGCTGTTTCCCTCATGACTTTGTATCTTATTAATCCAACTCCCTAGACCCCACCTTCTTCTCCTAGCAGCTTATAAAAGTATTTTGCTAAACAAATATAATATTCTCTCTTGTAAAAGGAAAGCCATCTATTGGTAGAGTTTTTTTTAACCTCCCTTTAAACCATGTCAGTAAATATAGATGGACGTGGTTAATCTCTAAGAAAGGAATCACACATAGCTCTTTGCATATATACTTGGCCTTTTATTCCCCAGAGCACCTTCAGGCCCAGAATTCCATGAAACATACTTCAGAAAATATCAGGTAAATTCTATTAGAAAATATAAAAATATAGAAGGAAGCAACAGCTTGTAACAATGGCATGCTATACTCATAACCAATCCCTTACACACAGAGGAGGGCTGATCACCTCAGTAATGTGGATGAGTGAAAAGGGCACTGAGCAATATGAAAGGCACTACGCCTCCCAAAAGTGGGATACTTAGAAAGGAAATATAGCCATTTAAAGCAATGAAAACTGAAATCTTCAAAGCCACATTTCTATGAAGATGACTTAGGTAAAAAATTCTTTTATTACTGGTTTTAACCTACTTATTTTTAAAAGTCTCTAAGTGTCACCTCCTTTATGAAATTATCATAGAATTCTCCCCTTTAGAAACATTAGAGGTCACCATTCCTCACTGCCACACACTCATGTCTCTTGTTGCTCACATGGCTGGCATGACCCTGAATGCACTGCTGTATCATTCTCTGTGATAGCTAATTTTATGTGTCAACTTGGCCAGGCCACAGCACCTAGACATTTGGTAAAACATTATTCTACATGTTTCTGTGAAGGTATTTTTTGGATGAGATTAACATTTAAATCAATGGACTTTGAGTAAAGCAGATTACCCCCATAATGTGGGTGGGCCTCATCTCATCAGTTGAAAGCCTTAACAGAACAAAGACTGACTTCCCTAGAACAAGATGGGATTCTACCAGTAGACTGCCTTTGGACCTGAACTGCAGCTCTTTTCTAGGTCTCCAGCCTTCTTGCCTACCCTGCAAAATGTGGATTGCCAAGCTTTCAAAATCACATCAAACAATTTCTCAAAATCAATCTCTCCCCTTCTGTCAGCTCCCTAATATATAATATATATGTTATTTGTACATGTGCCTGGTATTGCTTTTGTTTCTCTGGAGAACCCTGACTAATATGCCAACTCCTCTTTGTCTTCTTCCCTAGCTAAATGGAGAGCTCCTTGAAGGCAGGGAGCATAACCATGTACCTCTCTTACCTGGGGGACTAGCTCTATGCGAGGCAAAGAATAAGTACTTTCTAAGTGACCTGACTAAAACTGAAATTATTAATATTAGGAATTATCTAGTTAAGCAGAAGTATAGAAATTACTTTTACAATAATAGATAAAATTTTAGTTGCCTGGAAATCTCTGCATCTTTTCATTTCTCTAAAATCATAATAAGCTTTTTTAAGGAATTAAAAAACTCAGCACTTACTGTTTTTAGCTTACAAATGACAAGATAACAAAGAAGCAAAATCTCCAAGTATAAATAAAAGGATGAACTTTCTAATAATCAATGATGACCTGAAGGAAGTATGTTTAGCAACAGATTAAGTAAAAACAAGAACAAGGGACAGAAAATAGAAATATTAAATTACACAATTTTTAATGATTTCAAGGATTGATTCTGTTAATTGCATACAAATGCCAAAAAGTATGTTTATGCAAGTTTACTAAAGGACAGGAGAAGTTACAAGACATTTTGAAAAAAGCTTAATAATCAGCACATAATAAACATAACCAAATAGTATATATTTGGGGAGTTGTTTAGAGAAAATAACTATTTTGCCATTTCCAGGGAATGTTTAGGTTACACAAACTAAAATATTTAAGATCAAAAGGAAAATTGTGAGACAGTGGTAAAAAGAATAAATAAATGGAATGATAAGATGATGAGAAAATTTTCTCATAAAAATTAATAATAGTCACATAGCAAGAATAAAACATATGCCTCAAGTCATTAAAATGCCCACATAAACAGGAGGGAAAGGAAAGACCAAAAGACCCACAGTATTTACAATAAAAGCAAAAAAAGATAACTTAGTTAAAATATCTGAGAAAATCTCAGCTCTCCATACTCCATATATTTGTAAAAATACATGACTAGTTTGCAGCCAGAACTTTCAAAGTTGATGGGTGGAGCAGTGAAACAGCAATAAGTAGTTTCATGGGGCTGTTTTACAGGGGCAGAGTGTCAGGAAATGGGACTAATACTTTCTGTTTTTCCTCTCTTCCTATGTTTCCTGGCTGACATCTTATCTGCGCGTGGTTTTCTACATCACCAGTAGATGGAACCAGATTGTGAATGTCCTTAAATGCCATAGGAAGGGGTTTAGATTTGATTCTCTAAGTAGGCACTAGGAGTCCATTCAGAGATTGTGAAGTGGAAGAATACCATGATCAAATAATCTGTATGGTTGGTGGATTGAAGCAAAGCAAATAGTCAGAGTATATGAATGAGACTCAATAAATGCTCACTCTACACTTAGTTCATCTAATATATGCAAAGCTCCATGCTGAGGATTAAATGGGAAGAAAATAAACACAATCACAACCCTCACAGATCTTGTTGTCCAGTGGGAATATTTCTGTAATCCACGGAAGAGTATTATTAAATCAGATGAAAAAACCAAGAATCTTAAAATAGTTGACTTAATCAGAGCATCAGTGATTACTTGGTGCAATCTTCTCATATTTACAGAAAATAAAGATGAGGCAAATGAAAGATCACAGTTCTAGCCTGAGTTTGGCAGCCAAATATTCTGAAACGAACTGTAATGTTAGATTTGAGAATCTGTGTTTCAAAACTTTAAGCATGAACTTTTTTTTCTTCTTATAATTTACCTTTTTAAAAATTATGTTCAGTTAGCCACTGTATATACATAATTAGTTTGTGATGTAGTGGTCAATGATTCATTAGTTAAGTATGTTAAGTGAAGTAAGTCAAGCAGAGAAAGACAATTACCATAATGTTCCACTCATACGTTGAAAGTAAACAATAGCACAGAGGACCATAGGGGAGGGGAGGGAAATCCAAAGGGGGAGAAATCAGAGACAGAGATGAACCATGAGAGATTATGGACCATGAGAAACAATCTGGGGGCTTCAGAAGGGGGTA
Organism: Enhydra lutris kenyoni; assembly: GCF_002288905.1. Classification (NCBI taxonomy): domain Eukaryota; kingdom Metazoa; phylum Chordata; class Mammalia; order Carnivora; family Mustelidae; genus Enhydra; species Enhydra lutris. The sequence goes on from NW_019154110.1 coordinate 17,014,353, forward strand.
ACAGGGTGATGGCTATTGAGGAGGGCACGTGCTATGAGAAGCACGTACTTTAAAGAAAGTATCTGTTACAATAATAGTTGCTCAGTTTGTATTTATAATAACAGACTTTCTCATCATTGATGAATAATGTAAGATAGAATAAGTAACAGTTTTGAAAAGGTACACAGTGATGCTTTTTTCGTACCTTAAACATAGATATAGGTATAGAAGTAGATATAGCCATATATAACATTTTATTTGTATGGTATCATGATGATGTAGGAAACCATGCACAGATAAGATTTCAGCCAAGAAGGTTAGAAGAGGGAAAATAAAAAGAGAGAGCATAGGAACACCAATAATACACAGCACATAAATTGGCAACAGCAGATACATCTGAGTGCCAAAAAAAAGTATACTCTGAGGTCTGAAAGTTCCATGTGAATATCTAAATTATGTCTAAACTTAATAATTTAAACCCATTTAAATGATTTAAATGGGTTTAAACAACCAATCGTTGAAAACGAGTCCAAGTATATGCTGTACGTTCTAGGTGACCACTTTGTAACTGAGTTTTCCCACACAATTTTAGGTCCACTTTTGTATTTGTGATGGTAATTGCACTGGGACTAAGTGAAGGCCAAATGACCCCAGAGAGCACTGTTTAAATGAAGGTTTACAGTTGTGTAATCAGAAAACAATGATGACAGAATTGAGACATTGCTTGGAAATCAAGAAAGAAAGTAGCATAGACATCCTATGTTACCTATGTTCCCTATGCTGTGTCTGCTAATACTCCATTCAGGTTGTGAGTGAATGGATGCCATGATGTCCATCGCAAGTCAGTATAAGTAAAAGAGTAAATATATATGAAGAAATGTCATTTAGGCTATAATGCCTAGAAAATTATTATTAAACATTATTACACTATTAAAACAGAAAAGTGGTGATCAACCAAAGCAACACAAGTCTCTAAATGTCCTCCTAATCATCCAGTTTTGATATATTTGTTCTTTGGTAATAATTTATTCAAAGACTTTTTTCCATTAGACAGTGAATGCCTGTGAAGCAAGAATAGTGTCTTATTTTTTAACAAGTTTATTGAGATATAATTCACATACTACACAATTCACCTAATTAAATACACAATTCAATGGCTTGAGTATAATACATTATTAATTTTTTAAACTGTGGTTAAATATATGTAAATAAAATTTACCATTTTATCCATTTTAATTGTACAATTCAGTAGCATTAATTATGCTTACAAGGTTGTGTAACCATCACCAACATGTGTTTCTAAAACTTTCATCACCCCAAACAAAAACTCTGTAACCATTAAGCAATAACCTCCCATTTCCCCCTGCTCCCTGCTCCTGATAATCTCTAGCCTACTGTGTCTATGAATTTGCCTAGAATAATGTCTTAATGATCTTTTTTCCTCATTACTTTGAACAGATGCTGAACACATAGTAAATGGTTAATAAATATTTGTTCAACAAATCAATAATAGAATAAAGATAGGTTATCCTGATGTCTCTGCCTAAATAGACTACAATTCTCTAAAAGGCTTCCTCCTTCTTCACCAGCATGCCTCCTCAATACTATCTTCATTTAAAACCCAGTTTATACACCCATCTTCTCTAGGCAACAATTCCCTTTCCATGCCGTAATGAGAGATCACCCAGAACCATATGACGTAATGCTTCAGTTGCACGGAGGTCTTGATCAACAGCCAAGAATGTTGAGATGAATGCAAAGGGCTTCCACACCATCAAAAGAATTAGTATTTCCAAGGGCATCCCATCACATAGATGATTAAGCAGCAAGTCCCTGGACTGTTTATCACCTGCAGAAATGTTTAATGTGTTTGCAGTAAGTCTCTACACCATGAGAGAGAGATTTTCAAGACAGACCCATCCTGAATGCCACTGTTTCCCAACAAATGCCATGAAGGTACCCAACAACCCCTACTTTCTAAAGCACAAAACAGAGAAAAGCAAGATAGAGAGGGAGCAAGTTCAACAGAAAGGAAACACAAGAAGAGACACATTGTTTCTGAAGTAATTTATGGGTGACAAGTAGAGGCAGATGAACACAAAAAGAAGACAGGAGTTGGCATGTTTTTAAACTGTAAAAAAAAAAAAAATGCAACAGCTGCAGCTGGCATTTTGCTGACTATTTTGAAGGTGAGCTCTTCTTCCAGGATTCCAGATTTTAGCATCCAAGTAGTAGCTAAAATTACAGAAATACTTTTGACACACAGATCAGAACTTCTAGCAATTGTACACAGATAGATTGAGAATTTTCTGCATTTTATATAAAGTCACTGAAAGAAGAGGGAAATAGTAATATACAGATCAAAAAATTAAGATGAAGAACAAGATCAGTGGGCTACTGAAAACCTGAACAAGATCAGAGAAAGAAAGAATCTACAGTAGATCAAGTTAGAGGCATGTTTCTGACCTATAACTGAGTAAGAGTTTCACCAGCTTCTTAATGAGGAAGTACAAATTAATACTGAAACAACACAACACACTCCTTTTACATTATATTATATATATAGTTATCTAATATTATATATATTATTATATATTATATATATATTACATACATATTTATGCTTAGGTCAACAACTTCATAAAGTGTACATTGTTATTCCATATCATAGGTTAAATAGAGAAAAATCAACAAAAACAAAAGTTGGTTCTTTGAAAAGATTAATAAAATTGACAAACTTTAAGCTAGATGGACTAAGAAAAAAAAGAAGATTCAAATTACTAAAATCAGAAATAATAATAGGGACAGTAATACTGATCCTATAGAAATAAAAAGGATTTTTAAGAGTGCCATGAACAGCTGTATACCAGCAAATGGGATAACCCAAATAAAAGGAACAGATTCCTAGAAACATAAAACCTATCAAAACTAAATCATGAAGCAATAGAAAATATGAATAGCTCTATAATTAGTAAAGAGATTTAATCAGTAATCAAAAATCTCCCAACAAAGAAAAGCCCTGGACTGATTACTAATAAATTCTGCGAAACATTTAAAGAACTAATACCAACCCTTCTCAAACTTTTCCTAACTCATTCTATGATTCCAGAATTACCCTGATACCAAAGCCAGATAAAGACACTATAGTAGGGGTGCCTGGGTAGCTCAGTTGGTTAAGCATCCAACTTGGTTTCAGCTCAGGTCATGATCTCAGAGTCCTAGATTGAGCCCTGTGTTGGGCTCCTGGCTCAGTAGGGAATCTGTTTCCCCATCTCTCTCCCTCTACCCCTCCCCCCTGCTCGTGCAAGCATTCTCTCTCAATCTCTCTCTCTCTCTCTCTCTCTCTCAAATAAATAAATATATCTTTTTTTTTAAAAAAGACACTTTAGTAAAGGAAAATTATAGACCATAATCCTTATGAACATTAATGCAAAATCCTCAACAAAATGTTACCAAATCAAACTCTTAATGCCCCCACTTTTATTTCTGATTTTATTTCTCCATGACCAAATGGAATTTATTCCTGGAATACAAGAATGGTTCAACATTTAAAAATCAATCAATATAAGATACATTAATTAAATGAAGGAGGAAAACCATATGATCATCTCATTGACCCAGAAAAAAACATTTGACACAATTCAACACTCTCATCATAAAAACACTCAAAAGGAGTAGTAATAGAAAAAAACTACCTTAACATAAATAAAACTATGTATGAAAAACCCACTGCAAACATCATACTAAGCAGCGAAAGCCTGAAAGCTTTTCCTCTAAGTTCAAGAACAAGGCAAGGATGCCCACTCTCACTACTTTTATTTAATAAACTACTGAATACTACTAGCCAGAGCAATTAGGCAAGAAAAAGAAATAAAAATACAACCAAATTGGAAAGGAAAAAATAAGATGATCTGTTTTCAGATAATACGATATTATGTGTAAAAAGCCCTATAGATTCTACTTACACACACAAAAAATCTATTGGAACTGATAAATGAGGGGCTCTTGGGTGGCTCAGTTGGTTAAGTGTCTGCCTTTGGCTCAGGTCATGATCTCAGGATCATGGGATCAAGCCCTGTGTCAGGCTCTCTGCTCAGCAGGGAGTCTTCTTTTCCCTATCTATCTATACACACACTCTCTCTCACTCTCGCTCTCTCTCTCAAATAAGTATCAGGTTGAAAAAAAAAAAAAAAAACCTTGATAAATGAGTTCAGCAAAGTAGCAGGATACAAAGTCAACAAACAGAAATCAGTTGCCTTTCCACACACTAACAAACTACCTGAAGTTCCATTTACGATAGCGTCAAAAAGAATAAAGGGGTGCCTGGGTGGCTCAGTGGTTATTAAGGCCTCTGCCTTTGGCTCAGGTCATGATCTCAGGGTCCCGGGATCGAGCCCCACATCGGGCTCTCTGCTCGGCAGGGAGCCTGCTTCTCCCCCTCTCTCTGCCTGCCTGCCTACTTGTGATCTCTATGTCAAATAAATAAATAAAATCTCTTTTTTAAAAAAGGGCAAATATTGTGTGATTCCACTTATTTGAGGTATCCAGAGGATTCAGAGTCATAGGGACAGAAAATAAGATGGTGTTCTGAAAGGGCATGGGGGGCGGGGATGGGAAGCTACTGTTTAATGGGTATAGAATTTCAGTTTTATAAGAAATGTTCTCAAGATGGATGGTGGTGATGGCTGCACTTCATTTTGAATGTATTTAATACCACCAAAATGCACACTTAAAGATGGTAAATTTTACATTATGTGTATTTTACCACAATAAAAAGGAAAAAAATGCTGAAGACTTCTAAATTGCATATAAAACCAGTTAATTTCTATGGTATAATAAAACCACAACTTTGTAGTAATAATCCTCTCTATTAGACAAAACCATTTATGTAGTATCAGTTTTCTCCAAGTTTAGTCCTAACTTTAAAAAGTCTGGACGCTACTTAATGGTAAACAGTAATTCAAATGATAAGCGGGGTCCCATGGACAGACTTATTACACAATTCTCTATGTGTACTTGACAGTAAGTGGCCATCCTTTATGCCTTATTTCTCATGTTTGGGTTATCTTTCTTAATATGATTAACAAAGGCAGGCACTGTCTCTGCCCTCGGAGCTACAGCTGGGCAGCTCCGTCACATTATCACCCACCTATCACCCACCTCCATTTCAACTGTTTGAGTGCTATGAAGGAGAAGTATGTGATGGCTGTGAGTAATTACAACGGAATTCACCTAATCCAGAGACTGGGAAGGCATCCATGAGGAAGGAGACATTGAAGAAAAATATGAATGAAGATCACAAGTTAACCAGTCAGACTCCCTCCTCTTCCCTAGCCACACATCTCCCCACAGCTGTGAACATCATCTATCTGCTATTTCTCCCAAATGAACATACCTAGCTAGTCCTTCCTCTCCACAAAAATCCAGACTTGAGAATCCACGTGGATGGCACATAGGCTTTTCACATTTATGTGTCTAAAGCAGAGCTCTCAGTGCCTGACCTGCCACCACTGCAACCACCCTTCCCCCTAGCATTTCCCACTTTTGTAAATAGCAGCACCATACATTCAACTAACCAAACCAAAAACTTAGGAATTATCCCTGATACTCCTCCTTCTCTCACATGCCTCTCCCCGAGCAGTTACCAGTTGTCAGTGCCAGTTCTGCTCTCCTGATAAACCAAAGCTACCATTTTTCACAGTTTCCCACTACCCAAAGCCACTCTTTTTTTTTAAATTTTGTTATGTTAGTCACCATACAGTAGTACATCATAGTTTTTGATGAAGTGTTCCATGATTCATTGTTTGCATATAACACCCAGTGTTCCACGCAATACATGCCCTCCTTAATACCCATCACCAGGCTCACCTATCCCCCACCCACCCTCAGTTTGTTTCCCATAGTCTATAATCTCTCGTGCTTCATTTCCCCCTCTGATTCACTTCCTTCATTTTCTCCCTTCCTTCTCCCAAAGCCACTCTTGCCCCCTGTAGTCCATTCTCCACACAGCAGCCATAGTGACCCATCTGAAAAATATATCATGACATGTCAATCTTCCTCTAAAATCCCTCCAATGGCAATTAGAATAAAATCCAAACTTCCATTGGCTTGCACAGCCCTATAAGACCTGACATTGATTGGTGTCTTCTGACTTTATCTGTAACTCCTTCCACTACAAATCCTGCCCCCTCCTCAGCTTGACTCTAGGCACACAGACCTTCCAACATTCCATGCTTATTCCCAACTTAGGCTGCTGATGTACACGATCATCTGGAAACAGCAACCTGGTGTACGTGCTGGAGCTCATCTAAGTGGCTACAGCAGTGCTGAGGTACCATTTTGAGAGCAGCACACATGGCAAGCAAGATAGGAACAGAAGAAAAGCTTTTGGGGAGCTCAAAGGCATAGCAGGGGATTGCTTAAGAGATGCTGAATACTGGTAGGACATGGGAGAAATATTTATATAAAATCATTATATTCTGTTTTCATAGTCTGTCAGTTCCTTGGCATCTGACTTAAACATGAGTTATTTTTTTAAGTTCTCACAGTAACTAGCAAAGTATTTTTATTCCTAGTTTAAAGATAAGGGCACTGAGTCCCACGGCGGTTAATCAGCTTGTCCAGTGACGCATATAGAATGAATGTTAGGAGGAAAAACCAAACCCAGACTCCCAAGGCCTGTATTCTTGTCCCACTAAATAGGCTATTTCAGGTCACAGATTCAAAGCAGCAAATCAGAACTCAAGAGGTACCCAAAGAAAATAATCCAATCAAGAAATGGGCAGAAGACATGAACAGACATTTCTGCAAAGAAGAAATCCAACTGGTCAACAGACACATGAAAAAGTGCTCCACATTACTTGGCATCGGGGAAATACAAATCAAAACCACAATGAGATACCACCTCACACCAATTAGAACAGCTAAAATTAACAAGTCAGGAAATGACAGGGATTGGTGAGGATGCGGAGAAAGGGGAACCCTCCTACACTGTTGGTGGGAATGCAAGCTGGTGCAGCCACTCTGGAAAACAGCATGGAGGTTCCTCAAAAAGTTGAAAATAGAGCTACCCTATGACTCAGGAATCACAATACTGGGTATTTACCCTAAAGATACAAATGTAGTGATCTGAAGGGGCACGTGCACCTGAATGTTTATAGCAGCAATGTCCATAATAGCCAAACTATGGAAAGAACCTAGATGTCCATCAACAGATGAATGAATAAAGAAGATGTGGTATATATACACAATGGAATACTATGCAGCCATCGAAAGAATCAAAATCTTGCCATTTGCAACGACATGGATGGAACTAGAGGGTATTATGCTGAGCGAAATAAGTCAATCAGAGAAAGACAATTATCATATGATCTCCCTGATATGAGGAATTTGAGAGGCAGGGAGGGAAAAAAATGAAACAAGATGGGATTGGGAGGGAGACAAAGCATAAGAGACTTAATCTCAGGAAACAAACTGAGGGTTGCTGGGAGGAGGTTGGGGGAGGGACTGGGTGGCTGGGTTATAGACATTGGGGAGGGTATATGCTATGGTGAGTGCTGTGAAATGTGTAAGCCTGATGATTCACAGACCTGTACCCCTGGGGCAAATAATACATTATATGTTAATAAAAAAAATAAAAAATAAATAAAATGAGGAAGCTGAAGTCCAAAAAAATTTTAAAATAAAAAAATAGATAATAAAATAAAAATTGTCAACCCCCACCAAAAAAAGAACTCAAGAGGTTATAGGTAAATGCTCAAAGAATTAAAAAACAAACAAACAAAAACAAAAAAAAACAAAATCTTGGAACCACAATTTACCCTCAAAAGAGGATACAGGAAAAAAACATGAATACAACAGAAGAGTCACCGAGCAAAATTTAAATTAAGTTTTGTCTCTTACCTGTAGGGTACCAGAAAAACTTATAAAAATTTAGTTAAGATTTCTAACAGGTCCTTAATATAAAAGAAGATTTGGTGCTGGAACAGATCTATTCATTGAATATATTGAACATCTAATATGTTTAGTATCCTTAGAGAATATTCTTGGCATTAGGGATATGATAGGAAATAAAACAGGTCAAAATCCCTGACCAGGGTCACCTGGGTAGCTCAGTGGGTTAAGGCCTCTGCCTTCAGTTCAGGTCATGATCTCAGGGTCCTGGAATCGAGCCCCGCATCGGGCTCTCTGCTCATCAGGGAGCCTGCTTCCTCCTCTCTCTCTCTGCCTGCCTCTCTGCCTACTTGTGATCTCTGTCTGTCAAATAAATAAATAAAATCTTTAAAAAAAAATCCCTGACCAAATAGAGCTTAAATTTTAATGGATAAGAATCTTGTATAAGGGGCACCTGGGTGGCTCAGTGGGTTGAGCCGCTGCCTTCGGCTCAGGTCATGATCCCAGGTCCTGGGTTCGAGCCCCGCATCGGGCTTTCTGCTCGGCGGGGAGCCTGCTTCCTCCTCTCTCTCTGCCTGCCTCTCTGCCTACTTGTGATTTCTCTCCGTCAAATAAGTAAAGAAAAATCTTTAAATTTAAAAAAAAATGAATCTTGTATAAAATTTCTCTAAGTGGCAGACTGACTACTTTGTACCATGCTTTCACTATTAATCGGCAGTCCTCTGTACACTGTGTAAGTTTAAGCTAAACTATTTATAAATCACAAAATGTGTCCTTCCTCTTCGATTCTTGCAAAGAGCCATGCTTAGGACTTGGCTCATCATAGGGCCCCTGGACACAATCTGAACTCAATATTGTTGTGCTGGGCTCCAGGACAATTAAAAGTAAAGGTGAGATCATGTTCCACTAAGCTGCTTCTAAGACTGGGAAACACAGAGCCCATTTGGATCAAGAGAGGGAAGCCCACGGAGGGACCAGTGCCCAGATTCCGTCTCCAGCTAACATGTTGGACAGTTGCATAACTGACTTATTTTCTTCATTTCCCCAACTAGGTTTTAGTTGAAGTGTCAAATGATCATCTTTGCCTTTGCACAGCTATCTGCACTGTGGGGTTGCCCCTGTTGCTACTCTCAGGCATAAAGGAAAACTCTGGGTTAGCTCGGCCAGGTCCATTGATCTCAAAGCTTGGAATCAAGGTCCCACTTTCTTCTTAAAAATCTGCTCCTTCCTTTTTCCAGCTGCCAAAAAAACAGAGTGCTCCTGCCAGGTTTCAGAAACTGCAGTCTTTTGATGATGCAACAGGTCAGACTGTGTTTTGGTACAAGCTTTGGAAAGCTCTGGGGATCCTGCTTAGAAGGACATCAGCTAAAACAAAGGGTGAGGAGGGAGGGGGAGGAATAAGCTGTTTGAGCCAATGTCAAATCCCACCACTGACTCCTCTGAGCAAGGCTATCAGATGAAGCCCTCTTGCAGTGAGCTGTGTGAAACTGGAGATTCCACTTACCTTCTGCCTCATAGAATCAGAAAAGCCCTCCCCACAGCAAGAGGATGAGTGGCAAGCACATGGACAGTTCTCTCTGAGCTGGATGATTTAGGGAAATTGCTGTGAAAGCACAGAGAAATGGTAAGGGAGGTTTGGAAGGAGGGGTGGGCCAAGCAAGGAGACTTCCCACTTCTGAATGATAGCGCTAGTAGGAGCAATATTTGTCGAAGGTGGAGGAAGAGGGCTCACTGTTAAAGGCTTTTGCACTCTTTGCCACAGGGCCAGTGGGGAGCCTTTGAAGAAGGCTAGGGAAGGACTTGGACATATACAGTGATCTGGAAACAGTCAAAATCCAGTTGCTGTTTCGCTTTTCGCTTCCAGGGAAATGTGAGCTGTCTGGTTTTGATTACTACACTCTTATCACATCAGGCTGTTCTTTATTGGAAGCAGTTTCATTTCCAAGAAACCTGTTTTGCTTCTCCTCCTTTGCACTCTTCGGGGCCCTTGCCTCCCCCTCCCCCAGTCCCTGCCTCAGCCCTAACCCCATCTCCTCCACACCAACTCCTTCCTGTCTAGGAAAAAAGTTGCTACATGACCCTAGTTCATGCGAGACCTAGAAAATAAAAGGATTAAAGTTTGGTTGGTGACTGCAGCAGATGGCACAATAGGAGTCCCCAGCCTTTGCCTTTTCCAAGTTACTACCTTCCTGCCTGTGTGGTTAAAGGGACCATGGACCCCCATCCACTTGGTGGTTGTAAGTCAGTAACTTGTCAGAAGTATAGCCAGTGTGTTTGCAAGCAGGACTCCTTTTGAGATGCCTGGTGGCCCACAGTTCGAAAGGCGGGATAAAGCTGGATGAAGCGACTGCCACCCTGCATGGCAATCGCCCCCAGAACTCGTGGATGTGTGTGGAATGCACTGAACATCCTCACTGTTCTGCAAGTTTCAAGAGGATCCAAGTTTAACAAGCATCGGCTAGGTGCCCCTGTCTCCCTCAGGGGCCCCTCAGAGAGATCTCAGGGATCCCCATTGGCCTCTCTAGGATTTCCAATCACAGGCACTCGTATTTTTGCTTCTTTCTATCTTTCTATCTCCTTCACATTTCCTCCCCACCCCCAACTTATTTTCTCCTAGAGTCTCACTTATAAAACCTGTGGTTGAAGGTTATACTAATTCCCACCTCATCTGTGTGAGAAATCATTTTACCCAGAGTCCTCTGAGGTCTCCCTGCTTGTTTTTAGAGAAGACCACCTTAAGTCTCCTCTCTCTTATGCCTTGCCCTCTGAAATTCCAAAATCCTCCTCAAATTTTCTGAGAATCTCTTAAGAGGTGGAGACTTCCAGTCAACCCTCTCAACTCCTGCTCCCACTGGAGTTCATGGGAGTTGTCAATCCTGTGCCTGATGTACTTTTCTTTCTACACCAGAGTCACTCAGATAAGAACCTGGCACCTGGAGGCGCCTGGGTGGCTCAGTCAGTTAAGCTGAGCCTTCAGCTCAGGTCATGACCCTGGGGTCCTGGGATCAAGCCCCACCTCAAGTTCCCTGCTCAGCGGGAGGCCTGCTTCTCCCTCTGCCTCTCTCACTCTCTCTCAAATACATAAATAAAATCTTAAAAATAAATAAATTCTTAAAAAAAATATGCACCCTCCTCAGCTTAAAAAAATGGAAGTGTTCCTCAGGCACATGTGTGTGAGTGGATGGAGAGGTTTATATTAGAGCCACATACAACTTCAAATTCCATATAGATACCTCTTTCAGTGAAATAGTCCAACCATACCTGGGAGATTTTTCACAGACCTCATGACCCCATGAAGGCCCAGCCTCACGCTCTTTCACCGACCCCTCTCCCTCCTTCCACTTTTTTGGATCAGTCTTTGTCATTTCAAGGGGACATCTGTTTTCTTAGACCCACCTTCCTCAGAAGCAGTTATAAAAGTGTTCTACTACAAAATATTTCAAACATTTAAGAAAGTCCAGAAAATAATATCACGGATAATATTTTAAGATTTAGATGTTGAAATGTTGCCATTTTTGTTTCAGCCTGCTCACTGGCTTGGGCTCTCTCTTTCTCTTTCTCCTTCCCTCTCTTTTTCTCTCTGAAATAAAATTCTTCTAACACAACTAAAGCCAGGCCTATCCCTTTCCTTTCCTCCCACTCTCCCTAAGGTTAACTGATAGCCACGAGTTGTAGATTATTCCCATGCATGTTCTATGCTTTTATTACATATGAATATTTCCACAAATGATACCCAGTTGTATTGGGGACATTTACAAAGATTTGCTTAAATGCCACATTGGACTGGATGGTGAGAATGATTTTTATGAGCAGTAATATTGTCTTACTTCGGTTTCTATTTCTCATGATCTCAGCCCTGAACCCAGTGGCCCAGACTCTTATAGGTACTCAACAAATATCTCCTGAATAAACTGCACAAGAAAATAATATCCTCCAAATCATCAACAATCAAAGCATGCCAAGAGGTTAAGAGGTTACCCAAGATAAGTTATATTTTATATAATTTTTAATTTTCAGTAAGGAAACTTCAATGACTACAAATAACTCTTCCAGTACAGGTACATTCTTCCCTAGGCAAAGCTTAGGGAGCTTCATAAATGACTCATGAAGGAGCCTTTCAATGCCAGGGTTCAATCTGTGTCTCCTTTCACATGACTCAGCCATGACTGATTTCAGTTTGATCCCCTGGCGCGGAAGTTCTTAGACCATATCCTCCCATTCCCAAAACTTCTGACTTCATGGATGAGTACAGACTCTCCTCTTCTCTCACCCTGAGTCCATCCCCTCAAATGCCAAGAAGAGCACCTGACATCATTGTCTCTGGGGCAGCCAAGAACACCAGCAGTCATTTGGTTTAATGGGCAGGGTTCACATCCCTAAGACATTTTTTAGTGTGCCAGGCTATGAAGGAATAGAACTGGAGAAATCTAATGGTCTAGACTCAGCTGCAATTCCCTGAAAGGCAGAAAACTCACCCAAAGTGATGGTGCTGGGAACTGTTTCAACCTCCTTGGCTAGCTTGACCTTCAGTTGAGTGGCCATATAGTTTATCATCCAAACTCGTACAACTTGAGAGTGAAAGATGGAGCTATTAATAATTATATCAGGTGAACAAAGCACAAAGACCACTCTTGGCAAACCAGGTTGCAGGTTACCCTAAATCAGTAATGCTACATAAAAGCCAGCACTATATCCCCTTTTGTAAGATGCTTCAAATGACATATTACCCAGAGCCTCAGGGAATGATCCCCTTGATCCCTCTCCCAGGGTAGGTCTAAGGTTGAACGAGTCCATTCTCTTATGGCAGAATGTGACCTAACCTTCATATAATTAAGTTGGGGAAAAAGAACTTTTCAGCAGAGGATAATTTGATTCAATTTCTATTTCTTCTTTCTCCAATAGGATAAAATGAGGGACAACCCTTCCCCCACCATCCTTTGAAAGTTTTCAGGGAAATGACAATATACATCACACCAGTAAAAATCAGAGGAAAAAGAAAATGTCACCAGTTGTTCAAAACTGTGGCTCTGAAGCAAAATCCTTTTGGCATCTGTAGTGGTGTTTGCCAGGTGACCATTAAGTTCCATGAATAATAACATGGTTTTAATATTAGACAAACCTGGGTTTGAGTCTCAACTTCATCACTACTCTCCATGTGACCTTAGACAAATTGCTTCTCTAGTTGTCAATTTATCCATCTATAAAATGGGGACATGGGGTGGTAAGGATAATACGAATCTCACAGGTTAACTGGAAGTTTTCAGTGAGGTAATGAATTTAAAGCCACAAGGACAGTGCTTGGCATATATTAAGTACCTAGGAAATATTAGCTATAATTATTACTCATACTGTTTAAATCTTCGCTGTATTTTTTTACCATCACTTCTCCCTCTACTTCCTCATGTATCCTCACTGCCCAAACTAATAGGCTACTTTTCTTTTTTTTTTAAGATTTTATTTATTCATTTGACAGAGAGAGAGAGAGAGATCACAAGTAGGCAGAGCAGCAGGCAGAGAGAGGTGGGGAAGCAGGCTCCCTGCTGAGCAGAGAGCCTGATGCATGGCTTGATCCCAGGACCCTGTGATCATGACCTGAGCTGAAGGCAGAGGCTAACCACTGAGCTACCCAGGCACCCCAGCTACTTAACTTTTCTAAAAAATGCCTTGTCTCTCTCTGTCACCTCTATGTTTTTGCTACTGTACTGCCTGCCACCTGGTATGCTTGCTTTTCCCTTTCCATTCTTATCCTCTTGGCTCAGTATGGACATATCTTTCCCTTTTTCGAAGGTCCACTTCACCTACTACACCCTTCAGGGAGTCTTCTTAAAGGTGAATTATCCATCCCTGAGTCGACTATCTACCATGCATTGTAGGGAATTAGTATCTTCCTAGTAAACTACGACACCTTCGACTATGAATCAGAATTATGTCTAATTAAGATTTCTCTCCCCTACAGTGTTTAGCATATAACCTTGTAAAATGTGCTCAAGAAATATTTCTTGGCTATCATGAAGTTTAGAACACAGTGGTTAACAGCTGGAGTCAGGTGCCTGGGGCTCAGTCCACTTTTTAACCATGGGCTCCAAAGCAAAATTTTAACCTTTTCAAATCGTGTTCTCCTCTGCACAGTGGGCATAGTGCTGCACAGGCACATTTAAGAATCCTTGCTATAGCCTTAAGCCACCGGTGAACGTTCCTTCTGCTGGAGTTATTCATTTAATCACAACTGCAATCAAATTTAGTTATCTTCAGTAATACACCTAAAAAGATGCATAGCTCCCCCCTATGTGAAAAGGTCTACCCGTGAAAAGGTCTATCCTACAACCTCCACTCAAGGTTAATTCTAACTTCCCACATGCTCTCCTTTGCAATGGCTCCAACACTCTAGTGCTTCTGTGTGTTCTTCATGATGAACAGTATGGACCATTAATCTTAACCGCTGTGGCAGCTCTTATAGTCAAGAACCCTTAGAGATATTCTTTTATCTGTCACAGCACATGTAAAAACTGAAGCCTGATCTTGGCCATTCACAATATCTTCCTTCTGGGTCCCTACTATGAGTCACCCTTTCTTAGTCTACCACTTGTTTTTCCTTCCCTCACCTGATTACTGACTCCTATGCAAAACTTGCTCATTTCTGCCTCTTAGCCTTGGCATGGGCCATTTACCCACCTCTCCCACCCAAATGTGTAGAAGAGGATGGGCTCTGGAGTCTAAGAGAAGTGGATTCTACTTCTGGCAGTATCAGTGACTGACTCGAAATGCTGGATATGATTATCCTTCATGAGCTTTAATTTCCTCATCTGTAAAATGCCAATGACTAGATAAGAGTGACTTCTAGTAATATGATCAACTGAGCTAATGTGGAAAGGCTGTCCTCCCACATCAAACACATGGAAACACTGGAGAAAATATAACAAAAAGAAAAAATTTAACTGTATGACCAAATGTATAAATAATAAGAGAAGAATTCCTAGGTCCCAGAAACTGAGTAGGAACTCAATGCCAGGGTAGAGAGGACAGTAGACAAAGCCAAAGAACTCCCAGAAGAATCAGAAAGGGATAAAGGCCTTGGGGAAAGGAGGCAACACCTCAAATACCTGCAAGACAAGGTGAAGAGCTTAAATTCCCTACTTAAAGCAGGTGCAACATATATGACAGATAACTGATCAACATACAACATGTGTAAGTAACCAGAATGTTTGTCTAAGTGGGGGGGGGGTCTCCAGTCACAAGGTAGAAACATGAAACTGTTTTGTTGTTCTAGTAATTACAGACTGTGCTCTCACTGTGTAGTGGGCTTCCCTTACAAGATCTCAGTGGGACTGGGAGGGACTGGTGATCAGGCCATTATTTGGTGTGGGGGGTTGGGCAGACTCCAGGTGATCCTGTCCCCACAGACTCCTCACCCTGAACTACTGGACGAAGCTGTGGGGCACCTTCTAAAGCCCAGGATCACTGAGCCCTGAATGTCCAGATGGAAGGGTGATAGTGCTCCAAGCCTTGAGAAAACACTCTTCTTTCTCTTTTCATTTCTTCAGAAGCAACAGTACTTATGCTGTGGAAATATATATATAAATGTATATTTATATGCTGTCTCTTGAGAAAGTAGAGTGGTCGTTGCCAGGGGCTAGAGAGAGGGAAGAAAGAGAGGTATTATTTAATGGATATGGAGTTTCAGTTGGGGAAGATGAAGAAGTTCTGGAGATGGATGATGGTGACTGTTGCACAATATTGTGAATGTACTTCATGTCACTGAACTGTATGCTTAAAATGGCTAAAACGGTAACTTTATTTTTTTAAAGACTTTATTTATAAATTTGGCAGAGACAGACACAAAGAGAGAGGCAACACAAGCAGGGGGAGTGGGAGAGGAAGAAGGAGGCTTCCCGCTGAGTAGGGGCTCAAACCCACCTGAGCGGAAGGCAGACGCTTAACAACTGAGCCACCCAGGCTCCCCTAAAATGGTAACTTTAATTTTATGTATGTTTGACTGCAAGAAAGAGAGAAAGAAAGAAAGATCTTTCTGAAATTCACACCAAAAGAGCATTTGATGTAGAAGACTTAATCAACAGATTTTCCTCAAAGCAGAATCTTTATATTATAAATCATATAATAAAATATATATTTAAATTTTGATTAAAAAAAAAATCCTGTCTCCTGATTGAATTGTAAAGGGAAAGATCTGGTAAAAGAAGCAGAAACAATAGTTCAACGTAGCCCTATCACTCTACTGCATTTGTTATGTGGCGTAAGTGCCTGTGAGTAGGCAGTGAGCGTTGCAGAGATGAGGAAGGAGACACAGAAGGTGATACAGAGGGCCTCCATGCCACAGGTCTGATGCTGGCTGTGGTGGGCGTGGAGATACACGACCCAGATCTCCCTGCAAGGAAGCACTTGCTGCCCAGCTGTGGGTCATGAGGGCAGCACACAGCCTCCAGTGGTCAGCGCCTCAGCAGCAGAGAGCCCTCTGCCTTAGCCCTCGTCGAAGGTCATGCCCTCCCCAGGGCAGCTCACAGCCAGTGGTAAGATCAATACCTTCATAAATGCCCAGCCATTTTGACCCAATGCATTTTGACCCAATACTTGTTTTAGTTCCCAGGGAGTTAGCCAAAACTCTGTCAGGCCTAATTCCCGCTTCTACTCTTTCCTCTGACCAATCTTGTTTGCTTTCCCTCTTCCTTTCACAAGTATTGACTCCCTATATTACACGGGATTCTTCAGAGAAACTAAAACCAATAGGATTTATTTAGAAAGACATTTGTTATGAAGGATAGGCTCATGTGGTTATGGAGGCTGAGAAATCCCAAAATCTGTCATCTTCAAGTTAGAGGCCCCAGAAAGCCAGTGGTATCGTTCCAGTCCAAACCTGAAAGCCCAAGACCCAGGAGGGCCAACATCCAAGGACAGGAGAAAATGGATGTCCAGCTTGAGCAGACAGCAAAGTCACCCATCCTCTACCTTTTTGCTCTACTCAGGCCCTGAGAGTATTGGATGACACCTACCCACATTGATGGGGCGTCCTTCCTTACTCAGTCTTCCAATTCAAATGCTAATCTCTTCTGGAAACACCTTCATACACACATCCACAAATACTGTTTTACTAGTTGTGGGCAACACTTAACCTGGTTGAGCTAACACATAAAATTAACTATTGCAACCTGTAGTGAGCATCTTACAGCCCAAATTCCACTTTAGCCTCTCATTCTAGAGAAGCCAACCTGTCCTAGCTTCTGTTCACCAAGTCTCACCTTAGTTCACCATATGTAAGACTCCAGCCCTTTCTCCTCTTGGCAGGCCCCTTTCCAGTCATGGGAGCAAAGACAAGAGTCACTTTCATTCAGACCAGGAGAGAAACTTTCGGGTATGTTCTCTATATGCACTGTTGGCTGCTTCACTTTAGAATACTGAACAACTCCTTCCATTGCTACTGTGCTCCTACAACCAGAAAGGCTGGTTGTAGGAGCTAGACATGTGATCTCATATTTCAGCTGCAATACTGTCCAATATCCCTACATCTTCATGCCTGCCTCAAAGCTTTGCTCTGTGCTATCCCCTGCACATCCATACAATGCTACAGCAGCTCTGTGACCCTACTGCTCTCAGCCCGGGAGCCCATCTCCAACTTCACACAAAGTTCCTGACCTCTCATAGTCACATCAGCAAATGGGCAAACCTAACTGTATCCTTCATCTTCTGCCAGTTACCACCCAGTATCCTTTCTCATCTCAAAAGCCAATTTCTCAACAAGTGCACTGGGTCTCATTACCTCCAAGACTTTCATTATTTGGTCTTCTCCTCCCTCTCCTGGATCATTAGCCACTCCCTTTTATACTGGATTGTTTCCTTTGATTCATACAAATTTTAGTATCTCCATTTTTCCATACTTTTCTTTTGTTTAAGGGTTGCCTACAAAACCTTGTCCACTTATTCATTTTCACTTACTCTTTATTCACTGCAATCTGGGTTTCTTCTCCACCACTACACAGAAATTGCTTTTGTCTAAGTCAAAAGTAATTTCCTTCTTGCCAGATCCACATTTCTTCCTTATCACAGTTGATCTCACCGAAGTGTTTAACACAGTCAACTGTTCTACCTTTTATATAAGCTTTTATGACACTCAGAAGTTCTGGTTCTCATTATAAAATCCACTGACTCCTTCTTGCCTTGTCTCCTCTGCTCATTTTTCTCCTCTCCTTTTACTTTTTTCTACTAAGTCTTAAACTTTGGCACTCCTTAAACCCCAGCTGCTTCACTCTAACCTTCTTTCTCTGTCTTCTCTTCCTATTTAACTTAGTGGCTCTCAACAGGGAATGATTTTTCTCCCAGGGGATATTAATCAATTACTAAGGATACTTTTGATTTTCATGAGTGGGAGGATATTACTGGCCTCTGGAGGGTAGAGGATGGAGATGCTGCTAAACATTGGTGGTGAATGCAAAATCCTACAATGCACAGCCTCCCACAACAAAGAATTAGCTGCTCCCATATGTCAATAGTACCCACATTGAGAACCCCTACACATCCAGTCCCTTGGCTTTATATACTGTGTCTACAGCAGAAGATACATATTATCTTAATACCATTCTCCCTTTCTAGTTAGTAGTGGAACTGACACCTCACCACATGGCACATGGTCAGTTTCTAAATGTATGTTATAGCCTGTCTTGCAACTAAGTAATATGTGAACATTTGGGGTCACTTCCTTAAAAATAAGATGCTGTCTCTTCCCCTTTTTCTGAATGATGGAATGTAGTCCTGGTGCTAGTGAGCCAATTTCAACCACACAGAGGAGAATAATATTTAAAGGGATGACAGATCAGTAAGATAAAGGCAAACTGAAGTCCTGAATAACTTCGTGGAGCAGAACTCTCTACTTAATCTAGACCTCCCGCCTACCTCTGGACAACTACATGAATGACAAACAAACTTGTATCTTATTTAATCCATAGTACTTAGGGCTTCATTTTTAAGATCTTAGTTGGTACCTCAACTGACACCCCATCTGTATACATACCATGGAGCTGTCATTTATGATCATAGCCTTGAGATGTCCTCCAACTCTGTATTTATACATTTAATCACCTGTTTGATTTGTACTCTTGGATTTCTCCCAGACATCTCAAACTTAAGAGTTTCAAAACAGAATTCTTAATATAACCACAAAACCATTTCTCTCCCACCTTCCCTCTTCTCAATAACTGGTTAGAAATTATAAGCCACACTTAATTACTCTCTCTCAACCCAAATCCATTCCTTTACTCCTGCTTCCAAAATGAACATGATACACACCCACTTTATTTATTTATTTATTTATTTATTTTTAATTTTTTTTTTTTTTTTGCTATTGCTACCAACCTGGTTTAAACCACTGCCATATCTCTCCCGGACCACTACAATAGTCTCCATACTGGGCTTCCTACATTTTCCCTTGATCCTATAATTCATATTCTACACATAAGCCAGAGTGAATCTTTCTAAAATAAAAATCAAATAATCTCTTGCGTTTCACAATACCTCTCAATAGAACTCATACTTCTTACCCAGATCCCACAGAGAGCAACATGATCTAACCTTTCATTCCCATTTACTTATAAAATTCCATCTTCAGCCACTCCTTCTCTTCACGCTTGGTCTCCTTGAAGTTCCTAACACACACACACACACACACACACACACACACACACCTCTTTTCTGTCTCAAGACCTTCACTCAAGCTGTTCCCTCTGCTCTTTGCATGACTAACTTGTCTCATCCTGAAAACTCACATTTTCAGAGACGCCCCCAGAACCATGCTAAAATAAGCCTCTTTCCTTCTCCCTCTTGTTATTCTTTATTTTTGTACACTATTTTGCTTATGGAACTCAACACAACTTCTTATTACACATGTACTTGTGTACACGTTTTTGTTTATCTCCCCCACAAGTGCAGGGATTCTGGTTTCATTTTAATCACCCTATCAATATTGCCAGGCACATAATAACCACTCAAGATTATGTGAGTGTGTGTGTATGTGCGTATCTCCCCATTAATTCTAACAAGCTGAAATCAGGTTAACGAGACCATTAAGGACAGCCTCAAAAAGGCAAAGAGGTTATACTCAGACACTGTGAAACTTAATGAGAGATGATTGGATACAGTGAGGGTATGTGTGGGAGGGAGGCACATGGTGCAGGTTTATGAACATAAATCTCTACTCAATTCATCACTCAGCTGTAGTAACAAGAAAATGTAGAAGAGTTCTAACTCATAGAGGCTGTTTAAGATCTAAGTTAGGAAGAAAGAAGGAGGGAAGGACAAAGGGAAGGAAATAGGGAAGGACTGATGAAAGGAAAATAAGGTACAAAATGTTCTTGATATTTTTATTCCTATGCAATCAAGAGCAATGTATCACCAGACAAGAGAGAAATCTAATGAAATATTTGGAAAAATCTATTACTGGAACTAAAGTGATTTATGCTTGTTTTTTTTTTTAAGATTTTATTTACTTATTTGACAGACAGAGATCACAAGTAGGCAGAAAGAGAGGAAGAAGTAGGCTCCCTGCTAAGCAGAGAGCCCGATGTGGGGTCAATCCCGGGACCCTGGGATCATGCCCTGAGAAAGGCAGAGGCTTTAACCCACTGAGCCACCGAGGCACCCCTATGCTGGTTTTTGAAAGGTTTTGTTGAACAGTTGGCCACCAGTCCCAGGTCCCTGATGACACACTGTGTATAAATTTTTCATATCTTTTTCAGCAAAAACTGGCCACACAACTTTCTTCTCCTTTTCCTTAAGGTGACTCTAAGAGTCCTTGCTTACCCAACAGTCTTACCCAACATTGTTTAGGGCCTCAAACCTGTGACTAGTATCAAACTTGCCAGCATTGGCCCTGGGTATGCCAGTGTCTGATGTGTTTCCCTGATTTTCTTCCAAAACACAAAAGCACCTTGAGGGTGAGGGTCGTTAGAAACTAACATTTTTTCCCCAGATCTGTATATACTAGCTATTTCACATAAATTAAAAGTCCCTCCTTCAGAAAACCCAATTTAAAAAAAAGTATTATTATCCCATTTTACATGGGAAGAAAGTAAGTCTAAAATAAATTATAAGGGCACCTGGGCAGCTTACTGGGTTAAGGACCTACCTTCAGCTTAGAGCATGATCCTGGGGACCTGGGACTGAGCCCAGTGTCGGACACCTTGCTCAGAAGGGAGCCTGCTTCTCCCTCTCCCTCTGCCGTACCCCCTGCTCGCGCTCTCTCTCTTGCTCTCTCTCTCTCTCTCTGAAATAAATACAATCTTTAAAAAATAAACAAATAAAAGAAATTATAGCCTTTTTCTCTCACACAGCTAATAAGAGGTCATGTTTGTCTATTTGATTACAAAGCACATGATCTCTTCTCTCTATACAGGAACTCTCAGCTTCAAGGCAAGACAACTTTTGAGCTAAACAAAACTACCTCACTACAGCCAGAGTGATCTTTTTAAAAACATAGATCTAATCCTGTCACTTTCTTGCTCAAAAAAAAAAAAAAAAAAACTTCCTGAAATAGCTCCTTTCCACCTGGAGGCTGCGCGCATGCACACACACACACACACACACCCCCCACACCATTCAGAGTTGCATCTACACAACTACTTCTCTTCATCCTTTCCTGTAACTCAAATTCAAGGTGTGTACAGATTATTTGGAAAGGTTATAATTTCTAATTGCCAAGCCTCACCCTCAGAAATTCAGGATCAGTAGATCTGGGGTCAGGGCGGAGCGGTGGTTGGGGTGTGGAATAAAAAATGTGAATGTTAAACAATCAGCCAATATGACTGAGGCAGGTGGTTGAAGTACCACGTTCTGAGAAGTATACCAGATCACAGAACTTCATTACACCCTTGCCTTCCTCTTTCTAGCACTTTCATTCAGCACTCTCATCTGACAAGCATATTTTTTAGTGCTCACTCTACACCAGCTATTTTTCTAGACAATGGAGTATAGCAGTTAAAAAATTAAAAAAAAAAAAAAGGTTCTGCTCTCATGGAGCTTACAATCTTACTGGAATAATATCAAAAATTAAATCAATGGACATATGGTATAACAGGTGCCAAAGGGGATTATATAGAAAAATAAAGTTGGGTAAGCAGATAGTAGTAGGGAGCTACTGTATTATTATTATTTATTTATTTATTTATTTATTTATTTTTTAAAGATTTTATTTATTTATTTGTCAGAGAGAGAGAGAGGGAGAGAGAGCAAGCACAGGCAGACAGAATGGCAGGCAGAGGGAGAAGCAGGCTCCCCGATGAGCAAGGAGCCCGATGTGGGACTCGATCCCAGGACGCTGGGATCATGACCTGAGCCGAAGGCAGCCGCTTAACCAACTGAGCCACCCAGGCGTCCCTATTATTATTATTTAATTAATGTTTTCTCCTCTTAAAGAGAGAGCCTCATCTGTCTTCTTCATTTCTGTATCACAAGTATCAGGAACTCAGTATTCAACAAACATCTGTTGAGGCAGGAATAGAACTGCTTTACAGACTAGAAATAAGGACCTTTCACAGCAGCTTTGATAATGATAACATGGTGCCTAATGCTGCCACCTAGAGTGGCCTGTGTAAACTTTCCAAAGTAGAACTGAGTGGTTCAGAGCCAAGAGACTGGATCTACACTTCACTTTAAAAAAAAAAAAAAAAAAAAAAAAGAATATATGTATATATCAATGGTTTTCAAGCACTGGCTGTGAGGCAATGCAGGACAGAGATCCCTGAAAGATAGCAACCAAATATGAGAAGCACAACTAGGGGCGCCTGGGTGGCTCAGTGGGTTAAAGCCTCTGCCTTCGGCTCGGGTCATGATCCCGGGGTCCTGGGATCGAGCCCCGCATCGGGGTCTCTGCTCAGCGGAGAGCCTGCTTCCTCCTATCTCTCTCTGCCTGCTTCTCTGACTACTTGTGATCTCTGTCAAATAAATAAATAAAATCTTAAAAAAAAAAAAAAAAAAAAAAAAGAAGCACAACTATCCCAGTTTACTATCCAAAGAGATCTTCCACAGGGCACCCGGGTGGCTTAGTCAGTTAAGCGTCTGCCTTCAGCTCAGGTCATTATCCCAGAGTCCCTGGATCAAGCCCCACATTGGGCTCTCTGCTCAGTAGGGAGTCTGTTCCCTTGCCCCTCATCCCACTTGTGCTCTCTCACACACGCGTTCTTTCTCAAATAAATAAATAAAATTCCCCACCACCCCCCCCAAAAAAAACACAAGGAGATCTTCCAGGCAGCAGTGCAGGGAGGTGGAACCAAGGTTAAGCAAATGCATCTTCCTAAAGAGAGGAGAAAGAGCAGGGTGTTCAAGGAGATAAAGATGCCTACAGTTTGCAAGATAAATCCCTTGAGAGACAATATCCACACAGATAGATTGAGTTCCAGAAATATTCAAAGGATCCCACCCAAATTTTCAACTGAGTACTGACCAGCAAATGCATGTTAAAAGAAAAACACATGAAGCTGTGGCAAGAACAAGGCAAAGAAGGTAACAACTGCTGGGTTCACATGCATTCTCACAAGCCAGGGTGGAAAACCTTGTAATTCATAAATTAGCATTCATAAAGAAACTACCTCAGTAATGGAAAAAAATTAGATCAAACTACTTGTAAGTAACTTAACTCACTGTAGAACAAAACTAAAGATTATTTGTCACAATATAAAAATATCCAGTGCCCAAAAATGATACCATGCCTGGTAGCCAATAAAAAATTTCCAGGCATGCAAAGATGCAGGAAAATATAACCTATACCAATGAGAAAAATCAATTAAAAAAAAAAAAAAGAACCAAAAAAGACAAAGGTGATAAATCAGTCAACAACAACATTAAAACAGTTATTATTATTATTATTATATTCCATATGTTCAAGATGGTGGAAGTAAGACTAACACTGGAGATACAGAAGATATTTCTGAAAGACCCACTGATCTTCTGTAGATGGAAACTATAATGTCTGAGATTTAAAATATGCTGCTATGATATTAATAAAAGACTGCACACTTCAAAAGAAAATACTACTGAACCTGAGGATATAACAATGGAAACTATACAAAATAAAGCACAAAGAAAAAAAACAGACAAAAAAAATAGAGCATTAGTGAGTTGTGGGACAATTTCAAGAAGCCTAATACCAGGGGCACCTGGGTGGCTCAGTCAGTTAAGCCTCTGATTCTCGATTTCAGCTCAGGTCATCATCTCAGGGTTATGGGATCAAGCCCTACACCAGGCTCTGCTCCCAGCGTAGAGTCTGCTTGTCCCTCTCCTCCACATTCTCCCTCAAATAAATAAATAAAATCCTTTAAAAAAAATAAAGAAGCCTAATAACATATAATCAGAGTCTTTGATGGGAAGGGAAAGAGGATTAAGTAGAAAAAATATTGGGAAAAAAATTGGCCAAATTTTTTTCCAAATGTAATGATCACTATAAACCCTCAGATTCAAGAAGCTTAATGAACCCAATGCACAAGAAATACAAAGAAAAATAAACCAAGGTATATCAAAATGCTTAATCAAAATGCTTAAAACTAGTAATAAGAAAAAATCATAAAAGCAACCAGAGAAAAAAATTGACGCATTACACACAAGTGACTATAAATAAGAAAAATAGCAGACTTTTCTTCAGGAGCAATGTAAGCCAAAATACAGTGGGACAACATCCTTAAAATACTGAAAGAAAAAAAAAAAAACCTGCCACTTTAGAATTTTAAACCCAGAGAAAGTACCTTTCAGAAACAAATGCAAAATTTTTTTCAGACTTACAAAAGACATAATTAATCACCAGAAGATTGTTTTAAGCAAAAGTAATAAGAATATAGTATGGGATTTATAACTTAGTTATGAGTAAAATATATGGCCAAAGTAGCACAAAGGCCAGGAGAGGGGAAATCTTTTTTAAAGATTTTATTTATTTATTTGACAGAGAGAAACACAGCAAGAGAGGGAACACAAGCAGGGGAGGATTGGGTGAGGGAGAAGCAGGCTTCCTGCTGAGCAGGGAGCCCAATACGGGACTTGATCCCAGGACCCTGGGATGATGACCTGTGCCAAAGGCAGACACTTAACGACTAAGCTACCAGGTGCCCCAATTGTGAGGTTCTTACATTATAATATTACTTGAAGGTACTCCACGATAAGTTAAATGTATACTACAAACTCTAAAGCCACAAACAAAAGAAAGACATGGCTAATAAGCCAACTAATGAAATGGAATATTTAAAATACGAACTTAATCCAAAGGAAGACAGGAGTTGGGGGGAAAGGAATAAAAAAATTAGATGGTACAAATACCAGACAAAGAGCAAGACAGATATTCAAAGTAAACCATAATAATAATCACATTAACTGTAAATGATTTAAATGTCCCAATTAAAAGTGGATAAAATGTCTCCTTTATCTTTATGCATCTTTATGATAGAGACCTGCAAAGGAGAAAGAACAAGAAGTAGAAACAATGTTAATCCAAAAAGCAAGTTAATACAAAAAGACAGAGACAGTATTTCTTTCAAAAACTGCTTGATATTACATTGTGAGTGTCAGATTAGCCTGACAAAATAAATTATTGAAATCAAAGGTCAAGGGTTGAGCCAAGTGATCAGTGTGTGAGGGTTAAATCCCGATTCCCCCAAATAATATATATGGGGGAGGAATATGCAGATTTACTTCTCTTCTCTCCCAAAATGTTCCAAAAAGGAAGGAAACAAAGGAATTGAATTGATATAAATCAAGAGTAAAGAGAATGTGCAAGATGAAAACAGCATGAAAAAGATGTTAGCAAAATTTTAGAACTTAGAGATCAGTAAGTGGTGACCGAGTTAATGAATTCAATAAAGTATACACTACAAAAAAGGAAAGGCAACAAGGCGTAAGCAATTCATTCCACTGAACTCAAAATAGATTACAAATATAAGATTGTGAATCATATTAACATCAGACTTTGTTACAGAAACACTTAAAACTAGAAGACAAAGAAACAATGTCTTCAAAATTCAAATGAATGAGTCTCCACATAGAATCTATACCCACCCACCCACCCACCCACCCACCCACACACACACACACAACCAAGAGTGTAAGAGAGTAGAATAAAAATGTTTTTGGATATGAAATACTGTCTCAAGAAAATTAACTGTCATGCACCATTTCTTAACAAGCATCTGAAAAATATACCTTACAAAATGAGAAAGTAGCCCAAGGAAGAGGATCTAGGAAACAGAAGCTCCCACACAGGAGGGGGAAGATGTTTCCAGAATGAAGGTAAAGGGAAGTCCCAGGATGTCAGCTGGTCATCGAGACCAGAAACCTATTAAAATTGGCACAAGAAGCTAGAAAATTCCCACCAGGGTGACTTCAGGAAAAAGAATAGAACTAAAAGACTATCTAAAAATGTTTGTATTGAGGCATGATACACAACTCCAGCAGAGAATATTAGAATGAATTAGTGATAGACATGTGGAAAAACAGGCAAACCAAAAATTAAGGCAACGATTAATGCTGGGAAAAAACAAAAGCTTATTCAAAAGAGAAACATTTTACTGTGTATGTATTTTATTATATTTTTTAAATACACATTTTAATTAAAAACAAATATATTCATCAAAGAGCAGAGTCTACCCAGCAGCCTTCCTCCTTTTCTTTTTTTAGACAATCTTTATTTTTCACTTTTGTATATCATTTCATCCACCAATGATGAATGAAAAGGACTTAGATCTATATATACCAACATCCTTCATGTATATATACATACACATACTACTTCTACTTCTACCTTCCCAATATTAACAATTTTTCTGGATAAGCTAAAAGTTGGTATTAATAATATTATGACCATGAAAAAAATTGTCACAGCTGTAGATCAGGAGAATGGGAGCTGAGAATGCTGTGTACAGAAAGTCAGTAAAATCATGCCTAAAACTGAAAAAACAGTATTTTTCAGCATATTAGAAATAAGGACATAAAATTCATAAGAGTCAGCTAAGAGTTTAAAGTTTCTGCTCCTGGGGATCATGATTCAATATCAGGGAACAGGACCTTTGCAGTTCTATTTAATTTTTTATAATATAACTCTGCTTTTCTTTCATAATAACTTTAACTAGTTTTTTTTACTTATAATCATCAGGGAGCTTCATCTTCTCAGCAAGTCCATTTTTTAAAACTTTATCTTGAAATTAAAAATAAAGGACCGCTTAAGAAACAAATAATCTGTCAAATCAAAAAAAAATTAATGCAACATATATCTAAAACTTGGAAAAATTGCAATCCAGGAATTCAGAACTCTAACCCTGCACTATTTGGCCAAGGAAGGTTGGCACATTGCACTCAATTTTTTTCCTTCAATTTCCTGTTTATCATCATGCTTCATTTCCCAAATTATTTGGAATTGAGAATGCATATTGGAATTTAGCATGGCCATCTTTGGATCCGTAAAATCTCTTTAGTCATATTTCCTCTTTGTCCATTGTGAACAATGAAAGGATAAAGAATACTGTGCACATATAAATCTAGGAACCAGTATTTAATTTCAAATCTGAAGACCAATTCTCCTTGGAGCCTGCCTTTCATGGAGTAGAGGGAAAGAAGATAAAAGGCATTGTGGGTCATATAGTCTCATGGCTCCAACACACAAAATTATAGTTACAGAAATTTGTCCTTACAGATTTCTTAACAATTTGTAGCAAAAAGCAAATTTCCTCCAAATTACAAAGCATACCTTTGCTGTTTTTCCTTCTGCAGTTAAGAAAACTTGAGGCTAGTTGTCTACCAAAACAATAGAGAGAGAAATTTTTTTCTCTGTTATTTAAGCATCTGTGCTGCTGAGTTATTGTTACAGGTTAGTTGAATTGGCCAGAAAATTATCCAAAGCATTTATGCTCAGGAGTTGAAAAAAATTAGACTAAATAAGTGAAGTCCAGAGGTTAGAAAAGGTCACTTAAAAACTGGGAAGGTCATTTAAAAACAGTGAAAATTTAACTAGCTAGCAGTGCTGCCATGTGTTTTGTGAAGCCTATTATTAACAGTCAGACATAATAAAAAGAAGATTGGAATCTAAGATTTTAATCCTGGATCTGCAACTCATGTGTCATCTGATGGTGGACAAGTCAAGTCCCCTCTCTGTGCTTCACTTTTCATCTGTAAATGAGGGGATCTTACTGGATGTTCCCTGAGGTTGCTTTTAGGTCTTAGAGAATACAAAGGAGACATTAGGAACATGACAAGAATTTCCTCTATCTCTACTCATGCATTCCCCTAGATCGATTTATGTAATTATATGCGGGCATTCAAAAACCCTACAGTCTCCAAGGATGTGACCATCAGTTACAGTAGGCAATGTGGTAGTCTAATTTGAGCGAGATCATAAACATCATCAGCAAGACCAAAAGCTGGAATGCATCTCAATTATGCTCACAAATTATGGGTGTGGTGTCGAGAATAATCCAAAACACTTCCACTTAGCTTTGGGATCCATTATATTTTTTGGTTTATAGAAAACTCAATTAACATTTGGTTGATTAAGGTTGACTTTTAAATTTGTTGGCCTAATTGCATACTCTACAATCTAAACTAAAAATATATCTAGCTGGACAGAAAAGACACTGTCCCTAAGTTTGTTTGTTTGTTTTTTAAGATTTTATTTATTTATTTGACAGACAGAGATCACAAGTAGGCAGGGAGGTAGGCAGAGAGAGAGGAGGAAGCAGGCTCCTCACTGAGCAGAGAGCCCGATGTGGGGCTCAATCCCAGGACCCTGAGATCATGACCTGAGCTAAAGGCAGAGGCTTTAACCCACTGAGCCACCCAAGCACCCCAACACTGTCCCTAAGTTTGACAATGTCCTTAAATTTCTAAGAGCTATGTTGGATAGAGAGACCTAGTTTGCGTGGTACTAGAAGAGATCCTTGCAGTGTCTGCCCTGCTCGGGAGTCCTTCCTTCTTCTCTGAGAACAGCTCTCCACTCTGAGCCTGTGAGTCATGAGTTGCAGGGAAGGGGCTCTGGGAACCATATTTTGTTACATAACATCACCACTTAGGATTCAGTTGATTGGCAGTGGCTGAGCACCAGAGCCAAACAGCCAATTAGAGCTGCTCCTTGGGGCCTCTGTGACTGAGTGAAATCTCAGCGTGGGTTCACTTACAGGAAGACTACATCAACTTGGAAACCAGGGCAGAGCCTTTATTCCACAAGCAGACAAGGAGCAGACATCTTGGCATCTGTTGCTGCTTTGCAGAGACACCAAATGAAAAGCATTTGCAGAGATAAGTGGAAACAAAATATAAAGAAAGCCTATTCTCTGGGCTCCTCCTGGCCTTCTTGTCCCTTCTGAATCACAATTGTGTTCCTGCCACTGGCTTCCAGGGCACCCAACTATGCCACTAAATTCTCCCTTCTCGTTTAGACTAATGCAAACTGATACCTATTATGAGCAACAAAAAATTTTTGCTGCTGCAAAATTGACTGTTTTTTCAATTGAATTGAAAACGTAATGGGGAACTCTTCTTGCTTTCTTCCCCCCCGTCGTTTGATCAGACAAGGAAGTGGCCTGGTATCACAGAGCCCCTAAATAATTAAAAGACGATCACACACTTAGAAACAATATCTTACATCCTGTGCCAGTTTCCATTCTATAAAGTTTAAGCTTCATTGTATAACTAGAATAACATACTACACTTGTAAGGTTAGTAGAGTTTCGTAGCAATGGAACTTTTTATTGTAATACCCAACTGCATTCCTGAATCAGACACAAATTCGTACATAATAATTCATTATTTTCTGAAAATAATGGCAAGATGTTCCTAGTAACAGATATACCAAACAGCCCCTGGAGCACCGTGGCTAGTGTTTGCTGACTACCTCCAGAGAGCCACAGAACACCCATCTCTTTCTGTAAAAATGGGAACGCTAAAGCCCTTTGGGAAAAGGGGGGCAGATGCTATAACACACAGAGCACCAACAGAGGTGTCAGTGGATGTGAGTCCACATCTTTGCATCGGTTCTCACTTCTGCGGATCTTCATCTCTTATCTGGCTTGGAATGGAGAAAATCCAAAATGAGACCCACAGGCCAACTATAGTCCAGTAGATTTATGCTAAGGCCTCCCTTCCTCAGACATGTTGTTACACGTTTTGTGCCTTTATTTCCTCATCCGTACAATGGGATGCTAACTGCATCTGCATTATAGGAGAGTGGTTCTGAGGCGGCTATGCACGTAAAGTGTTAGAAGAGGGTCTGGCACCTAAGACTACTCTGTTAATTATAGCTGCCGTTGTTATTGTTTCTATTGCTCCTGATGATTTTTTAAGACTCGCTCATGATCCCATTGCTATTATGTCTGATCACTATTGACTGTAAATTTCACAAGGTTTGTTGGACAAGTTTGTAGTTGTAATCAAAGCTGAATATATTTAATGAAAGTACTTGAGACGTTCAAGTTCAGTTCCACTAATAGTAAATCATTAGCCAGGAAGGCCTTCAAGCATTGCTGAGTAAGGAAGACAAGAACTGACAAAGCCTGCGGGGAGCACCTGACTCATCTGTGGCTCATGGCCGGCATTCATGCTATGACAATAGCTTAGCCTATGGCCTGCATGCATCTAGACTTCAAATCATGAGAGCAAACAGCTGAAAATATGTGGACAAAACTTTTAAAATTTAAAACAAAACAAAACAAAACAAAAAACAGAAACCTCACAGATATATCCTATTGGTTATATTGCTTCCAAATCAGACTTTCTAGGCTTCCATGTTCTTGGCTCTAGAAAATTCTGAACCTAGAAAGCAACTGTTTGTATGGTTATCCAGAAAATGAAAATTGCTATTTAGAATAAGACCAGACAGCTCTGATCAGAGGTAAAGCTGTTTATTCAGGAAAAACATACTAATTTTGTTGAACCTTATTGTGAACGCCAGCCCTACCCGACCTTGGGCCATAGTCTGAAAGAATATGGAAAATCAGAAGTGACTCGCTCTACACAATTAAGTGAGAAGGACTTTTCATCCCAGCAGGCACCCAGGCAGGAGGATGTGAAGAGAAAAATAGAAAATATGAGCTACAAGAAGGAAGGCCAGGCCTCCACATGTAACCAACCACTAGGAGGGAATTTTAGGAGGATGATATCTAATGTTCAGTTTTAGGTTGTTGCCTATCTGGTGCTATGCTATCATCCCTTCAGTTCTCACAAAACTTCAATAAAAGAGGAAAAGAAAGTAACAGCAGAAACCAGGGGCCTGTTTAGGAAGCATACTGCAGCATGGACAAAGACAAGTGAACTCCACAAAAATTTCTAGGTGGGATTTTTTCCACAGCACTATCTTGTTTGGATTTTGAAATAAAGGGTGATGCTGGAAAATGAGGGGACTGGGACAAATGCACAGTCACCACTTGGGTTATAGTTGAAGGATCTGTGGAGAAACACTTCTTTCATGTGAGGACAAACATCCTTGACCGTCATCTCATTGTCTCTAACATTATTTTACCGTTGTCTGATGCGTTTAGCTCCTGCTGGTCCCATTCCAGACTACTGTGTTCTCTTAGTGTATTATTAAGGTTACCTTCCAGTTCTTTTTTTTTTTTAAGAGTTTATTTATTTATTTGTCAGAGAGAGAGAGAGAGAGAGCGCAGAAGCAGGCAAAGGCAGAGAGAGAGAGAAGCAGGCTCCCTGACAAGCAAGGAGCCCAATGAGGGACTCAATCCCAAGACCCCAGGATCACGACCTGAGCTGAAGGCAGCGGCTCAACTGACTGAGCCACCCAGGCGTCCCAAGGTTACCTTCCACTTCTTAGACAATTATGCCTACCACAGGGCCATGTTTCTGTAAAATAGTGACTGAGTTCTGGTGTGCAAATCAGAATAACATTCCTTTATGCAAAATAGAGCCGAATTTCAAAGGAAAAAATAATTTAAGTGTTTCTTTCCCTCAGTATTTACTTCTCTCAGATGTAGCCAATTCAAACAACACTCCCTCTTCATAAAGACCAAAAGTTA
The DNA here is from genome assembly GCF_002288905.1 of Enhydra lutris kenyoni. Lineage (NCBI taxonomy): Eukaryota > Metazoa > Chordata > Mammalia > Carnivora > Mustelidae > Enhydra > Enhydra lutris. The sequence goes on from NW_019154110.1 coordinate 17,046,212, forward strand.
AGTACCAAGAAATTCAGTTATTCCACAAACATGGATTATCTATCAGTCACATGTCTGGCACTGGTAGGGGCAGGGCCGTGAGGACAAATATTAAATGGTCACAATTTGATTAGGGAAAGAAAAATGAAAACAGAAATAGAGGCCTGTGTGTACACAATGCTAAGACAATACAAGAAGGTATAAAGGACTCAAATTTGGGGAGATACAAAAACTTCCAAAGAGGATGACAAATGGAGCAAGTTTTTGTGTTTTTTTTTAAGACTTTATTTATTTATTTGGCAGATAGAGATCACAAGTATGCAGAGAGGCAGGCAGAGAGAGAGGAAGAAGCAGGCTCCCCAGCAAGCAGAGAGCCCAATGTGGGACTCGATCCCAGGACCCTGAGATCATGACCTGAGCTGAAGGCAGAGGCTTAACCCACTGAGCCATTCAGGCACCCCAGCAAGTTTTTGAGAATTCATGGAGGTTCTCCAAGGCAACAGCAGAGAGAGGGCATTCCAGGAAGGGAAGGGCATGAACCTGTGAGCAACCACCACTTGAGCAGGACACGTCGGGAACCCTGATATGTAGGGAAATCAGCAGGAGCAAAGGAAAGGAGAGCAGTGTTGGATTTTGAAAGTTCTTGCATGATTGAGAATGTCTGGCCTATAATCTACGAATGGTGGAGATCCCAGAAAGATTCACAGAGACTGGAGTGATTATAAAGATATGTTGCTTTAGAAGGATGGGTTAGAAGGAGATAGGAATAGAATCTGGAAGTCCAAAAATCTGAACCTATGGTAGCAACCGTGGAAGGCCAAGAAAATTTGATTATTATTATTGGCTAAGCACCAATACGATATCTCTGCTTTATTCCCCCCAACACCTCCCAAGCATGGCTGCTTCAATCTACTATAAACTTGCCTAAGGGAAGAGGATGAAAACAATAGCAAATACAACAACAAAAACCTCACTTTTTCTTTTTCCTTGGACAGTTCCCAAATGAGGAGGTCTACATCCAAGCAATTCTTTCTGCTTTCCTGCACTTTTAATTACCTCCTAGAGCTATCTGCATTAATTAGCTTTACAACCTCTTAGATTTCCATACCAGTTGCTAAGCAGAAGACTTTCTGCCTCCACAAAGACTTCAACAGCCAAAGGAGAACCCCAGGGCTTGGTGTGTAAATGGCAGTGAAGGAACGAAGACAGCACCATTCTGAGTTCAGAGAGCTACACCAACTGTTTTCATAATCCCGAGCTAAATTCACTTGCAAACCTCCTCTCCCCCTCCCCGTATCACCACTACTCTGACCTGACCTTTACTGCCCCAGGCAATCTCTGCAAGGCCAAGCTGTTATTCCAGTCATCTTTACATGAACTCCATCCAAATGATCTTTTGCCAAATCCCAGCGGAGTTTAGAGATCCTTGTGGGGGATTTGTAAAGCTTTGTTGTTTTTAGATCAAACTTCATTTTGTTTCTTTTCTTTCACTTGGCCTTGAGGGAATGTTCAACAGTTTGATGGTGAGCCATTAGTTAAATATCTCATCATCAAAGGGCTTTCTTGGGGTCTCTCATGAATGTTGGAGATGGTGGAAACCACCTCTGTTGACTCAAGATGGTCCCAACAATGTACTCAGTGAAGACTCATCTGCTATACCTGGACTATATCTACACAGGCTAACTTATTTAAGTTAGGTTTAAATTTTGTATGAAATATTTTTTAAAGATTATTTATTTATTTATTTATTTGACAGGCAGAGATTACAAGTAGGCAGAGAGGCAGTCAGAGAGAGAGGAAGGGAAGCAGGTTCCCTGCTGAGCACAGAGCCCGAAGCGGGTCTCGATCCCAGGACCCCAGGATCATGACCTGAGCCAAAGGCAGAGGCTTTAACTCACTGAGCCACCCAGGCGCCCCTAAATTTTGTACGAAATATTTTTAACAGAAAATTAGTTATCAGCTGTTGGGTGAAATTCAGCTATTTATTTTTTAAAACAACCAGCTTTAAAAAAAAAAATAACCATGTTCTGTAGTTTAATGTCTGTGCATGGATGTCTCTTTTGTACCACAGGTACTGCTAGGAAAAGGATAGTTCTGACCAACGCTTCCTTTTTTTTTCTCTGAATAAATATCAATGCCTATGAGTTCTACTTCATGAAATTTTAAATAGTGCTAGAAAAACCCAGAACAAACATCTGAAAGAATCTCCTAAAGGTACAAATGGGGGCCACTAAAATCTAGAGAGGTTAAGTGACACCCAGGATCACACCGGAAATATGTGGGAAAGCTCAAATTCTACCCAAATGTCCTAGTTCTTTGTCTAAAACTCTTCAGCTACATTTCTTCATTTTTTTTTAACGATTTTATTTATTTATTTATTTGAGAGAGAGAGAGAGAGAGGGAGCATGAGCAGGGAGGGGGCAGAGGGAGAAGCAGACTACCTACTGAGCAGGGAGCCCAAAGTAGGGCTTGATCCCAGGATCCTGAGATCATGACCCAAGCCAAAGGCAGACGCTTAACTGACTGACCCACCCAAGCACCCTACATTTCTTCTTTAACAAAAAAAAAGGGGGGGGGGAGCTTTATTTATTTAGAGCAGCTGTAGGTTTCCAACCTACAGAATTGAAAGGAAGATAAGATTGCCCATACGCTCCCTGCCCCCACACATGTGTAGCCTGTGCCATTATCAACATCAGTCACCAGAATGGTACATTTTTTACTACGGATGAAGCAACACTGACACATCATAATCACCTAAAGTCCATAGTTTACCTTAAGATTCACTCTTGGTGCTGTACATTCATAGGTTTAGACAAATGGGTAATGAATCCATGATTAGATCACACAGAGTATTTTCACTGCCCTAAAAACCCTCTGTCCTCTGTCCACCCATCTCCTCCCTGACCACACCCCAACCTCTAGTAATAACCACTGATCATTTTGTTGTCTCCATAGTTTTGCCTTTTCCAGAATATCATATATAGGAGTCCCCCACTTTATTTATGTTTTCGCTTTCTGCCATTTCAGTCACCCATGGTCAACCAAGGTCTGGAAGCAAATGATCATGCTTCCGACATCCACCCGAAGGTCCACAGAAGCCTAACGCCATGTCACATACCTACATCATTCACCTCATTCCCCTCGTCACTAGGCATTTTATCCTCTCACGTCCCCATAAGAAGGGTGACTACAGTACCATAAGATATTTTGAGAAAGAGGGGGAGAGACCACATTCACTTAACTTTTATGACAGTATATTATTGTAACTGCTCTGTTTTATTATTTACTATTGTTAACCTCTTCCTATGTCTAATTTATAAATTAAACTTCATCCTAGTATATAGGCTGCTGCACTATCCAAGGTGTCAGGCAGCTCCTGGGGGTCTTGGAACGTATCCGCAGATAAGGACAGACTATTACACAAGCCATCATACAGAATGCAGCCTTTTCAGATGGGCTTTTTTCACTTAGTAACATGCATTTTCAAGTTTTTCCCCATCTTTTCGCGGCTTGATAGCGCATTTCTTTTCAGTGCTGAATACTATTCCAGGAGCCACACTCAGCAGTGGGCGGGCTACAGTTCCCTGGTCAGACTGTCCCCCGCCTCCCCCACTGTGTCCCGCACAGAAACAAGCCCTTGGGCTCTGCGGGGGGATCTTGGTGGGCCTGGATCCCAGTGCGGTGTGTAGCGAGCCCTCCGCTTCTCCAGCACAGCTGCTGGTAGCCCAGCCCTGCAGGCCCCCGTGCCATCCCGATGGGGTGAGACTGGAGTGCACTGGGGGAGCTGCAGGTCCCCTTGCTCTAGGGCCCCCCCTTGGAGGAAGGGCAGGCCCAGGGAGACCAGAGAGCTCTATGCCCACCTGCCGGAGGGGGAGGGGCAGAGCGGCCAGCCTCTTACCTTCCAAAGCCAACCGTCTTGGTGTCCGTGGGGCAGGCGGTGCTCTGGTCTCACCCCCACTAGGGTTCTAGGGTTCTCTCAGCGGTGTCTGGTCCACCAGTAGCTGTTTTTCTTGTGAGGCGGAGCGAAGCCGGGACCGACCTGGGTCGCCATCTTGGTGACGTCACTCCGGAAACCCCTTCCGCGGTGGGGATGGGCCACAGCGTAATTTATCCATTCACTGGCTGAGGGATATCTTGGGTGCTTTCAAGTTTGGGTGATTGTGAATGAAACTGCTATAAACATCCATGAGCAGATTTTCGTGTGGACGTGTTTCCAACGCCTGTGGATAAATACTAGGGAGCACGATTACCCAATCATATGGTAAGAGTACATTTAATTTCCAGAGACTGCCAAGCGGTCTTCCAAAGTGGCTGTACCATTCTGCATTCCCAGAAGCAATGAACAAGAGTTCCTGTTCTCCACATTCTCGGCAGCACGTGGCACTGTCAGTTTTCCAGATTTTTGCCATTCTACTTGGTGTAGAGAGGTATTTCATTGTTGTTTTAATTTGCATGTCCCTGATGACATATGACTGGGAGTACTTTTCATATGCTTATTTGCTATGTGTATATCTTCTCTGGGGAGGTGTCGGTTGAGATCTTTGACCTATTTTTTAAGCAGGTTTTTTGTTTTCTTAACATTGAGTTTTAAAAGTTCATTGCATATTTTGGATAACCGTTTCCTTATCGTATGTGTCTTTTGCCAACATCTCTGTACACGCAAAGTATATTTTCTTTGAGGTCCTTAGCAGAAAAAGCAAAAACGATTAATTGATTGGTTTAAGATTTCCTCAAATAATCCTACCCATCTGTGATAATATCCTAGTTACTAAACAATTGTGAGTAATTGTATGGATTTCTGTGTTTATATGTGTACCCAACACTTGCTTTGAGTTACGTGCCTTGCACAAGACTAGGCCCTGGAGATAACACTGAGATAACACAGTCCAAGCTCTTAACAGTTTCACAGTCCAGACAGTAACACATACTAAATTATGAATAACCCATGCTCTAATCCTGAGATGGGAGAAGTTCTGAGATACAAAGATGAGAAGGCAGAAAAGTAAAGGGAACAATTTAGGACTTTGGCTTATGGCTAGGAGTTTTCCAGAAGAGAAAAAAATGCATTTCAGGCAGAGACTAGTGTGATCACACAGATAAAGCTACAGAGATGTAGACTCAGAAAGAAATGGGTATTAGTCTTCCGGGGCAAAACAGACAGAACTTGGTTCCTTCCACCTCTACTAAGTTGCATGCTTCTTGGGGGTAGTTACTACTAAATTAGCAGTGCCCATCTCTAGTGATCTATTCATTTCTGGCCTATCTTTTTACTATAAAAAAATGAACTAAAAGAGAATTCCTGCTCAGAGGGTGCCCTCTCTTGGTAAGAGGTCATAAAAGACAGTTCTCCCCCAGAAAGAAACCTATATATTCCTTTTTAGAATTGCCTACCTTTGTTTTCAGGCAAACCAAAGAAAATGCAATTGCTCTGACAGGTAACTTTGGTTAACAATAAGAGTAGGTTAGGCCTCTGAGCTTCTGTTTATAGCAGTGCACTGCACTAGATAATTTTCATGCCCTCCCCCCTTGTTCTGACGTTCCCTGACTTCTAGAAAATATGGCTCATCATATCTTGACTGAATATAAAATGCTTGGTAGTTAGACGGTATCTGTAGGAGTTAATGGCTATGAATAAACTGGAGAGTCCCTACTAGGAGAAAAATGTTGTTTCTGGCAGTGGCCACTTTGGTCTCTGAATTTTCCACAGCAGCCAGAGATAACTGGCCTGAACAATTTTCCCCTTCTCTTCTTCTCACGTTTTGGGCAGTTAAAAGTCTATTTGAGATGGCAAATAGTGTAAATGCAGCAGGATCACCACATATTCCTGAAACACGCCCCCCACACACACACACCATTTTAAAGTACAAATCTGCCAAACAGCGCATCCACCAAAAGTCACCTTTTGAGTGTGTTATGGGATTCCGAGGATATCTTCTTCCTAAATGATTTCATTTTTCAGGCATCCAGTAAAATGAGCTCACATGTGCTGAGGGCCAGCCAAATGAGGTGAGCCGAGAAGAGATCCTTGAAACTTGTGGGATCTTGGGATTTGGGCATTCCCCTCAGATAATTCTTGCAAGTGCATTATAGGGGAAAAAAGTTCCTGGAAATGGAGAAGAGACTTGAGAGTACAGGGAAGGGAGAGAAGTGAGACGGATGCGAGGTGCGGGGGGAAATTAGTTTATCTTTTCCGTTGTTCCCAAAAGAATGTCACTGGTGATATAAAGAAGTGGAAAATCAGAAACTCCATTATCATCCGAAAACCACTTGTCCATTTCCTGCTCTGCCTGGGAAGGAAAATTGAACTGCAAACCTCAGATTTAACACAGGGTTGTGGTCTTCTGGTGCCCCCTACTGTCGGGGAGGAAGACTTGCCGCTGCCTCCACTAAGGCAAGAATGAGACCAACCCAGAATTTGGCTGCCTGCCTGAGAGACTCAACAACTGTTAACTGATAAGAAGAAAGGACAGAAGGAGGGAGCAGGAGAGGGAGAGAGGGGACAGGACATTCTCAAAGTCCTTTCAAGACTGGAACCAGGCTGAGTCTCACAGAGCTGAAAGATTAAAGGGTGCAATCTCTTAAAAATGCCCAGGGGAGGGGCACCTGGCTTGCTCAGTCGGTGGAACATGTGACTGTTGATCTAGGGGTTGTGAGTTCGAGCCCTGTATTAGGTGTAAATATTGCTTTAAAATAAAATCTTTTTTTAAATGTCTAATGGCAGGCACCTGAGTGGCTCAGTCTGCTAAGCATCTGCCTTCAGCTCAGGTCATGGCCCCGGAGTCCTGGGATCAAGCCCCACATGGGGCTCCCTGCTCATTGGGGAGCCTGCTTCTCCCTCTCCCTTTGCAGCTCCCCCGGCCTGTGCTCTCTCTCTCCCCAATAAATAAATAAAATCTTTTTTTTTTAAATGCCTAATGGACAGTAGATCTTGACATCAGATTAGCACTCAAAGAAAGTTTGATGAATAAAATAGGACAAAAATGAGAGAGAGAGAGAGAGAGAGAGATCTTAACTGACCAAACTGTGTTTCCCTCCAGCCACCCATCTTAACAGAAATGTCTGATTTTTGTCACTCTTCTAAAAGTTTTCCATAAGTTATGTAAACCCTCTGGATATTTTCAAAAGGCTAAGCTTATCCTTGGGGGCTAGAGACTAGCAAATCTAAATGTGCAGAGAAATCCCTCCATAGACGGGGGAAGAAGAGAGTATATAGAAGGGGGTAAGGTCAGGAATTAAAAGCACAGGCTCCAGAGCCACCACTTAGATTCAAACCTGGGCTCTGCCACCTAAAACCTATGACCCTGGGCAACTTCCTTACCCTCTGTGTGCCTCCATGTCCTCACCTCTAAAATGAGGTGATAAACCTTCATACAGTAAGGGATGGCTGGCTCAGTGCATATAAGGCAGACAGAAGAGAGCCTGGCATGTAGCAAGCCTTCAGTCAGCAACAGGTACTGTGGTGATGACAAGGGACATTGGTCTCTGCCTCTTTGGGGGCCTTCATTATTTCAGGGTTGAAGTCCATCTCGCTTTATACAGTCGCTTCTAGTAACAGAACACCTTTCTCTCTTGGTAATAATAAACTTCCTGGAATCATGTGACCCTTAGACACGTTTAATGAAGTCATGTTTCCCATTTAGCTTCATATAAATAGACCCAGGCACTTGAAAGACCAAGTCAAAATATTATTTTCCCCTGAAACTAGGTGTATTTGTTTGTGAGGAGTGCATAACAAAATACCACAGAGTGGGTGGCTTAAACAAAAACAAAACATGTTTCTCATAATTCTAGAGGCTGGCATTCCCAGATCAAGGTACTGGCAGGTTGGGTTTGTCCTGAGGTCTCTGTCTTTGGCTTATACATAGCCACCTCCTTGTCGTGACTTCACACGGTCTTTCCTCTGGGAATGTGCATCCCTGGTGTTTCCCTGTGTATCCAAGCCTCCTCTCCTACAAGGACCCCAATCAGATTGGATTAGCGCCACCCTAACAGCCTTGTTTTCGTTAAATCCCTCCTTTAAAGGCCCCATCTCCAAAAACAGTCACATTCTAAGGTCCTGAGGTAGAAGTGGCTTGGAGGGGCCAAGGAACATGAAAGTGGCTGGAGTAGAGCAGGTGAGGGGGAAAGTGCCTGGAAATGAGAGCAGGGAGGTGCCTTAAGCCACCTTGCATATTGGCTTTTGCTGAAATGAAACAGGAAAGCATTAGAAGGTTTTGAGCAAAGGAATAAAATGATCTGACTCATGTTTTTAAAGGCTTGACACTCGGATTATTGTGTTGGTAATAGATGGAGTGGGGCAGTAGGGAACCAGGAGCAAGCAGACTAATTGCAATAGTCAAGTCAGAAGGTAACAGTAGCTTGATGCAAAGTGGAAACAGTGAAGGTGATAAGAAAGGTTTATTCTTGATATATTTCACATGTAGAACCACCAGGATTTTCTGTTATTCCATCTGGTGCTCATATTTCCCTCGGGGTTGCTTTTGGCATCCTGACAATTAGCATTGTCAAAGTTTTCTTGCATCTGAGCATTATCTGTCTCTTGGAGCCAAAAATACATCTTAAAGCCATGCACGTCCTCCCAAGTCCAATGTACATATCAAAATAAATGAACACTAACATTACGTAAATCCTACATAGGAAATTGGATAAAGTAGGCATCTTTAACCATCCATACCCTAATCACAGGTTATAAAAAGTCCCAAGCCAAAAGGAATGCAGAATGCCTCCAGATGGTACACTATTCAGATAAGGAAATAGAGAATGTCATCATGGGTGTGAAACATTTCTAACCAGAAAAGGGAAAGAGAGCAGAAGAAAAGAAGGCAGAGCAGGAAAGTGATAAAATTTGCTATCCCCAAAACGGGGTGACTACCATGGTGCAATTAGTTTTTCATAACGGTTCTTTTCAATACTTTCAAAAGCAAGCTACAAAATCTTTCTCTCTCTAATCGCTGAAGTTAAGAAGTGATATCTTTTGAGGTTTTCTTATTTAAGATGAGTTTAGCATAGCTCTGCTCATCTTTTCCTTTTCCTGATCTTTGTTCATAGAGCCTGAGCTTTTAGATCAAGATCATTTGTATTAACTAAAAATTATTCTGGTTACTATTACCAGGATTATTTTTCTTGAAAACAGACCATCCTTGATGACATCAATTCCCCAACAGCCCTTTCATACAAAAGCTGATTTTCTTTCTCCGTACTCCATGTGAGAGGCTTAAAAATGACCTTCCAAGAAGATAACCACATCTCAATCTTTGGAACCTGTGAATGTTAACTGATACATCAGTTTTTGGAGACATCATTAAATTCAGCATCCTGGAGATGAGGAGATTATCCTGGGTTACTTGGATGGGCTCAAAATGTAATCACATGTAAGGCAAAAGATTTCCTGCACAGAGAGAAGGCAACATGAAGATAGAGCAGACACGGATTTGAAGATGTAGCTTTGGAGACTGGAGTGATGTAACCACAAGCTAGGGAATGCCAGTAGCTTCCATAAAGGCGAAAGAGACGACAGATTTTCCCCTAGACTCTGCAGGCAGAGTGCAGCCTTTCCAACACCTTCATTTTGGCTCAGTAATACTAACTTTGGACTTCTGGCCTCTAGAGCTGTAAGACAATAAATTTCAGTTATTGCAAGCCACCAAGTTTGTGTTAATTTGTTACAACAGTCCCAGGAAACTAAATAGGTGATTTTTTTTTTTTTACCCTAAAGTGTTACTTCTTTTTTTTTTTTTTAAAGATTTTATTTATTTATTTGACAGACAGAGATCACAAGTAGGCAGAGAGGCAGGCAGAGACAGAGAGGAGGAAGCAGGCTCCCCGCTGAGCAGAGAGTCCGATGCGGGGCTCGATCCCAGGACCCTGGGATCATGACCTGAGCCACCCAGGCACCCCCTAAATTGTTACTTCTTTTTTTTTTTTTAATAATTTTTTTTTAAAGATTTTATTTATTTATTTCACAGACAGAGATCACAAGTAGGCAGAGAGGCAGGCAGAGAGAGAGAGAGAGAGGAGGAAGCAGGCTCCCTGTGGAGCAGAGAGCCCGATGCGGGGCTCGATCCTAGGACCCTGGGATCATGACCCGAGCCGAAGGCAGAGGCTTTAACCCACCGAGCCACCCAGGCGCCCCCCTAAATTGTTACTTCTTAATACATTTTTCCCCTTGCCCCATCAAAACCCTCAGCTGGTAGGCTTATACTTGTGAAGGGGAGGTCATCAGACTTGACCACCAGACACCTCCCGCTTTTACCTCATCTACCAACCGCCTAATCACTCCTGTCTCATCGAAGGCTCTACTCACATCTTCCTTTTCACTCTTAGCCTTTCATCCTTCTTGGCAATTTCAGCACATTTCAACAAAATCTATCTCTGTGGATTTTTGCCCACCCCGACTGAAAAGATATGCCTGTCCTTTCTTTTCAGCTCTACACACTCTCGTGGTCCTCCCTGAATCTTGTCATCACCAATAACTATGTCCCCTTCCAAATCCCAGTTTCAATCATGCCCACCTCCATTCCTCCCAATGCATGTACTTAAAGATTTTATTTATTTATTTATTTATTTGTTTGTTTGACAGACAGAGAGCACAAGAAGGCAGAGAGAGAGAGAGAGAGAGAGAGCAGGCTCCCCGCTGAGCAGAAAGCCCGATGCGGGGCTCGATCCCAGGACCCCGAGATCATGACCTGAGCCGAAGCCAGAGGCTTAACCCACTGAGCCACCCAGGCGCCCCTCAATGCATGTACTTAACTTTGTACTCCAACTCTCTTCTTTTTTTTTTTTTAAGGTTTTATTTATTTATTTGACAGAGCGAGATCACAAATAGGCAGAGAGGCAGGCAGAGAGAGAGAGAGAGAGGAAGAAGCAGGCTCCCCGCCAAGCAGAGAGCCGGATGCGAGACTCGATCCCAGGACCCTGGGATCATGACCTGAGCCAAAGGCAGAGGCTTAACCCACTGAGCCACCCAGGCGCCCCTCCAACTCTCTTTTGACTACGAAGGGACCATCACTGTATTGACCTTACCATTTATCACATACACACACACACACACACACACACACACACACACACACACACACCCATGTCCTCATTTCCATCCAGCTTAAAAGCTTTGACCTAATATTAGAACCATTTGCTTCTTTAATACCCTCACTGTCCCTACCCTGTTTTGTTCACTCAATTAAACCTCCAAACTGCCTAGCCCAACTATCTACCAACTTGAAGCCAAGTTTAAATTCACTTTAAATTCATGACAACAGGGATGCCTGGGTGGCTCAGTCGGTTAAGCTGCTGCCTTCAGCTCAGGTCATGATCCCAGGGTCCTGGGATTGAGTCCCACATCAGGCTCCTTGCTCAGCAGGGAGCCTGCTTCTCTCTCTCTCTCTCTCTCTCTGATAAATAAAATCTTTTAAAAATTTATTTAAAAAAATAAATAAAAATAAATTCATGACAACAAATCTCAAAGGGGAACTCGATAGTGCCCGGCAATCCTACCTTACTTCTCTAGGATATTTGTATTCTCTTTCCCCTAAATCAGTATTTCAAAACTTCTCTTCATGTTTCATATGCCACACGGTTCCCTCACTCGATCTCTGCTAATTCATTCATGCATGGAAACAAAAAAACTAAAAACTAAAACTAAAAACTAAAGAGCCAGATAAAACAAACTTCCTTTTCCCGCCAGTAAGACCACTTTAAGCTCACTAATGTTTCCGTTTTCCTCATATAATGGAAGAATTGTCCCTGCTCCTAGCTGGGGCCCATCCTTCAATGTTCACTCTGGATCTCATCCCTGCTTAAGAAAATTGCTCCTAAAATTTTCCCTTTTCTCTTGTGTTATCAATTCCCCTTTCACAACTAAATTGTTCCCACTGGCCCCCCTACAGGCGAGAATGTCACTCATATGAAAAACAAAACACCTTGCCTTTGACTCTCATACTGCCCTCCAGCTACTCCCCATTTTCATGCAATCTTTCACAGCCAAACTCCTCAAAATCATCTTTGCTTACATTCTCTACTTTCTTACCTTCTATTCTTTTCTCAGCCTACTTTTTGGGGATCTCATTCTTTACCCTACCCGCTCCGTGAAAACTCCTTTGGTTTTTATCAAGGTCTCGAAACAAATGGTCAGTTCTCCATTCTCATATTACCCAACCCTTAGCAACTTCTAAGTCAGTTGGCCACGTTCTTTTTTAAACCCACTTTTCCCTAGAATTCCCTGAGACCATGCTCCCCTGGTTTTCCTCACTGCCACTCCTTCTGTGTCTCATTTCTTGACTCCTTTTTCTTTCTGCTCAACCTCTCAGTGTTGGAATACCCCCTTGGTCCTCTTCTCTTCCCTAGCTACACTTTCTCCCTATGTCAGCTTGTCCAATTCCATGACTGTAAATACTACCCATCTACCAACTCCAAAATCTGTGTCTGCAACACCATTCTTCCCACTAAGATCCACACTCAAATATCTAGCCAAGTCCTCAGCATGTCCAATTTAGCTAACCCTAAGGAGAACCCAAGATCCATTCCCTAAACCACTCATCCATGTCGCTAAATATACCCACTTGCTCAAGCCCAAATCCCCCTTTTCTCTCATCCCTTAAATCCAATTCTCAACAAGTATGACATGTATTTCTGAAATCCAAGACACTTTTTAGCATCTTCATTGACAGCCTTGTCCATGCCACCACCACATCAGAACTAGAACATTGCAGTGGACCCCTTGACTGATCTCTCTGCTCCCACTCTTGTCTTTCTATAATCCATTCTCTGCACATCAGCCATAGAGTTTCTCCAAGATTAAGTGTGATTGCTGAAGCTCTATTTAAATCTCTCCAAAGGCTTCCTGTGGCAATTAGAACAAAATTCAAACTCTTTAGCATAGCTTCCTGAGCCCTGTATGATCTGACCCAGCATGCATTCATCTGGCACAGTTTTATTATTGAGATGGAATTTTCTCCTGTCCATTGTGCTTTCTTTTGGGGTTTCTCTTGTCTTGTTGTTTAAAAAAAAAAAAAAAAAAAAAGAATCTCTTATCCCCCCCCGCTGCCAGCTTTATTGAGATATAACTGACATATAACATATGTCAAATCATCACACTGTACACCTTATCTTTTACTTACAGGGGATAACTGCCCATGATGTAAAGGCGCCACCACCACTGCCCTTCCCCCTCTATCCACTTCCCTCGGATTGAAGATGCTGAGGATGGAGTGGAGATAGTGACTTGTCATAAGAGAAAAGAAATGAAGTTCTATGGATCCTGGGTCTGTGATACAGAAGCAGATGGGGGAATTAGTTGGAGAAATATCCAACTATCTTAAATATTCTGTTTCCTAACACAAGCCCTGATTATGCCCAGCCATGAAAACCATTTAAATAGTTCCCAATCCAGCTCCATCTACCAATAGTCTATCCAAATTCTGGTACTGGGCTGTCTTTCAGTCTTATTTTAATGCCTGTATAACTTACAGGCATGAGTCAAATATAAAAACCCATTTCTCTTCGCTTCTCTATAACTAAAATACATCAGTTTAGAAGTCCCCGTGCCTTCCAATGGTGAAAATACAATCTTGTCTTTAAAAGCAAATCAACTATTTTCCTGTTTAAAGCTTCATCTTTTGGGAAGTAAATACTTATTCAGGGGCTGGTTTCTTCTTTTTCCCCTTCTTTCTGCTTTCTTCTTTCTGGGAATCATCTAAGTTTGTGGGGTCTTGTGTCCCAGCTTTGGGGGAGGAATGCATACTCTACACGTTATCATTTGTCTTCAGGGTTCCACACTGAAATGTGGTCTATTTCATCTGGCCCAGGGCATCAGGCTCTGGGCCAGCTATATCATTGCTCATGTCCAAATCTCCTTGTCCCGCAACTGTCAGATCTGCTAACTCTGAGCCCTTGGTAGAAATATGAGTCCTTCACAATCAGACAACTCTCAGCTCCTCCATCTCAATCTCATTTTGGAGTCTCAGAAACTCGGCTATTTTCCCTGTACCCTCTTGGCATGACTTCGGTTGTTAGGTGGCCCTGGCTCATCCAGTTAGCCACCTTTCTTGAAAATAGTTCTCTACCATTCCAACCCGTTGCTGCTCAGTGTTATGTAGGGCACGGGGCTTCTCCAAGAACCTGACGATTGCCCGGATATACTCTGGAATCAAAGCCCAACCCATTTTGCTTTGGAGTGTCCATCTGGGTGTTTCTACAGTCTCTCCACCAATAGAAGGGTATGGGGGGGTGGGGAGGAAAGAGCCTTCATAAGGGCACACAAACGTCTAGGTTCTTATTGCCTCCCCTTGGAATCCCTCTTTCAATTTTATTGCCTTCAGAGTAGGAAAGTTGTTCACATTCTTCACTTTGTCTTTGCTACCTTTTGGCCTGTGGTATAGATTCTGCGCTCTCAGTCTCTTGATGCACAAAACCAATATTTTATCATTTTAAAAATAGCCTTTGCTCTCTCCACAATGCCTGGCTCTAGGTCTATGGGCTCTGGTATAGATTTATGAAGTCTACAAAGAAGCTCCAGATGATGAATTTGGCTTTTCTGCGCCGTATCTCCTGGGAGTCACTACCTTTAGAAATTCTGGATGATGACAAAGAAGAGAAATGGGCTCAAATCATTCTTGGGAAGGGGAAAGGGGAGAAGCAATGCCTTGACGTCTTAAAAATATTATCCCCTGCTACACTGTTTCTCATTTCTTTTGTAGGTTTTTTATATTTTTCTGTGTCTTCCAAGGAATTTTACTGGGAAGATAAAAAAGGCTCCATCAGGGACTGCCAGCCAATTGCTATTTTAAACTGAAGGTCTTGTGTTTATTTTTTACGGAAGCAAATTTCACATACAAAAATTTTCTTTCGTCTTGGGCATTTTCTTCATGGAGCCATACCCCAGAAGAAGGAGCCAGAAACCTAACTCAGGGCTAGAAGGGGCAAGTGCCAAAAGACCTTTGTATATCTCACAGTTCACTCCAAACCTTGGTTTATTTAAGCATTAGATAGATCATGTATTATTTTCCCAGGACTGCTGTAACAAAATACCACAAACTGGGTCACTTAAAGCAACAGAAATTTGTTCTCTCACAGCTGGGGAGATTAGAAGTCTGAAATCAAGGTGTTAGCATGGTTGGTTCCTTCTAGAGGCTCAGAGGGAGAATCTGCCCCCTGCCTCTCTCTTAGCTTCTATGGTTGCCAACAACCCATTAGCATCCCTTGGCTTGTAGTCACCTCACTCTAGTCTCTGTCACCATCTCCTCATGGTATGCTTCTCTGTGTGTCTCCTTGTCTTCATGTGGCCTTCTTATAAGAACAGTAGTCATTGGCTTGACCCAGTATGACCTCATCTTAAGTGAACTCATTACATCTGCAAAGAGCCTATTTCCAAATAAGGTCATCCTCTGAGTTTCCAAGTGGATATGAATCTGAAGGGAGACTGTATTCAACCCAGTACAGGTGGAAAAATATATCTTGACGTTTCTCTGTGATAAAATGTGGCAGCCTTTCTCCAGAGGCTCCCAGATGAGCCATTCACTAGGTTCCAACTGGGCCGTTGAAAAGGGCAGCGGCTTATGAGTACAGTTATGTGTTGTTAGTGCAAACGTTTTTTGTTTGGTTTTGTTTGTTTAAGATTTTATTTATTTATTTAGGGATACCTGGGTGGCTTATTGGGTTAAGTGTCTACCTTTGGCTCAGGTCATGATCCCAGAGGCCTGGGATCGAGTCCCACATCGGGCTCTCTGCTCAGTGGAAAGTCTGCTTCTCCCTCTTCTGCTCTCCCTGCTTGTGCTCTGTCTCTCTCTCTGACAAATAAATAAATAAAACCTTTTTTTAAAAAAAGATTTTATTTATTTATTTCACACAGAAAGAGAGAGAGAAAGAGGGAATAAGCAGGGGGAGCTGCAGGCAGAGGCAGAGGGAGAAGCAGGCTCCTGGCTGAGCAGGGAGGACTCGATCCCAGGATCCTGGGATCATGACCTGAGCTGCAGGCAGACGCTTAACCAACTGAGCCACCCGGGTGCCCTGTGTGCAAATGTTGAGGTGACGTAGGTTTTTCACAATATAGAGGGCTGCAGTTTGGTTCATTATTGTTGCCATTCTCACTTTTCTAGCGTCTGTGGCATCTCGCTCTCAGTCATTCCCACTCCATCCAGTAAAGAGCTTCAGTGAAAAACAGCACTAGATTAGAATTCAGAGAACTTGGTTTCAAGTCTTACCTCCATCATTTACCATCTGTCCTTAAGCACGTCACTTCCCTGAGCCTCGACGTCCTCAACAACAACATAATTAAACTGCCAATGATTTCTTTTGTAAGTATGGGACGTTTTTACCTCCAAAGCTATTAAAACTTGAAACTGTACTAAGACTTTGGGGATGCTGCATTTTATTGAAGAAGCAAGGCACTGTGTGATATCAGAAATAAATTCCTATCCAGAACAGTTAAAATACCAAAATATTTTGGTGTTTTATGGAATAAGCTATCGTTGCCTGGAAATGCATTTACACATTTTTATCTGCAATTATTTTTTAAATTTTATTTATTTATTTGACAGAGAGAGAGATTACAAGTAGGCATAGAGGCAGGCAAAAGGGGGGAGTGGGGGGAAGCAGCCTCCCTGCTGAGTAGAGTCTGATGCGGGACTCAATCCCAGGACCCTGAGATCATGACCTGAGCTGAAGGCAGAGGCTTAACCCACTGAGCCACCCAGGTGCCCTGCAATTATTTTTTAAGATCTATTTACTTATTTATCTTGAGAGAGAGAGAGAGATCACAGAGGGAGAGGGAGGAGCAAACCTGCTGCTGAGCAGAGAGCCTGATGCAGGGCTCTATCCCACGACCCTGACATCATGACCTGAACCAAAAGCAGATGCTTGACCAACTGAGCCATCCAAGTGCCCCTATCTGGTATTATTAAGTGATATTTCAGGTCAGCAGACAAAATGGACTATACTGTAAATTAATATGTATACAACTGAGAACTCATGGAATCCCTATCTGATTGCCTTTCAAATACCCTATGGCACATAGCCTGGGGTAGTCTATGTAAAAACTTGCTTTATATTTCAAGCAGTAAGAAAGAGAGATGGAAGGATAAGAGGGAGAAAGAGAATGATCTCGTTAGAATTCTATCACCTCTTTCCTCACTCTTAAAATGGAGTTGATCATTCCTCTTTTCTTTAGGGTTCTCTAACATTGGGTATGTGTCCTTTCAATATTGATCACATTACCAAGCTCCAAAGCGCCTAGTACCCAGGCAGCACATGGTAAGTGCACAATAAATATTTGTAAATGAACAAAGGAATAAGTATGTCCTGACGACCTCAAGGAGTTGTTCTGAAATGTAACTTGATATTATTACCTGTGTCACCCTCTCCTGATTAGAAATAACTGTCCCAGTTTGCTTCCTGCCAACTTTCTTCTTTCATTAGCAGCCTCTGCCTTGGCCACTAGATGGCACAAGAGGAAAGTTCCTTAAAGCTCTGGACAGATGCTGCAGTGTGAATAAAGCAGCCATCCCTGGGGTTAATTAAGCAAAACAGGGAGCCAGCATTTCACCCAACACATCGGAAGGAAGCAAAACCTCCACAACTCTGGACTTCAAATGAACTTTGAGCACTGATAAATACAAAGACAAAAAAAAAAAAAAAAGCCCCAAGTCTCTGCAGATAGTAATAAGATACCGAACCAAAAACAATAGCCTTGAACCAAATATTCTGGGACACCACGGAGGGAATCAGCAGAACTGGGACAAGGCAAGAAGAGAACAGGCCAGATTGAATCAACCATCCTGATTTAAGGGTTATCACTGACGCACAGAGAGATCTGGAGCTGATCTGAAAAACTCCATTCGATACAACCGTTGCCACATGTTTCAGTGTAATTTAATGTGGACCAAAACATATCCGAGTCAATGTTAGGAAATCTTTGTGTCTTCTATTTAAAGTCATCAAAGGTGGGGTGCCTGGGTGGCTCAGTCGTTAAGCGTCTCTCTCTGGCTCAGGTCATGATCCCAGGGTCCTGGGATAGAGCCCTGCATCAGGCTCCCTGCCCCCAGGCTCCCTGCTCAGTGGGAGGCTTACTTCTCCCTCTCCCACTCCTCTTGCTTGTGTTCCCTCTCTCACTGTGTCTCTCTCTGTCAAATAAATAAGTAAAATCTTTAAAAAAATAAAGTCATCAAAGAACTCCCTAAATATTGTTATAGGAGAGAAACTATGCTGTACAGACATGGGTTTACTACAGACATCAAGGATCTAGAGTTCAGAGTGGACAGAAAAATGAATTCACGGGTACATAATAATGCTGCCTTTTAAAGCCTGGCTGTGGTCCAGGAGCCCTGCATATGACTTACAGGTGCACTGCACAGCTCCCCTTGCTGAGATTCTGAGCTCACCAGGAAACTTTCTGATCATAAACGGACTTTGTAGATATGCCTCTGGAGAGAAAAGGCTATGGTTGTTCCAGCACAAGCCCTTCCGATCTTGTGACAGTTGTATTTTTCACTGTACCTTAATAAATTGGTACTCTGTTCTAAACAGCAGTCTCCTATGAGCCTGGTAAATGTAAACTACCGTGAGGAAAGGGACGTCCTCTTGACAAAAGGAACTCTCCCAGCCTGTGGGACTCACAGCCTCACATGGTGTTCAAGTCTCTGTTGAAAAACTCCCGTGACATCTCTTGGCAGACAACCAAGGCTCTGGGGGTCTGGGGGACCTTGCTTTCACATGTCTAGGGCCAAGAGTCTCCACCCTGGTTGCATATGAAAATTATTGAAATTATGAAGCTGTTTAACTAATGCAGATTCCCACTCCAGCCCCAGAGATGATAATTCAGAAGCTCTGGGGCTGACCCGGGAATCCGTATTCTTAAGGAACCCAACTGATTCTAACCTACGGTGTTAGAAGACTATCCATCTGCTTAAGTATAAGTTCACAGTTAGTCCAGGATCACAGAATCATGGAATATTTTATTTTAAAAAGGTCTCTAGAGCAATAAGAACTCTTTTTTATAGCATCCCTGAACCCTCAGCCTCCCATGGAAGCTGGGCATAAAGAAGCCAGACAGGAAGCTGCCAGGCCATTAACTTAACAACAGTGAGAAACCGCAGACCTCTGGGAGCTTTGGCCTTTAGCTAGGAGCATCAAAGAGTCCCATTAGCTTTTGGAGAAGTGGTCCTGTCTGGCCAAAACTGTATATATGAGACCAAGGCCAGATACATAATTTATGAGCCCAATACAAAATAAATAATTATAAAGAACTTTAAGATGGTGACAGCAGAGCAAGAAAGAGGTACAGGACCCTTCTGAGCCTGGGGACTCATGGACGACCCAGGATCCACACCCAAGAGGTTGGCCAGATACAGGACTATTGGGGCAGAATGATAATTTATACATCAAAGAGAGATCTGCATTCCTTTTTTTTTTTTTTTTTTTAATTTTTTTTTTTTTTTTTTTAAAGAGACAACAAGTGGGCGGGGGGGCGGGCGGCGGGGGGGGGGGGGGGGAGCAGGCTCCCTGCCGAGCAGAGAGTCCGAGGTGGGGCTCGATCCCAGGACCCTGGGATCATGACCTGAGCCGAAGGCAGAGGCCTTAACCCACTGAGCCACACAGGTGCCCCAAGAGATCTGCACTCTTATCCAATATTCCTTCCAATCTGTTTTTCTCTCTCCACACAGCAGCCAAGGCAATCTCTTTAAAATGCTCATCTGGTCCTGTTGCTTCCCCACATCCCATTGCTCTAGGATCAAGTCTCAAGCCTGGCCCACAAGTCCCCTGCTGCCTGACCCCTGCTTACCTCTCTTTCCTTATGTTCCCCCACTCTCTTTGAACTCCTGTCGTGCTGCCCTTGTTTCAATTCCTCCCATTTTCCCTGCTTCTTCCTGCTCAGATCTCTCACAGTGCTGTTCTCTGTGGCTAGAAGAATCTCTCCTACCCGTCCTAACCTAGCCAGAAAGTATTTTTGAATGATGAGTGCAAAACAACAAATGAAAAATGGGCAAAAATGTCAGATGCTGAGAGTGCCCCTTTTATTAAAGAAACATGTGCATCCCAAGCCCCACTGACCTGATCACGCTAATCACTCCCTATATGGATACTTGGCATTTAAACCTCCTCACATAAAGGGTGACCATACTTCCCAATGTTTCCAGGACCATCCCATTTTTTTTAAAGATGTTATTTATTTATTTATTTGATAGAGAGATCACAAGTAGACAGACAGGCAGAGGGGTGGGTGGAAGCAAGCTCCCTGCTGCTCAGAGAGCCCAATGTGGGGCTCGATCCCAGGACCCTGAAATTATGACCTGAGCCAAAGGCAGAGGCTTAACCCACTGAGCCACCCAGGTGCCCCAGGACTATCCCATTTTTTAACAGTGTGCTTGTTAATAACACTTACTTCTGTTCATCAAACCACATGTTTAGATGATGAATTATATGGACACTCTGCTTATATACCAGACTTTAATAACATCTGAACCATCTCTTTCTGTCTCTCTCTGCAGAGGTAAATTGACAAGAGACAGCTCCTGTGTTTTGGTGGCTGCGGTATTAACAGCAAGAGCTTAAGTTATTAAACCGAGCAGCTTTAATCTCTGAGGTCTCCTGGAGCACTGGAGATTATTGTATTTTTACTCCAGAGCCCATGTAGCTATTTCAATGAGCTAGGGTTTGCTCCCCACAATCCCCATACTGGCCCCGCCGCCTTTCTCTTAGACCCACTTCCTAACCGTGAGAGACGTGATGGAGTTTTACTTGGAGATTGACCCTGTCACCTTGAACCTGATCATCCTAGTAGCCAGCTACGTTATCTTGCTCCTGGTGTTCCTCATCTCCTGCGTGCTTTATGACTGCCGAGGCAAGGACCCCAGTAAGGAGTACGCTCCCGAGACCACCCTTGATGCCCAGCCCTCCATCCGCTTGGTGGTGATGCAGCAGAGTACTTCAGAGGACCCCTGGGCAAGGAGGCCCAGCCTTCATTTTGGGGATCCTGCTCTACTAGGGAAGAAAAGCACAATGGTGTGAGGCTGGCTAAGGGGGCCTGGGGAGAGAGCGCTAGACATTCGGCATGAACTGTTCTCCACGTGGCTGCGGTTCTCTCAGGGTACCGCCAGTCCTGCTTGGCTATAAGAGTGGGAGCTCTGCCTTACCTTCTACTTTCTCATCACCTTCTTTGGGGACGAAGCAACCACTTAAGGTAAGAAGCCCAAGGTAGCCTTCGGTCAAGTTCTCTAGATGCAAAATCTCATTAATACTATTGTATAGTGACGTTGCTGGGCCCTTCCTGGTGATGCTGTCCTTGCCATTTCTAGGAGAGATTGACATTTGAATAAGGTGCAGGAGTAGAAAACTCTTTTCTTCTTCCCTTCTAGGTTCTTTGGCTGGTCCAATAATTACATTTACATAAAACATATGAACGGGAGAAAAAATAAATTTAATTTTTACCTATGGGAGCCCCATAAAAAAATACGAAGTTCAAAGAAGTGACCAGAGCAGGCAGCTTTTACGTCCTTTAGACAAAAAAAAAAAAAAAAAAAAAAAAAAAAAGATGAATTTGTGAAGAATTGACAAGGCAAAGAAATTTGGGTTTGGGGTAGTAAATTAGTAAGGAAATAACAAGTTCTGTTTATATAGCTTTCTTGGCCCTAAATTCCCTATTTCCGGTGACCAGAATGCCTTCTGCCCTCCAGGTACAGGGAGGGTAGCTTTCATATGGGAGATTTATTTCCTGCTTTCAGGGGGACAAAGGAGGGCCAGACTATTCTTTCTTACACTGGTTCTTTTTTAAGGAACTTTAATTCAAAATAATCAATAGGCCAAAATGTCATATTTTGGGGTAGCATCTTCGACTCCCCTTTGTTTTTGTTAAAAAACAAAATCCAATAGTGTGTCTGTATGTGTGTGTCTGTCTGTGTGTGTCTATGTCTGTGTATCTCTATGTCTGTGTAATGAGGAATGAGACTAACGTGCATGTACCCTGTACTTAGCAGATTCTCTCTCTCCAAAGCAACCATTGAACTTTTCCAGACTTGAAATTATTATTATTCTTTTTATACACACCACTCCTCACCTTCTATTCCCCTGTGAGTCAGTATGGGGAACACAGTAATCATAGAGCACAGTGGCTAACCAGCAAAGCTTGGAGCCTGGGTTCACACCCTATCTCCTCCACTTACTAGATGTGTGACCAGAGCCATCTCTGTGAGCCCCAAGGCTAGTGTCAGGACCTATAGGCTGTATGGGGTATTTAAATGAGTTATTTCACTGAAAGCCCTCAAGATGGTGCTTTGCACCTTCGGTTAGCTAATTATTAATGATTATTAATATTATTAATGTTATTTCCTCTCATACTTCACATCAAGAAGCTCAAACTCCAATCCTGTTCCAATCCAAGGTTACTGAAGACTCACCACAAAACGTCGAGGTCCTATAGCTTTGGTGTTTCAGTTCTCCCACCCAATGAACACTGCTTACTCTCATCTCTCTCCTTTTCTTTGTTGCTATTAACTAACACATTTGTTTCCCTGCTCGCTCATCTGTTTCTCCGATTTTGAATTATTACTTCCACCGTATGTTGTTAGGAATCCTCCTTTCCCTGAGCTCACAGTGACTTGTATATTGACTTGGTGATTTACGAAACCCCTTCTTCCAATCAGGCCCCATGTGGAAATAACAAAAGACATGGTGACGAGACTGCGGCCGTCCTATCTTTGCAGACTGACAGAGTCAGGCATGGCCTCTCCGAAGGAGGACAAGAAAGCATGGCATTGTGAGAAGTCCACACAGAGTGCAGAAGACCATAGAGACACGAGCGCCTACGGCACAGAAGGGGCTCAGGCAGCATTTAAATAATGTTGAATGGCCAATTTCATCTTGCACTCAGGCATCAAAGATAAGATTATGCATTCCGAAAAATGAGGAACTGTTTTCTAGAAGGACTAAGGGATGTTGCAGGCTTGAAGGGTAAGATAGGAAATGGCATTTTAGATAGACAGAAAGGCGTAAAGAGAGCTTGGAAGCAGAAATTGTGGAGTTCGTTGACTATGAAAGTCTGACCGTTTCCGAAACTGTTGAGAAAAAGTGGGAAATGCCATCTCAGTTTATCCTATTGAAAACTGAAGAGGAGGGACCTGCCCATGTTGCTCTGCCAATTTCAGCGATGGGCATGGTTTTGCCTTTGGATTGTTAAGTAGCCATTAACACAAATAAAGATAATCCCCGTTATTCTGTTTTCAAATTTTGCTCATATTTTATCAGAAAGTCATGTTTTCTATTAAATATGTGATTTTAAAATTATATTGAAAAGCCCGCAGCGGGTTTTTTTTTTTTCTTTTATGGTTAAGAAATCATCTTCGCTTTAATAATGAAAATATAAAATGAACAGGAAAATCAGTAAATTCACAAGCAAGTAGCTTCTGAGAACCTGCCCTTTCCCTAACATGAGCTTCACCTGGGCTAACCTTCTTATTTCTTTTCCCTGTCAGGGGAACATATCAGGGGACACAAAAACGTATCAGTGGAGAAAAAAAAAAAAAAGTTGACCATAAAAAAACTGATAATAATTTAATTTAGCCTTTTGAGGGAGAGAAATATAAAATGTTTGATTCTTCCAATTTTAAAGTTAAGACTATAAAGCAAACATCCATTTAACATGTTTTTAAATGGACATGTTTTCACTTATGTTTCAATTCCATAATGGGGACAGTTGAAGAGGACAGACTAACAGAGATGCAGTATAGAAAAATAAATCCCAAGAGAGAAGATGAACAACAACAAAAAAACAAAAACAAAAAACACTAAAAAATAGTAATAACAACAACAGATAAAGGGAACAGAAATAAAGGCAGGGGAGAGACCCAAAAGAAGGAAATTGTAAAGACTCTAAAGTGAATGTGGGAATTGGAGGTATCAAGCTTTTCCAAGCCTCTGTTTCATTCGATTTGTGGTTCATTCCATTTGTGTGTTCTACCGTGAGGAACGGGCTTCCCAGCATTTAAAACAATCTTTTCTGTCTAGAATGTATGCTTAGAATCTTATGAGAACTAGAAACACCCTTCAGAATTTTGCCAATGAGGAGATCAGCCTGGAAAGCAGAGTGATGTCCCCAAGAGAACTTGAATTCAGAGCTGGGACTAACATCCTGTTACACCCTTTTTCCTCAAACCCCTACCCCTCACAGTGCTCTTTCTACAGCACCATCTCTTACCTGCTTGTATTTTAAAACTTCATTATTTATTCCTTATCTTTTCTTTTAAAAAAAAAGATTTATTCATTTATTATTTGAGAGAGAGAGAAAAAAGGGGGGAGTGAAAGGGGGGGCAGAGGGAGACAGACAAGCGGACCCCCCACTGAGCACAGAGCCTAACTCATAAGATCCTGACCTGAGCAGAAATCATGAATCAGGCACTTACTTAATCCACTGAGCTGCCCAGGAGCCCCTATTTCTTATCTTTTAAATAAAGCTTTATTTCCCAGTGGAATGATTCATGGCACAGCTGGGAAGTTGTAACTAATGTTTTCAAAGCTGGTGGAATGGATTGCTGGCTAGAACCATAAGTCCATTTAACATTCAAAGACAGCCTTATTTTTTTGTTTCCTTATGGGATTAAGATGTCCTTAGTCCACCTCCTTTGAATACATTATTCTCCTATCACGCACCATTTTTATTAAAGTTAATGCAATATTGTAGCCCAGTTCAGATGACAGCTGTGGGAAGGACACAAACAAAATGCTTTCAAGGGGAGAGAGGGAGGAAGAGCATGTAGATGTATCACGAATCCGCTACATACCAAATACTTTTTATTCATATCTCCTTTAACCCTCCTCCTCCCCTACGAGATGGACACAATGCAAACCCATTAAAGATAAGGAAATGGAGACTGAGGGAAGCCCAAGAGCCTGTCCAAGGCCACCAGCTGGTACACGTAGGAGGCAGGATTTGAACTCCCTTCTAAATGTGTGGTTTTCTACCACCTGTTTTTTCCCAGTGTGTTCAGAACAGTAGTCAGCTCATGCTTGCCCCACACTGCCTCTCCCCCATCCTAGAACCGTGTACCTACAAGCTGCTATAAACTATAGTCCGTTAAATAATCTAACAGCCTTTCAGATTTTTCTCCTCTGAATAAGATGACCATAGTTTCCATCAGAGCAAAAAATAAATTATTGTAATTTAGCCAGAACATTACCTTCTGGTGTTCAAGAAGTCGCCAGGATGGAGTGGTCTAAGATGGGCTTTGTACCGGAAATGCCAAACTCAAGTCCTGCTCTGTCACTATATGCTGTCGAGCCTTTGGGACATCAGTTACCTTCCTAAGCCTTTTTCCTCACCTTAAAAACGAGGGCAGTGCTAACGCCAGTGAGGCTTAGAATGATATATATAAAGTATCTGGCGTAGGTAGGATTTCAACAAAATGAAGGCCATCGTTACTATGCCGGTTGATGCGGTGAAAATAAGTAGGAGGACCTTATCGCCTGGAAGCCCTGGTAGCACCGGCAGGTCTGGGCTCATTGATGGGAGCACTGAGAAGCAGGAGTGCGCGGTTGAGAGTTGCCACATGCTGTAGAAATTTGGAAATATGGTCAAGTGCCTGTGATGGGCTGAATTTTGTTCCCAGCCCCCACCCAAAGCCATACATTGAAGTCTTTACCCCAGTACTTCAGAACTTATTTTGAAGCGATCTTGTTTTGAAATAGATCATTACTGGTGTAATTAGTTAATACAGGTCCTACTAGAGTAGGGCGGACCCCTAATCCAGTATAATGGGTGTCGTTATAATAAAGGGATATCTGGGCCCTGACCTGCTCGCAAGAGCACCGTGTGAAGAAGACGGGAGTCATGTGACCACTTGCTAAGAAACTACCAGCGGGTAAAGAGAGGAGATCGTTCCCCAGTGCCTTTGGAGGGATAGCTCTCGTGGACACCATGACCTGAGACCTGGAGGCACCAGAACTGTGAGACAATACATTTCTGTTGTTGAAGCCCTCAGTTTGTGATGCCTTGTTAGGACAGCCCTCACAGACTAATACAGCAGCTAAAGGGAATGTTTAGTACTCGTGAGGGGATGCTTACTATTTCAAGGCCCTTTAGGGTCAGTGATGTTATTCCTTTGGATGTGACAGCATGCTGAGCTGGGCCTTGGACAGAAGCTAGAAGGCCAAGCTTTGCCAGAGTTACCTAGGAAATCGACCCTGCAGAAGCAGAGTAACATTTTGTTGTACTTTTAAGGAGGGTAGAATACAGGGGAAAAAAAATGTCTCCAGGAAGAAAATGTGCTTGTGGTTTTGCTAGATAAAATGTGAAGGATAATTTTGTTAAGAGTGAGGAACTCTCCGTTCTATAAAAAGGACCAAGGAACACGTCACAAAGAAAAGATGTTATGGAGTCCATGTGCAAATCTATCAGGTTAAAGGGGAGAAAAAAGTCAGAACTAGCCCTAAAGAATCCAAGTCCTTCCAGACTATAGGACCTATAGGTTACATATCTGTAGTGTCCTACAGATACTTTAAAAACCACTTAGTGAGTGTGTGGCTTATTATTTAAGATTAAAGGACAGTTCATAGGGGGAGGAACAATTATTCTTATTTTGGAGAAGAGAGAGTTTCAGATTGTCTTGCATAAACCTTTCAATCAACAGAGTAGGATTAACAGAACTCACAGATTCTGACTCAGTCCTGAGTTTGCCCTATAATTCCAAGGGTGCCCAAAATGTATGCAGAGTAATGGAGTGTTCACCAAGATGGATGCAGGAAGTCCACACTTTTGTGAATGTCTCCCACTCTTTTACGTGTATGGAAGCACCAAATAACACAGTCCTTTTTTTCTTAAAGATGTTATTTATTTATCTGAGAGAGAAAGAGTATGCCCATGAGCTGGGTGCGGGGTTGGAGGAATGGGCAGAGGGAGAAGCAGGCTCCCGCTGAGCAGGGAGCCTGATGCAGGACTTGATACCAGGACCCTGGGATCATGATCTGAGCCAAAGGCAGACGCTTAGCTGAATGAGCCACCCAAGCGCCCCAACAATCCTCTTGATTAGGGCAAGTCCCCAAGAACTAGAGGGTAGATAAAGTCCAGTACAACTCAAGAGCATCAAGGATGGCCTTCTTCTCGTGACTTCATCCTCCCTAGGAACACTCGTGGTTGAACTATAGAAACTCAGAAAGCAAGTGTTATCTCTGTTGTAAGAGTTCCTTTGGACTTTAACCTTCTTGGGCTGTCAGTGTTTCAGATAAGGGCTTTGTGACACGGGGATTGAGAAAGGTCCTAGCGATTTCACATCCTCCCAAGATAATGTGAAGTTGTCCGCGTGTATTTATTTTTGCCTTCCAGACTTCTGTAGACTCAGCTGTTACTTAACTAAACACTAGGCACCTGCTGGGATCTGCCAGTTCTCTGACACTTGTACAGCCTGGTGGCCTCGGCTGTAGTCTAAAGTTGACAGAAGTGCAAGGTTCAGGAAAGACTAGAAAGGCGAGGACGTGGTTTGGAAGGACAAAGGGGACCCAAGGGAGAGAAAAGTGTATTGCTCCAAAGGAGGGCTTAAGATTGCCCTAGAGCGGCTCAGCGGAAATGTGGCCATGGAATTTGGAATCTGAGCTGAATTGTCAGAATTGAAGACCTTTTTTATCACGGCAGTTAATCAGTGAAAAGCTGCTTGCCGTTAGGGGCAGGAGGAAAGCTAATATTATAATAAAATGTTGGAGAAAAACTAACATGTGATAGTCATGATATACCTGCTCAGGGCGAAAAGCAGGTCCAGACAAGGACAGCTGGTTTTGTCCATGTCAACGAGGCTGAATCTGACAACCCTCGCCATCAGAAAAGCCTCCCGATATTTAACCTACATCTCTTCTGTTTTTAGACTTCACATTCATTTTCTCTCATTTACCTCGTTTGGGTTTTATAAGGAAAAACTGTTTATACAGTGATCTGTAGGAACATGTCTCATGAAAGAATCCAATCCGATTAGATCGCGAGGTATCGTAAGTAAACAGCTAGTTCGTGGGCGGGGCCATAGCATACCGATGAAACCACCACCCGTTACAAGGTGTGCCAAAAATAACTTTCACTAAAAATAAACTAAGTTTGTGAAGGATTCGCTGATTTTTATATAGGGAGTGATTGCAGGTTATCTCGACCAGATGCCATCCTCACTTCTGTGCGCTCTGATGTTGTTGCTGGTACGTCACAGATAAGGCAGAGTTTCAGTTAATGGGGAAGCAACTGCATATATTTATTGACTACTTCCCTATTTGACAAATATCTGTAAAGCACTGCTTTGCCCGGGTCTCCCGCCAGGCCCAGGAGGATACCTTGTGCACATGACCTGTGCTCATGAAGCTTGCCAAGTAGAAGGAAAAACCTCTAAGCACCTTGTACATATCATCAGAACCTTCACTACAATGCTAAGAGGTACTATTGTTTTTCCAATTTTATATATTTTGGGAGCGGAGACTCTAAAGCCCATTCTCCAAACCAGTGGTCTCCAAACATGACTGAGCCTGCATCCCTTTCAGTAAAGATGATTTTAGCACTTACCTCTGAGTGTGTGTGTGTCTGTGTGTGTGTGTGTGTGTGTGTACTGTGTCTATCTAAATAAGTATACATTTATATGCTGAAATTATTTAAACATGTATAGATTTGTGCATTATATATACACGTATGTGCATATGCATATATGTACATTATACAGACCTTCCTGTACATCTCACTCAGAGACCACTACTCCACACCACTTTACTGCACTGCTTCCTGATTCTGTCTGTGTGCAATGGGAATGAATAATCTACCTCCATTCTACTCCCCCCGTCCAACTAACCTTACGTTTTGCTCTGGATGAGGAGATGGGAACCCCATCTAAGAACTTGATCGAGGAAATATTTCTTTTAAAAAAATTTTTTTAAGATTTTATTTATTTATTTAACAGGGAGAGATCACAAGCAGGCAGAGAGGCAGGCAGAGAGAGAGAGGGAGGAAGCAGGCTCCCCGCCGAGCAGAGAGCCCAATGCGGGGCTCCGATGCGGGGCTGGATCCCAGGACCCTGAGATCATGATCTGAGCCAAAGGCAGAGGCTTTAACCCCCTGAGCCACCCAGGTGCCCCATGGAAATATTTCTTTTTAAATAAAAAGCAATCATTTTCAAGTTTGAACTAGATCTTCGTATTGCTAAATATGTTTTGGCAGCATTCCTTGATGAGTTTGGTTTTGTTTTTTTTTTTTTAATATGCAAAGGTGAGTACTGCTGGCTTGCAAATCCTATTCATCTCTTCTGAATTCTCTTTGCTGGCAGGATCTTAAATACCTCCAACAAAAGACTGAGTATCTTATATGTGTTTCAGCATTCCATACCACCCAGTAAAGGACTGAACACATCAGGAAACCTCTGTCCTTTGGTGATGGCTTTGTTGCAAAAAAGAAAGGAGAATTCTTACTTCAGCTGTAGAATAGGAATTACTCTTCTGTGGTTGCAAAGTGCCCCAGACACAGCAGGAAGGCAGCTGGGCTGCTCTGATGTCCTGAGCGTGGATGGCTAGGGATGCAGAAGATATCTTCTAATGAATGGGTGCTGGAAAGTATCCCAGGGCTGTCACACAGCCATCTCCAAGGCACTGTGAAAAGGAGGGCTGAGAAGCCAGATCAATGGAGATGAGACCCCCCCCCCCAGTTCCACCTGATCACCCTAACTTCCACTTTAACGGTGGAGGCTTCAGGAAAGTGGCTACAGCTCCCTCTTGGACTTGATACTGTCCACCCCTCCGTGCTTGCTTCTTGTCCATATTTCTATTTCTATGGGACAGACTGGGGGCTACCCAGTCACTAACTTCATGGGAGGCATTCAGCCTTATTTGCTCATCTGAAAAAAAAAAAAAAAAAAAAAAGGCACTGAAGTTAATGCAACCTTCCAGGGGCCTTCCAGCTCTGGCCATCTCGACCCTACATCTTTCCTTTTTCCTGACCTTTCCTCCCTTCCCATCCTCATCTTTCAGAATGAAGCAACTAGGGACAGGAGGATTTGTTCTGAAAACTACCTCCATCTGGGGGTTTGTTGTCAATCAGGGAGCTGCAAAGGGAAGCTTAAGAGAGGGCTGAGTCCTTTCCTTCCACAGGATGCATGCACATATCCCATTGTCTAACATGTTTTCCAGCTGACATTTCAACTAACTATCCCCAAGTTGGTGCTTCTTCAAGTCAAAGTCTGTTTTGCACTCTTTGGAAAGAGCATAAACCATGACAAATGGCCTCAGCTTAGGCACATGGTGATGCATTGGTTTCCTAGTTTTCTGGGATGTATTAGCAAACTTACTGTCCCCAAATGTAATGAAAAAAAAAAAAAAAAGTAATGAACTCACCACCATGCATGGAACATTGACAATGTGAAACAGATTAGATTTATGGAAGCCTCAGAGACAGCCTTTAAGTTTTAGTAGAACATTGCCTTTTATTTCCATCCTGAGTGAATTTCAATTGCCTTCCCCCTAAAACCTTGCCTTCCCCCAAAACAAGGTTTGAAGATGGTCACAGTGGTTAAGAATTAAAAAGTTGTTCTTTTTTTCTTAAGTGTGTATATTAGTTAGAATTTGTATTTGGTTATGATTAACAAAGACACAAGATACAATGGCAAAACTCGATTGGAACTTTGTTCTCTCTCCTGCATCCCGAAGTTGGGAGGGGAATTGTTCAGCCTGGTACAGTGATTCCAAGATGGCCCCATTGTTCCAGGTACCTTCATTTCTGCTCCACTAGCTTTACTTCGTGATTCCATCCATGAGGTTGTCTTCTCATTACAAGATGGCTACTGCAGCTCTAGACCTTGTGTCTGAGTTCCAGGCAGGGAGAGGAATGGAGGGGAAGGGCGAATGGGCACAAACGAGTCAGATAAGAGACCTACTCAACAACTTCTACTTAGATTTCATTGGCTAGAACTTCAACTATCTGTTCCCATATCCGAGGAAAGCTGGAAGATGCAGATTTGTGCTGGGTATATTGACACTGCCCCCCTAAATCAGGGTTCTTAGGAAGAAGGAGAGAATGAATTTGGGATAGGCTACTGTCCTAGTGGGGTTGTTTATCCTCCTAAAATGAATCTGTTTGTTTGGTAAGCGTGAAAACTATGGAAAAGGAAAGGAAAGATATGATGATGATGATGATTTTGATGCTAACTACCCAAAATGACCTCCAGCAGCATTTAGTGTAACTGTATGCTTGGTTATTACTAATAATTGCAATTATTTTTCTGATATATTTTTTCTGATTATAAAAGAAATTTGGGGAAACTCTGAGCAAAGCATAGAGAAGAAAATAGGAACCATCCATAATCCCATTATCCAGAGAAAAATCACTATGCTATTTTGTTGCATTTTCTGCCATATATATATATGTATATATATACATATATATATATACTACATATTAATAATCACAGTATTGTGTAACTTGGTATCTTTTCCCATTTTCTAAATAAAACAAGTGAATTTACATATGACCCTAGTTATTGTATCTCTGGACCCTTGTAACAGAGCATTCCAAATGGTGGTTGCAGAACTATTTGGAAAATTCTTTAAGCCAGAGATCATGAATAGTGTAGATAGCATAGACCCATTTTCTCCTGCCCTGCTTCTGGGAGACCATTTGGCAGATCTGGCTACTGTCACTCCCATTTTCAGACCATATCATATGATCTTCTTTCTGTATTTTTTCACCTT
This sequence comes from Enhydra lutris kenyoni, assembly GCF_002288905.1. Classification (NCBI taxonomy): domain Eukaryota; kingdom Metazoa; phylum Chordata; class Mammalia; order Carnivora; family Mustelidae; genus Enhydra; species Enhydra lutris. Next base: position 17,077,862 of record NW_019154110.1, read on the forward strand.
AAAAAGTGGCAAGCGCACATGCCAAGAGTTAAAATGATTCTTCGGGGAACGTGAACTGTTGCCCATTCTTACCATGTGTCTCACAGAGGTGGACTTCACTCTGGTTTGTAAATCCATAGGACCTCCAAGCTAGGTAGGACCCTCATGGCTCATCAGTCTGAGCCTCTAATGCAACAGTGAAGGGGTGCAGAAAGGAAAAGTACCCTGCTGGCTGGCATGGTCAGTACCCAGGTGCCTTTCTGGTGGTCTTCCACTCTTCTTGAGATACTTTGGAAGATGAACTAATTGGTAAACAGCAAAGGTGTCATGACTCCCCCCAAAACGCACAACCAACTGCTGTTAGTTGCTAAAGGCTTCAAATGAAGACTAAGGATTGATAACGTGCATAGGGTGGCATGTCAACTGCTCTAATATAACTAGATATTTGGAGAAAATACACCATCCAGGGTGCCTGGGTGGCTCAGGGGGTTAAAGCCTCTGCCTTCGGCTCAGGTCACGATCCCAGGGTCCTGAGATCGAGTCCCACATCGGGCTCTCTGCTCAGCAGGGAGCCTGCTTCTCTGTCTCTCTCTGCCTGCCCCTCTGTCTACTTGTGATCTCTGTCTGTCAAATAAATAAATAAAATCGTTAAAAAAGAAAAGAAAATATACCATCCGCAGAAAGCAATTCTATTCTGTGCTCACTATGAGCTCAGACCTTGCTGAATGCTCCAGAGTCGTGTTACAGACTTAACAAAACTTGCAACCTGCTTGGGGGGATGAGAGGGACGTATGAGCCAATGTGGCACATTCCTACAATGAAACATCATGCAACCAGAAAAGGGAATGAGGAAAAGCTGCATGAACTGCCATGGGAAGATGACTACGATATGTTGTTAGAAGAACAACACTGATCAACAGGGGAGTTTGATGAACATTGAGTAAGAGCTCTCCTGTGTTTTCAAAGTACAGTTACACACTTACATGTTTTTCTATGCATAGAAAATATCTAGACAAATAGACACAGACTTTTAACAGTAGCTACTCAATGGAGTGGGATTTTAAGATGGGGATTCGATATTTCTTTTTACTTTTTTCATTCACATACTTCTGGGTTTTTTTAAACATAATTGCGTACGACAATCAGTTTCCCCATCATACATTTTGAATCATCACAGTACTACAGAGGAATTGTGACAATTAAATGTGTTGCTATGAATAAAATGCTTAGACTTTTGCTGGGTCCATCAGAAGAGCTCAATAAACATTAGCTGTGATGATGATGATGATGATGATGACGACGATGATGAAGAAAGGTGGGTGCTCACAGGCTGTTGCTGAGTATATATGTCCACACCAGCTATTTATAGAGCAAATGGATCAGACATACATGCCAAAAGGCTTTGTAATGTGAAAGCGTTTTGACCCAGCAGTTCTACTTTCAGAAATTTCTTCTATGGAAAAAAAACAAAAACAAAACTGAATACGTATATAAGAGTACATACAAAGATGAATAAAGAGCAAAATGTTGGGGCGCCTGAGTGGCTCAGTGGGTTAAAGGCTCTGCCTTCGGCTCAGGTCATGATCCCAGAGTCCTGGGATCAAGCCCTGCATCAGGCTCTCTGCTCGGCAGAGAGCCTGCTTCCTCCTCTCTCTCTGCCTGCCTCTGCCTACTTGTGATCTCTCTCTCTGTCAAATAAATAAATAAAATGTTTAAAAAAAAAAAAGAGCAAAATGTTGGCAACAAGCTAAATGTTCAAAACCAGGAATGGTTTAATAAATTATGGTGCATCTTTACAATGGCGGAGTATGCATTCATTGTAGCGATGAATTCATTAATGTGGTAATGCGGTAATGATATAATATTAATGAAAAAGGCAAATTCCTGAAGGGCATATACGTTATGATTCCATTACAGTACCAAAAAAGTAATAAACATAAGTATCTCTAAAAGGACATGTGCTTAAATATTAGCGGTCCTGAGCCCTTGGCAGTTGTGAAAATTGTTTTCTTTTTACTTAGGTGCGGTTTCCAATTTTTCTGTAGAACTTGGGCAAGTATTTAAAAGAAAGGCAGGGGAGCCTGGGTGGCTCAGTGGTTAAAGCCTCTGCCTTCGGCTCGGGTCATGATCCCAGGGTCCTGGGATCGAGCCTCGCGTCGGGCTCTCTGCTCAGCGGGAAGCCTGCCTCCTCCTCTCTCTCTCTCTCTCTGCCTGCCTCTCTGCCTCCTTGTGATCTGTCAAATAAATAAAAATCTTTAAAAATAAATAAATAAATAAATAAATAATAAAAGAAAGGCGAAGGGCCTTTGGAGGAGCATTTCATAAAGCAGCTCACATGCCAACACACGGGCCTCGGGATGCCTTCGCCTGGGGGCCAGAGGAGATGTATGCCTGCGAGGATCACATGGGGTAGTTTTTTCAGTTTCTAGAGCAGACTCAGCTGACATGGAACTAGTGCCCTGGCCTGACTCAGCAGACAGACTTCGGGATGCTTATTAAAGGCCAAAAGGAGGAAATGGGTGAGAAAATTTGGGCCATGTCACTGTAATCAGCAAACCCAAAAACAAGTACCAAATTCTTACAATGACCACTCCTCCCGGTCTGCATGGAACAGTCCCGGTCTGTTTTTTGACCCAGCGTAATCATGAAGAACACCCTTTTATTTATTTATTTTTTAAGATTTTTTTATTTATTTACTTGACAGAGATCACAAGGCAGAGAGGCAGAGAGAGGAGGGGAGGCAGGCTCCCCGCCGAGCAGAGAGCCCGATGTGGGGCTCAATCCCAGGACCCTGAGATCATGACCCGAGCCGAAGGCAGAGGCTTTAACCCACTGAGCCACCCAGGCGTCCCCATGAATAACACCCTTTTCATTCTTGGTCACCCTATCTATTTGGGGTTTGCTCATTTGATCATTTTCTTTAATTTGTTCTTCTAGCTGCTCTGTTTCCTCTACCTTGAAGTTAGTTAAATGATTGATTCAGGTTCAACTTCTTTTTTGGCAAGAATTCTTCATAGATGTCTCTGTTTGTTGTATACTGCCTCATGTAAGGAGTTACACGATGTCTGATTGTCCCACGTTTAGTGATACTCAAATTGACAAGTGGATTCGGGTGATGGCAGCATGATCAAGCCATTGTAAAGTTCTTCATCAACCTTTCATCTCATGGTTTCACCCATTGTTGATCATATTCTGCATTACTGTATTCGAGGTTAGAAAATAGTTCCAACTCTATCATTCCTTCCATATTTGTTGGCTGGAATAATTTTGTAAAGAAAAATGTTCCTTGGAGTCCCTAGGTGGCTCGGTCTGTTGGGTGTCCCACTCCTGATTTCAGCTCAGGTCATGACCTCAGGGTTTTGAAACCAACCCCTGCTTCCAGCTAGCTCCACAATGGGCATGAAGCCTGCTCAAGATTCTCTCTCACCCTCTCCCTTGGACCCTCCCACACCCTCTCTCTCTCTCTCTCTCTCTAAAAGAAGAGAAAGAAGAAGGAGGAGCTTGAGGAGGGGGAGGGAAGAAGAAGGGGAGGAAGAAGAAGAAGAGGAATGTTCCTCATTAATTAGGACTCTCTAGTACAGTTTATACAGGGAGGACAGATAAATGCTTGTCTCTTTCCTTTTAATGGTCAATTTTCAGAGCAGAGCAAAAAGTTGAAACCGTAGTTACTTCCAATGGTGTCCAGGGTTTTTTGGTGTGTTTCAAACTTTTTTACTTGTTTGCTTATTTTCTGATGGGGAGATTTCTTTTTTCTATTTCTTTTTAAAAAAGTTTGGTATCGGGACATCTGGGTGGCTCAGTCAGTTGAGCATCTGCCTTTGGCTCAGGTCATGATCTCAGGGTCTAGGGATCAAGTCCCATATTGGGCTCCCTGTTCAGCAGAGAGCCTGCTTCTCCCTCTGCCTGCCGTTCCCCCTGCTTGTGCTCATTCTCTCTCACTCTCTCTGACAAATAAATAAATAAAATCTTATATATAAGATTTTATATTATATATATACATATTTTATACATATATACACATAAAATATGTATATATTTTATATATTTATATAATTTTTATATATTATGTAAAATCTTATATATAAGATATAAATAAAACCTTATTTTATTAATATCTTATATATAAATAATGTATGTATATCTATATACACACATAAATAAAAAGTTTGGTATCCTTATGAATTCATCAACTTCTTATATATTTAATTTAAATATATCTATAAAACAAATTACCCTCATAAATTAGGAGCTGTGTTTATTAGTCAGGGTTCTCCAGTGAAGCAGAACCAGTAGAATGTGTATGCACAGAGAGAGAGAGAGAGAGAGAGATTTATTTTAAGGAATATTCTTACACATTTATTTTATTTTATTTTATTTTATTTTATTTTATTTTATTTTATTATTTACAGATTTATTTTAAGGAATATTCTTACACAACTGGGGACTGATGAGTCCAAAGCTGGCTGGTAAGCCAGAGAAGAGTTGGTGTTGTAACCCAAGTCCAAAGGCTTCTAGGGGCAGGACACCCTCTTCCTTGGGAGACCTCCATCTTTTTCTCTTAAGGCCTTCAATTGATAGGATGAAGCCCACCCACATTCGGGAGAGTTTTGGGGAGAGGCTTTACACAGAGCCTACTGATTTCAATGTTAATCTCATCTGAAACATATCTTCACAGCAACATCTAGACTGACGATGGATCAAATATCTGGGTCCCGTGGCTTACACAAATTGATGCAAAGAATTAATCATCACATTATTTCTATTTTTAAAAAATCCTAACAATACAAATGCAAAATGAACGGTAGAATCAATGTTTACCCTGGGTGCTCAAGATGCAAAAGGACACTTGCACTGAACCAAACAAGAAAGATTTGAATTAGTCATTTCTGTCTGTTCTATTGGCTTAGTTAGGTGCTAGACTGGGAGCTGGCAAAAATGATCCCAATTCTACCTCTTCTTGTGTAACCTTGTGTATTTTTGTTAGTTCACTGAGTTTCAGATTCTTCATCTGAAAAGCAAGAATAACATCTGTCCTACCTGCCACTATACTTTGTTACGGCAGCCAAGAGAAATTGGGTATATTAAAGCATTTTGGAACCTGAATGTTATACCAGTATAAGATGTTATTATACTACTTTCTGTTAAGAATTAACAAACTGCAGGGGTGCCTGGGTGGGCTCAGTCAGTTAAGCGTCCGACTCTTGATTTCAGCTCAGGTCATGATCAGAGTCATGAGTTGACTCCCTGCATTAGGCTCCATGCTCAGTGGGGAGTCAGCCTGAGATTCTCTCTCTCCCTCTCCCTCTGTCCCTTTCCCACTTGTGTTTTCTCTCTCTCTCTCTCTCTCTCTCTAAATAAAAGGAGAAAAAAGGAAGGAAGGGAGGAAGGAAGGAAGGAAGGAAGGAAGGGAGGGAGGGAGGGAAGTCAGGAAAGAGAAAGAAAGAAAAGAAAAGAAAGAGGAGAGGAGAGGAGAGGAGGAGGAAGGAAGAAGGAAAGGAGGGAGGGAGGGGAGGGGAGCAAGGAAGGAAGGAAAGAAACAACAAAAGGCAGATGTCCAGCAAATGTGCTACAGCCCTAAGGACAGTGCCCCATGATGATACTCCATGGCTTTCTCTTCATTTGTGAGAGGCCATCTCTTTTAGGTCCCACATTTTAAGAAGAGGGGAAATTGTTACTCTGCTAAGGGGAAAAGAATCAGTATTAATTTTTCATATGAGTGTCTTTGTTTGCAAATTCCTATTTCCCTTAGAGGCCCCAATTCTCTGTGTCAACAGTGTAGTATGGACCAGAGCAGAGGATAAATAATGGGCTTATTTCATTCACTTCAATAAGAATCTGTCAAACAGGGGCGCCTGGGTGGCTCAGTGGGTTAAAGCCTCTGCCTTTGGCTCAGGTCATGATCCCAGGGTCCTAGGATCGAGCCCCGCATCGGGCTCTCTGCTAGGCGGGGAGCCTGCTTCCCTTCCTCTCTCTCTCTGCCTGCCTCTCTGCCTACTTGTGATCTCTGTCTGTCAAATAAATAAATAAATAAATAAATAAATAAATAAATCTTAAAAAAAAAAAAAAAAAAGGAATTTGTCAAACACCCATGACCTATGAGACACTATGCCTGGTGCTTTTGGAGACACAGAAATGAATCAAATCCAGAGTCTGTCCTCAAGCAATTTGCAGGTTAAGAGGAAGAAGCCACGGACACCTGAGTGGGTCAGTCAGTTAAGCGTGTGCTTTCAGCTCAGGTCATGATCTTCTGGGTCCTGGGACTGAGCCCTGGGTCCCGCTCCCTGCTCAGCAGGGAGTCTGCTTCTCCCTGCTTCTCCCTCTGCCTCTGCCCCTCACCCCAACTTGTGCTGTCTCTCTCTCCCTCTCTCTCTTTTTCTCTCTCAAATAAATAATCTTTAAAAAAGAGGAAGAAATCATAATTTTAAAAAAACTATAATATACAATATAGAAGAGAGAGATCATTAACATCCGTGAAAGTTCAGAGGAAAAACCAGGTTTTCTTTTTTTAAGATTTTATTTATTTGAGAGAAAGAGCACAAGCTGGGGGCGGGAGAAGAGAGGGTAGTGCAGGGGGAGAGGCAGAAGCAGACTCCCTGCCAAGCAGGGAGCCTGACGAAGGGCTTGATCCCAGGATCCTGAGATTATGACCTGAGCCGAAGACAGATGCTTACCCGACTGAGCCACCCAGGTGCCCCTCAGAGGAGGAAACCGGTTTCAAAGGAAGGTTCCAGACAGCTTCTTGGAAGAGGTGGCACTTCGCCAGACTGAAGAATAGGAATAGATGTGGGCCTGTGCGGTGGGGCAGGACGAAGCAGATGGAGTAAGGAGGGGGATGTGTAGATGTGGCGGAGAATACAAGCTACTTGAAGAGAAGCAGTAGGAAGGGTGTTTGGACATGTGCTATTTGTAGCAATTGACGAATTCTCTCCTATTCCTCTAACTTCTTCTCTACGATTTTGGAAAGAAGAAAAAGACTTCCTTTGTCTAGCTCACTAACTACAACTAATGGGTAGCAAGAGTTTATATCCAGTTGGTCAGCTCAGTGGAAAGGGTTATCGTCAAATACCTACCTATTCGATAAGTTGTAATGTTATTGTGATTATAAAGCTGCTCTCCGGCTTTAAAATTCTATGATTCTCGGAAGCCAAATCTTGTCTAAAATCTTTAATGTCTTAGATATAAACCTTTCTTAGCTAGAGTTCCCATGTCCATGCTTCCTAAACAGAAAATACAGAACTGAATTTAGCCGCCTTGATGACTCAGAGTCATCTTCAAAAACAGAAGGGATCGGGCTGTGCCATACCACAGCACTGCCAGGATCTGTGCGGGCACAAAGTATTATTTATCCCTAAACCTAGGGGCTTCAGATTGCCCGGTTACAATTTTTTCTTTCTTTCTTTTTTTTCCTGCCTTGTTGCTGGGCATTCCACACTCAGATTTGGGTGCTTTCTGCTTATCTACCTCTCTTATCCCATTTTTGTTCTGTCCGTTTGCTGCTTCTCTTCTACCTGAGGTTTGGAAGTTAGATAACCAAGTTCTGTTAGAATTACATGGAAAATAAAGCCTATTGCTAAGCTCTGAGTAAGGGTCTAAGAGGATTGCCGACATGTAAAGTATCTTGAGACTTAGTGCCATCTGGTCTGGCGGTTTAATTAAAGGTATGTGTGTGGGGCGGGGGGAGGGAAGAGGGGGCAATAGAGACAGAGAGAGGGAGGAAGGGAGGGAGAGAGAAAGTACGTCTGCATGTGTGTGCACATATAAATGTAATTTTCCCTTATGGTTTTTGACTGTGAGTATGGGACAACTAAGTCCAAGATAAATACAAGATGACAGGATATAATTTGCTTAGAGAAGCTGGGAAGCACAGAAAAATCTAAGATAAGGAGGAATTTTGTGACATTGCATATAAGAGATAATCATGGTTGCTCCTGCTAGGATGACTTTAAGATAGAGTGAGGAGCGACCATTATCTCTGAGAAACAGTAGTTATGCGAATAGTCCAAATTCCTATGGGGGAAATTGAAGGAAAATGATGATTAGACTTGAGGTCTCCTGATTCTAAACCAGACTTCCTTCAACTACTATAAAATACTACCCACATGATAATTATTATTAGAAATCAAAAGAAATCCTATACCTCTGTGCTTCTACATCACATTGGGAGGGCATCTGAGCAAAAGACATAGGCTTGAAGTAAGTCAATGTATGTCAAGAAACAACCCATAAGCGTGCTAAACACAAACACCCAGAGAGTTTGTTTAAAAATACAGATGCTCGTGGCGCCTGGGTGGCTCAGTGGGTTAAGCCTCTGCATTCGGCTCAGGTCATGATCTCGGGGTCCTGGGATCGAGCCCCACATCGGGCTCTCTGCTCCACAGGGAGCCTGCCTCTCTGCCTAGTTGTGATTTCTCTCTGTCAAATAAATAAAATATTTAAAAAAAAATACGGATGCTCAGGCCCCATTATCAAGAGTCTATTTTAGCAGATCTGGGACGGGGACCAGAAGTCTAGGAGAGATTTCACCCTTAAATACTTAAGCATACAACTCCTTCATAACTACAATACCACTATTACACCAGGTTTTGAATTTTATGAGAAACCCAAATTGTGTTTGTGCATCCAACCATTTCGTATTTAGGCCTGGGGCTCTAGGTAGCCAGAAGGTCATTGCCTTTTTTTTTTTTTTTTTTTTCCAGAGCATGCCCTTCTTCCTGCCCCTGCCTTTCCTGTTCAGCTCACAGTGTACTTCTCAGTCCCCTTCACCCATGCCTGTGCCAAAAGAACACAATATCTAGGCATGCATGAGATCCCGTCCCCATTTGCTTCTGTTCTACCTCTCTCTGCTTCTGGTGCTCAGCTGGAAGTGGTGATAAAGTTACTATTGGACACCCTAACTAGCAGGGTCCTGCTTCGTAGGAAAGTCGAGGCTTTTTCAGCAATCATTTCTAGGGTTGAACGCATTCTACACCTGTCAGAGTCTACAGGAATCTGCAGCAACAGGAATGCTTACTGAGAATACACAAAGCATGATATATCCCTGGAAAAACACTTATCTCCCATCGCTTGCCATACACTCCACAACAAGTATCTCCTTTTAGCCTCACAGCAAACCTGTAAGGTAATGAATCCTATAGTCCTGATTGGAGAGATGAGGAAACAGAGGCCCAGCCAGAGAGGTTAATAACTTGGCCAAGAGCATGCCCAGTAAATGATAGGGTCAACCTGAACCCAGATCTGTAGGACTCATGCTATGGGTTGAATGGCACCCCCACCCCAATATCTCCATATGAGATCTTCTTTGGAAATAGGGTCACCCCATAGGCAACTAGTGAAAATAAGGATATCAGGGGTGGGCCCTAATCAAACAGGACTGATGTCCTTATCAACACGGGAAATCTGGGCATGGGATAGACATGCAGAGGGAAGATGGTATGGAAACACACAGAAGAAAGGTAGCCGAGTGAGGGGAGCAAAGCACCACAAGCCTGGGAAAGCCACAAATGGATGGGAGACAGCAGAAACTAGCAGGGGTGAGGAAGGAATCTCCCCTCGAGCCATCAGAGGGAGCATGGCCCTGCTCACACCCTGACTTCAGATTTCTGGTCTCCAGAACTATGAGATAATGCATTTCTACCGTTTGAAGTTACCCAGTCTCTAGTACTTTGTTATGGCATCCCCAGGAAACTAACACATCTCTCAGACTCTTGAACACATTTTTTTTTTAAGATTTTATTTATTTATTTATTTGACAGAGAGAGATCACAAGTAGGCAGAGAGGCAGGCAGAGAGAGAGAAGGAAGTGGACTCCCCGCCGAGCAGAGAGCCCGATGTGGGGCTCGATCCCAGGACCCTGGGATCATGACCTGAGCCAAAGGCAGAGGCCTTAACCCACTGAGCTACCCAGGCGCACCAACTTGAACACATTTTTACAGTGCCTCCCTGAAAAGCTACAAATTTACCCATGTCTGGCTGGGAATGCTACTGGACTAGAAAAGACCATCCTAGAAAACAGCAGTTATCTGCATGAAGGCACAAAAGTAGGTCCAAGCAAATTACCTGTTGACCCAGCCAGAGAGCCATGTTGCCATTGAGAAAAACACAAACTCACTCTGCACTTAATCAAACTCGAAGTAGGATCAGCCTTAGATGCTTTACTCGTAAGGCCCCCAACACTCGGAAAGGCTGGGGTCTCTGCCCTTCTGTAGGTGAGGGAACTGACTGGTCCCCAGTCCCACAGCTGAGAATGAAAAGCCAGCCTTCACACCTGGGTAGCTTCCAACAAGCCCCACTGTTCTTTCTGCCTGCTCTGATTTCTTCCCACAGGAAACCCTCCTTAGGGACACTGCCTCAGGATGTGGGCAGATATTAGAAAGAACACTGTGTAAGTACAGTGTTTGCCTCCTTTTTTGTACTTCTATGTGTCCTTGGCTCTTTGAGGATTCAGGGGTGGGTTTTAGTTTTAGATTTTTCTTTAAAGACCCAAATTGGTCAGTGTGATCAGTCCCAGTTCCTCTATTTGCTGTCTCAGTACACCAATTGTATCTCCCTAATGACCTCATTTCCCCCTTCTGTTGTTGTGCATTTGCAGTAGAGCTAATAATTGCAACTAATTAGCTTAAGAAGTGCCTTGAGATAAGAACAAAAGCACTTGCATTAAAGAATTCAGTCCGTTGGACTTAGGCCGGGATGAACTTGTTCCTAAAGAGGAAGACTGAACTTCGCCTCCCAGCCAGAGGCACCTCTGATGTCATCAAGACTGATTTGAGACACCTAAGGGTGCTTCCTCTACCGACCGGGAGGACTACCTAAGTGAAAGCCCTCCTTGTCTTTCCACGTCCTTGGATGGAAGAACACATCCTGGCCATGGACTGATCACTGCCCGTTGTCTAAGAGCAACTGCGGAATGAAGAAAAAGGAAGGTGATGATTTAAGTCACAGGTGACAAGATGGTGAACCCCAAGAGGGAAGGAATATTGTGTCTGGCATTGCTGTTATTCATTATTTTACTCACCCTTCCTGAATGAGAAATTTTTGTAACTACCTTTGTACTAAGTTTATCATGGAACCCTGAGTGATAACCACAAATTCCCCTACCCAGTGTTGAAAGCTCTTAACACTGTTGGCTCTAACTTGTTTCCAGCCGGACTCCCAAATCCTCTTCTACTTGACACCTCCATTCTAACTGGGTGACTCCCAAATATGCTTGGCACTTTCTTATCTTCATGTCTCTTGCTCCTAGTACCACCCCACCAGAATCCCATCACAGTTTCGTATAGGTGAAAGGGGACCATCAATGATCTATGCAGGGACTGGCTTTATAAGAACCCCCTAAAGGGCTTATTAGAGATTGCTAAGATGATTCTGAGATTGCTCTCAGATGATTCTGATGCACAGCTAAATTTGGGAACTCCTAAGAGCCCAGACTCACTCGCCCAGTGCAGGATGCCCCTCTCTACCACCCTAAAACATGGAAATTAGCATCTGCTTGAACACTCTTTGTAGTCCTGAATTCTATTTTTAAACAATGATTGCCAAAATTTCTGCCATATGGGGAGGTTATATTATCTTCTCTGCAAATCCTACTATTTGACCTAAATCTATCATTTGAATCTATCCAAAAGTACTCTAATACCTGGATTCAATTATCCAGTTTTCAATGATCTAGATAGATATTACGTTTTCCATGATCTAGATAGATATTACTTCCCTCTCATTTCCCTGACTGCCCCCCACCACCACCACTTAAGGTTCCAGAGTTTCTGGCTAACCACCCCTAATTCCTTCAAATATAAATCATAATTCATCATCATCATCATGATCCTTGCCAGAACTCCGTGAGATAGGTAGTGTTAATTAATTCCATGGTATAGATGAGGAAACAGAGACTGTGGGAGGTTACATAACTTCCCCAAGTTCACACAATACATGTCAGATCTTGGACCTGAACAGGTCCACCTGACTCCAAAGTGGGAGGCCTTAACCATTTTTGCTCTATTGCCACCAGTTAGTTCATTCTTTGGACCATCTCCATTTTTAATATCTCTCATTAAATGTGATATCCAGAATGGGACACAATGTTCACAAGCTTGCCTGACCAGCACAGAGTCCAGAGTCCTCTTGCTGTCTACTATACACTTCTGTTAACACAGTCCACAGTGATCTTGGTGTTTCCTGGCGATTCCATCACGTGGTTAACCGTTACCACTTTATTTTTATTTATTTATTTTTAAAGATTTTATTTATTTATTTGACAGAGAGAGATCACAAGTAGATGGAGAGGCAGGCAGAGAGAGAGAGAGGGAAGCAGGATCTCTGCCGAGCAGAGAACCCGATGCGGGACTCGATCCCAGGACCCTGAGATCATGACCTGAGCCGAAGGCAGCGGCTTAACCCACTGAGCCACCCAGGCGCCCCCGATACCACTTTAAACTCCTGGTCTGTTTTCATGTGGACTGCTCGCAGGAATTATTTCTTTTTCCTTAATTGCCATTAGTTGCCTGTAATGTGCAAATCAAAGAACTACCGGCAAGGGATACAGGCGTGGGTAAGATGCTGGAGAAGGCACGCCCTGCCCTCAAAGGAGCAAATGGAAGAAAGGTAGGGGAGTGTTACGAAGGGAAGAGATGAAAGAACGGGTTTCCAACCATGGCACCGGCATCCTAAGACTGCCAGGCAGAGACATCTTAGGGAGACTCAATCTTTTTCCAACTTCATGACTAATGTTACTTTGCGACCATATGACCCCAGGAGCCTGAGCAGAGGAGTGGGGCGAATGCTCAAAGCTACCTCTAACTGTAAATTTAATTTATTTTAAACCCAAGTTAGGGACTTTTCTTCTATTTGGGCTTAATTATCATTATGTATTTATCTTGTGAGTGTTGGCCCATCCTTTCAAACTTTAAAAGTGTTTTGTTTTTTTGTTGTTTAACCTGATTCTGCAAGAGTCGGATTCTACAGTGTCAACACTCCCAGCTCTGAACTGCCCACAAATGGAATTAACGTGCCTGCTAAGTCACTAAGAAAAAGCATCGAATAGGAATTGATCCTGGATAGGTAGCAGTGTGATAGAAATGCAAGGTCAGGGCACACGGGGTGAAGCAGTCAGTTAAAGTGTCGGACTCTTGGTTTTGGCTCAGGTCATGATCTCAGGGTCATGAGATCTAGTCTGTGCTCAGTGCAGAGTCTGCTTGAGAGTCCCTCTCTCCCTCTCCCACTGACCTCCTGCTCTTGCACTCTCTCTCTCTCTAAAATAAATAAATCTTTAGGGGCGCCTGGGTGGCTCAGTGGGTTAAAGCCTCTGCTTTCGGCTCAGGTCGTGGTCTCAGGATCCTGGGATCGAGCCCCACATCGGGCTCTCCGCTCAGCAGGGAGCCTGCTTCCTCCTCTCTCTCTGCCTGCCTCTCTGCCTACTTGTGATCTCTGTCTGTCAAATAAATAAATAAAATCTTAAAAAAATAACAATAATAATGATTTTTTAAAAATAATAAAATAAAATACAATAAAATAAATAAATCTTTAAAAAAAGGAAAGAGAGACAAAGAGACAAGGAAAGAAAGAGAGAGAAACAGAAAGAGGAAGGAAGGAAAGGAAGGAAGGAAGGAAGGAAGGAAGGGAAAGAAGGAAGAAATGGAAGGTCAGTCTGGGAGAGTTTTATGTCTGGCTTGTTCATCACTGACTGTCCAGAAGGTAGCACGGAGCTCAGTATCGGGTGAATGCAGCATCAAGTCTTGTATAAATTAATCGATTAATTAAGACATTTCTCCAATTTCATACCATAGAATATTAGCATATCCTAGCTGAAAAGGCATCTCAAAAGTTCTCTAACTCAACCTTTCCCTGTACAGAGTCAGAAAACGAAACCCAAAGAGGAACAATGATCTACCTCAAATCACTTACTTGGGGAATAAAACAGATCAATGACCAAGGCTTCCTATTTTCTAATGCAGAGTACTTTCCACCCCATCAAGCAGTGGACCTGATAATCAACACTCTCCTATTATATGTGTCCACCTCCTAATTGTACTACTACTATCAAGCCTGGGCAATCCTGTGGAAAGCCCAAGTAGGACAGAAGAAAACTTTTTCCTTCTGACTCAGAAGCCAAAATTCTCTTGGGCTAATCTAGAGAAATCTGTAGCTCCTTGGGTACGACACTGGTCATAATGAAAGAAAAGACTCTAACAGAGAGTTCCAGAAAGTAGCTCTAGGGTCCTATGGGTGGAGGGCAGGGGTCTTCCATCATCATTCCTAATATACAGCAGCAGGCCTCTAAGAGAGCAAGAACTTGACCACATCAGGGGCCCATGACCCCTTGAACCTGAGCATTCTGTCTCTGGGCCTGACCTATTATGAATTCTGCTGTCCAAAATCACAATGAACTTCAAGTGTTATAGGTTATGGAGTGCCTACCAAATGCCAGATCCCTGTAGTGGGGTTTTACACTCTTTATTTTAAATTCCTGGGACAACCTGGAATGCTAGCTTTCATTAGCCCGTTTTCCGGATGAGAAAATGAAGATCCAGAGAGGTTAAATAACTTTTCCAAGGTAATAAGTAGAGAAGGTAATATTGGAACTTGCCTATCCATCTAAAGCCAAGATTTAATGCAAGGCCATATACTTCCTATGACACCAGACTGCTTGCCCCCAAATCTGTCCTAAATTATTTTAAGTTTAACCTCAACTAGCCCCCAAAGAAGTTACCCAGACGAATATAAATTTGGCTACCACCCATCTGCATGGTTTTTCCCATCTGCCATTCCAGACCAGTCTCCCAGTGGACTCCTAACATAGCCTACATTTGCAGCTGTTTTCCACAAGAGCTCTCTGCCCCAACTTACTCTGTTTACTAACCATTATTAAGAATCAAAACCAATATGACTTCAAGGATATATTTAACTCATTCATTACTAAGTGGGAGCAGGTGGGTGGAGTGGAGAAGGCCCTTTTTTTTTCCCATTGAAGAAATGAAGATCATAACAATAAATGAATTACATTTTTCTGAGTACTCCAGGAACGTATTTGTTTTCTGTTTTTAAATGCACAGCACAATTTTTACATAAATGAATAATTTGTTTATTTTTTCAATTTACTATAGTATAATTTCCATAAAATAAAATGCAGCCTGTTAGGGTGCACAAGTCTGTGAATTTTGACTATACACTTGTTATTATGGACTAAATTGGGTACCCCCCAAAATTATACGATGAAGTCCTAACCCTCAATATCACCGAAGTTGGGGTTAAGGCCTTTCAGGAGGAAATTAGAGTTAAATGAAGTCCTTTAGGTAGGACTCTAATCTAACAAGACTGCTGTTCTTAATATGAGAGGAAATGGTACTAGAAGTGTGCTCACACAGAGGAAAGGCCATGAGAGGTACACAGCAAGAAGGTGGCTATCATGTGTATTAGGAAAGGGGACCACAGAAGAAATTAACCCTGCCAACACCTTGATCTTGAACTTCCGGTCTCCAAAAACTAAGAGAAAACCCATTTCTGTACCCTGCCCCCATCTGTTGTATTTTACGGCAGCCCTAGCCAAAAAATACAATTGTGTAACCACCACCATCATCAAGATATAGACTACTTCCATCATTCCAAGAAGTTCTTGAATAGTCAACCCTCTTCCCCCACCTCTGGTCCCTGGCAACTACTAATCTGATTTCTGTTCCAGTAGTTTTAACTTTTCCAAAATGTCATGTAAATGGAATCAAACACCATAGCCTTCTGAGTCTGGCTTTTATTCACTCAGCATTATGGTTTGAGATTCATTGACTTTGTTGCATGGAGAATCATTGCTTTTTGATGAAGATGTTTTGACAGCATCTGACCAAGAGAAAAGAGAGAGAAGCGATAGAAATAGAACAATGGTTTTGGTGAGTATGGTGATGTTGATCAAGAATCAGGTATTTGAGAAATGGAATGCACTCCAAATATGGTACAAATAATTACTTTAGATTTTCCCCAAATCTAGTTTAGACAAATCTCTCTCCCTTTGCTCTCTTTCTTTGGCCTTAGGTCAGAGGTGAGATAATAATCTTTCTCAGTTCCTATATCCTATTATCCTTAGCCTATGTGAGGCCTCACTCCTGTTTAATTTTATTATATCTCACAATTTATTTTTTTTTTTAAGATTTTACTTATTCATTTGACAGACAGAGATGACAAGTAGGCAGAGAGAGAGGAGGAAGCAGGCTCACTGCTGAGCAGAGAGCCCAATGCAGGGGGCTCAATCCCAGTACCCTGAGATCATGACCCAAGCCGAAGGCAGAGGCTTAACCCACTGAGCCACACAGGCGTCCGTCACAATTTATTCTTTATATCACTGCTGTTCCTCTCTCCCCAGACTCTCTGTTGAAGGAGTTCACCATATGTGCTTAGGTGTATATAGATCTTTAAAACATATATAGTGCTGGTTTGCATATTTATGTGTTAAATATACATAAATGGTATTGTGGCATAGAGTGTGTACCGGTTCTCTTTCACTCAGCACTCTTTTAAAGATCTATCCATGGGGCGCCTGGGTGGCTCAGTGGGTTAAGCCTCTGCCTTTGGCTCAGGTCATGATCCCAGAGTCCTGGGATCAAGCCCCACATCGGGCTCTCTGCTCCACGGGGAGCCTGCTTCCTCCTCTCTCTCTGCCTGCTGCTCTGCCTGCTTGTGATCTCTGTCTGTCAAATAAATAAAATCTTAAAAAAAAAAATAGAGATCTATCCATAATGAGTTAATGTGTAGTCCTTTGTAACCTGTAAAGAACTCTACAAATATTTACTACTACTACCTCTAGAGGTAGTAATAATAGTGATTCATTCAAGAAATCTTTCTGAGCACCTAGTACGTTCTATGTACTTTGTTAAACCCTGCCTAGAGAGACATAATTTTTTTAAAAGACACAAATATAGTAAATGAATAATTGCATAATTAACTATATAAATATATAACTATATAAACATAAATATAAATATGATCATAGTAATCCTAAATTCATAAATAACTATGTGGTACGAGAGTTTCTAATAGGAGGTCCTAACTTTATCTTGAGACTCAGGGATAGCTTTTCTGAGATAGGGACACTTGAGCCAGTTTTTGTCCCATACGCTCAGGCTCATGAAAGACCCATTAAAAACCATATATATGTTATATATACCAAGTAGGTTTTCCATTTTTTTCCAAAAGGGAACATCTGAACCATAACAAAAACAACAAAAATCTAGGACTGAGCTTTGGAAAATTGGGTTTTCCAGTCGGGACTGCTTTGGAGGGATGAGTCAAACCCAGATGAGCAGGAGGCAACATTTAAAACTGGAATAATCAACAATGTAAGTCAACTTCTCATTCCATGCAAGTAGATGTCAGCAGCAGTACACCAGCATCATCAGAAGTCTGAATTAACCTCCTCTTGCCATACCTTTGTGACTGTGGTCTGTTTGTCTGCGTGGATGGAGGAGCAGTTAGAGACATAAGTAATAGAATGGCCAGACACAGGATTGAGTCATTCATTACTCTCAGCTTTGGTACTGGTGGCACCAAGAGGGGAAAAAAAAAAAAAATCTAAGTTCAGGAAACAGGACTAACATCCTCAAACTGACTAAGCAGCTTACACTGCATAAATTTCAATATAATATAACATAAGAAAGAGGGACAAAAGAGAAAAATGCATAACCTAAAAACAGAGCACATATCCAAGTATAGTCGCTCAGATAACAGGCAAATCCCAATTCTATTCCCATTAGCGTGGAGAGCAGTTTTTCCCTTTGGTGAGAAAGCCAGATAAAGATCTCAAATACTGTCAACAGGATTTTTTTTTAATGCAATCCTATGTAAACACTATTCTTCATTTAGAGAGCATTTGTGTATTTTCTAATAATGCAGACTTACTTGAAAACGGCCTGGTTGATCCTCTCCCAATCTCCTCCTACCCCATGAACTAATCTCTTCAACGTTGGGGGGAAAACACTTCAACTGCTTACTGACTAGCACGTCCTCTGGCTGAGGAAGTCTGAAATTGCAAACTGCTACTTAGGAGTCACCCAAATGTTTGATGTTTATTGGTGACTGAAAGATGAAAGATCATGGCCTATTCCAAATGCATTTTCAGCCTGTCAGTTTGCCCTTTTAATGGGTTGACATGAGTGGAGAATTAATAACAAAAATGAGTACAGGGGTGCCTGGGTGGCTAAGGGGGTTAAGCCTCTGCCTTCGGCTCAGGCCCTGATCTCAGGGTCCTGGGATCGAGCCTGCATTGGGCTCTCTGCTCAGCAGGGAGCCTGCTTCCTCCTCTCTCTCTCTACCTGCCTCTCTGCCTGCTTGTGATCTCTCTGTCAAATAAATAAATAAATAAATAAAATCTTAAAAGAAAAAGTTTAAAAAAGTGAGTACAAAGTGATGAATGTATCCTTAAGCCCCAAAGAGTCAACTTACATAATTATTGTTTAGTCTCACCACTTTGATTTGTTTGAATATGGTTCCCAGTAACAGATATTATTAAGCCTTCTTACTGTACTCAAGGGAGAAACAAAAGGGCACCTGGGTGGCTCAGTCATTAAGCATCTGCCTTTGGCTCAGGTCAAGATCCCAGGGTCCTGGGATTGAGCCCCACATCCAGCTCTCTGCTTGGTGGGAAGCCTGCTTCTCCTTCTTCCACTCCCCCTGCTTGTGTTCCCCTCTCTCGCTGTGTCTCTCTCTGTCAAATAAATAAATAAAATCTTAAAAAAAAAAACACAGAGAGAGAAAGAAACAAAATTAACAAGATTACAGAGCCACAGCTCTTAACCTCCCCTCTTTAAAGGGACTGCCAGTGGTTTAATAGCCATTTTGTTATTACATATCCACACCTACAAATCCATGTGGAAGAAAATAGGGCCCAAACCTTCCATCCAATTCTCCAAAGCATCTGTGGCTTCAGGAAAACTCAGAGTCACTACCCTAGATGTGGAATAAGTCATAGCTAAAGGCTACATGATAAATCATTAAAGGTGAAATGGCACTTCAAAGTCATATAGTTGGATTTAAATTTCTTTTTTTTTTTAAGATTTTATTTATTTATTTGACAGAGAGAGAGAGAAAGAGAGACCTCACAAGTAGGCAGAGAGAGGAAGGGAAGCAGGCTCCCTGCTGAGCAGAGAGCCCAATGCGGGGCTCGATCCCAGGACCCTGAGATCATGACCTGAGCCGAAGGCAGAGGCTTAACCCACTGAGCCACCCAGGCGCCCCTGGATTTAACTTTCTTATGCTTACAAATGAGAACACTGAGGCATCACAAGGAAAAGTGACTTGACTCTCATGCCAGATGGAATCAAGAAATGGGCCACACTCTTGTTGTGGAGGGTAAGCTGATGACTAGGAAAGAAGTATGGAAGAAAAGGAAGAAAATTACATTTGCTTGAGAGTGTCAAAAAAGACCTGATGTGGGATGTGGCCTTTGAAATAGTCTCAACTGGTACACTTGGAGAGATCTGGCTGGAATGGCCAAGATGTTAGCAGATGGAGTTATGAGTGTCACCTGGAGAAGAAACAGGAAGGTTAAGTTAGGGATGTGTGAGTCTAGCTGTTGTGCCCATGTGCCTCATACAGGACGAGAAAGAGTTGGGACTGGAAAAATAGGTAGATGGTGGCTCTATTGTGAGTGGCATCAGAGACCAGATGAGAACTTATGCTCCCTGCACAACCCGAGTTAAAGAATCCACAACGTAGGGGTGCCTGGGTGGCTCAGTGGGTTAGAGCCTCTGCCTTACGCTCAGGTCATGATCCCGGGTCCTGGGATCAAGCCCTGCATTGGGTTGTCTGCTCAGCAGAGAGCCAGCTTCCCTTCCTCTCTCTCTCTCTGCTTCTCTGCCTACTTGTGATCTCTGTCAAATAAATAAGTAAAAATCTTTTAAAAAGTAATTTTGTAAAAATCCACAAAGTAATTGGTAATTACTTTGATAATTGCCAAAGACTCCTTTAAATGCTAATATGTTCTCAGCTTTGGGAAACACTCACAGAAACTACCAGTGGGGTTATAAATCAGCACAATCTCTCGAAGGAGGTGGTTGGGGCACCAGCAGCAAAATGCTATGAAAGGTGCATAGTTTTGACGGGGCAGTCTTCCTTCCAGGAGTTTATTCTAAGTAAACAATAATGAATGTGCCCAGAGATCTCTCTCTAAGATTATCTTATCAGTTAGTAATTAGACATCACCCAATGTCCACACATAGGGGACAAGTTAAGTACATTATGGTCCTTCCTCTAGCTAGAAAGAAAATGATCATTAAATATCATGTCACAGAAGAGTGGTTAATGAGAAAATATTCGTGATAACTTGTGAAGATTTTTAATTTGCTTTCACTGTTTTACCTTCCCCATTGGATTCTCAAACAAGAAGCTAGAGGTTTTGAACTTGCCTGTGTGCCTTATCTGCATAGACTTTTCTGACCCATTTTGAGAGAAATAAAGTTGCAAAGCAGTTAAATGTACTATTGTCACGATTGTAAGAAGGTATGTAAATATATTTATATAGACTGAAATGTATTCATCAAAAAGCGAGTAGTGGTTATCCTTAATTGTGAACTTAACATTTAAAAATTTTTACTTTGTTTTCTAGGTTAAAAAAACAGTTTATAATAATATTAAAAGCAAAACAATATTGGTGCTATTTTTTAAAGAGGGTAATCCCTGAAGGTTGTTTATTTTTTAGTGATTCCTGACCCTAGCAGTTCTTTCTCTTCTGTAATGCATATCAAAATGCCATCAACACTCCGTTTCTCAGATCTTCCTATCTTCGTCTATTTAATTAGGGGCTTCATTTACTTCTCAGTACTCCCCCCCCACTTTGAGAGAGCATCTCTATAAAACCAATTGTTTAATATGAGTATTCCAAAGGCTCCCATCGAACACATATCCAACACCTGCTTCCTAGGAAAGTTACTTCTGGTTTTGTCAGAAGTTCCACTGCTGACCAGAGGACACTGAGGGAAGAGGAAGTAGGCTTGGCTCTAACTTGTGCTGATGTCCTTCACCTGACTTCTCGTGGCACAGGGAACTGAACAGATTATACCAGACAGCAGATCCTCAGGGTACCATGCTGGCAAATATTTCCTAGAGAAATCAGGGCTCTGCTACTGATCCTCAGATAGGGGGAAAATGCAGGTTTTTCCTACAGGTATCACCCAATAAAGATCTATCTCATTGTCGTGCTTAAATAGTCTTGACCAACTATTCTGAACATCAGTAGAGTTTACGGTTAAAGCCTGGGTACCTGCCATTAACAGTAGACTGGATAAAAACACTGGACAAATACTGTGCTAAATTCCCACATGTCGGGGGAGGAGGGAATGATGAGGATTCCCAGGGAGCTGGTAATGTTGTATTTCTTGTTCTCGGTATTGTTATAAGGTTTAGCTTCTAAAAATCCATTTAGTGTTCATATGTGCCCTTTTTGGTATATATGATATACTGCGATTAAAAAAAAAGTTTTAAATAAAATTTAAAAACCAACCTGGGGACCCCTACTGACATTCTCAAAGCATGTCCCTTAGTTGGACAAGTACCAAACTTTCAGGAGACCTGTAGGATAATTTATATGGTTTGAGGGGAGGGCCTTTTCAGAGTGAAGGAAAGCAAGAAGGAGAGTGGAAAACAGGAGTGACCTATATGCTTGAAGACCAAGTTCTGTGGGCTCAATTTTGAGGAAGTGCCCAGCTGGTGTACTTGGGGGCCGGGCGCGGTACGGGTGGGGAGAGCTGGTGACAGTGTGGGAACAAGCTTCCCATTCCCAGTCATTGCACAAGAAACTGGGATCACTGAGCAACTTACTTTTTCTCTCTAAACTTCAGCTCAACCAACTACAAAAGGAGGATATCTGATTTCACTAACAGTGACCTAAGGGCTTTGTCCTCTCTGGGGCTTTATGTTCAAGGAAACACATGAAGTGGTGGGGGGTGGGGTGGGGTTGGTGTAAGGCAGAGAACTAAACACAGCAAGGACTGACAGATTCATTTTTCTTATTAGAAAGCAAACATTGCTAGGTCGCTCTCAGGTCACCCAGAGGCAGGATATAGCTGAGTGATGACGAAGCCCACTTTCCAGAACAGGATGGCCACTATGTGAGCTGAGCACTTGGAGCCAGCTGAGCTGGAACCTTCTAGTCAGATGTTTCCCAGCAAATTCTTGGTGCAGTTCAGCCCCATTAAAAAGCCAACTACTTGGTCCGTCCAGCCTGTCTCCCCACCGGACAGTGTTAGTGATCTACGGGCCAAGGTCAGAGCTCCTACTTCTCCCCCCTGGGGGTTTTCCTTCCAGCTTCACCATCTAACCCAGTTCTATCACCAACATCGCTCTGCTCTGTCTATGCACAAAACCAGGCTTGCACACATGCATGTACAGTCTGGAATCAATGTGCTGTTTTCAAACAAACATGCAAAATGGTGGAGCTGTTGTGGAAAACAACACAGAGTTTCCTCAAATAATTGAAAATTAGGACTACCATATGATCCAGCAATCTTACCTCTGGGTATTTATCCAAAGTAATTGAAGTCAGGATCTCAAAGAGATAGCTGCTCTCCCTTGTTCATTGCACCTTTATTCACAATAACCAAGATATGGAAACACCCTAAGAGTCCATTGACCAATGAACACATGAAGTGTGATATATATGTTCAATGGAATATTGTTCAGCCTTGAAACAGAAGAATATCTTGCCATTCGTGTCAGTATGGATGAACCTAGAGGACATTATGCTAAGTGGATTAAACCGGTCACAGAAGGATAAATATTGCATGATCTCATATATGTGAAATGTCTAAAATGGTCTAACTCCAAGAAGCAGCGAGTATAATGGTGGTGACCAGGAGCTGAGAGGAGAGGGAAATGGGGAGTTGCTGTTCAACTGGTATGAAGTTTTAGTTCTATAAGAGGATGAAATTCTAGAGATCTGCAGAACAACATAGTGCCTACATTGAATAATATTGTGTCCTATACTGAAACACTTGTTAAGAGAGTAGATGTCAAGTTAAGTGTTCTTTTTTTTTTTTTAAGATTTTATTTATTTCACAGAGAGAGAGAGATCACAAGCAGGCAGAGAGGCAGGCAGAGAGAGAGGGGGAAGAAGGCCTCCCACTGAGCAGAGAGCCCTACGTGAGGCTTGATCCCTGGACCCTGAGATCATGACCTGAGCTGAAGGCAGAGGCTTTAACCCACTGAGCCATCCAAGCGCCCCTCAAGTTAAATGTTCTTAACACACACACACACATACACACACACACACACACACACACAAAGTGGGCAGAGGGTCAGGAGAAAACTTCTGGAAGTGATGGATAAGTTTATTACCTCGATTGTTGTGATGTTTTCACAGAGGTATGCACATGTTTAAGCCTACTAATTATATACATTAAATATGTATAATTTTTTTAGAGTCAAAGTTCAGATATTGTATTAGTTTCCTGCGCTGATGTAACAAATGACCACAAACAGTGTTTTAGAACAACAGAAATATATTCTTTCACATTCTGGAAACCAGAAGTCTGAAACCAAGGTGCGGGCAGGATCATCTCCAAAGTCTCTAGAGGGAGAATTCTTCCTTGTCTCTTTCAGCTTCGGGCATCTCCAGGAAGCCTTGGCTGTGGCCATATCATTCCAATCTCTGCCTCCCTCTGCTGTCATTTTACCACCTCCTCTTCTGCCTCAAAACTCCCTCTGCTTCTCTCTTACAAAGGTATCTGTGATTGCATTTGGAGTATAGGCTAAGCTCCTGCTCTCGAGTCCTAACTTAATCATGTCTTTTGTCATATAAAGCAACATTCAATCTTTTACCACATAAAGTAATACTCAGTTTCTGGGAAATTGGACAGGGACATATGTTTTGGGGGGACCATCGTTAAGCTTGCTACAGATATCAATTACCACTCCACCCCAAGTATGTCCTCATGCTGTTTTCAGATATTCATTCTTCCTCTCTGGACTCCCCATGCCAACATGACTTCTGTCTCTTTCATTTTTCCTTCATAGAGCCCCATAAAAGATTGCATAGGGGAGGTACTTTTACAACGAGTGCTGCTCCCACACAGAAATTTCTGGAAACCCTTCAGTAAGAGTATCCTGGGCATTTCCCTTACAACTCAAAGATTGGAAAATCAGCTAGACATCAGCTGATTTGCAAAGCAACAAAAAAATGTACTCGGCTATGCATGAAATGATCAGGGCTTTAGTCCCTACTCTGTACCAGTCTGTTTTATGACCAGAGAGGCAAGGGCATTTGCTTTCTAAAGAGAGGGGCCTAGCATAGCTGGCTTCTAGAAGTTCTTATTTCTAGGGGATTAGAAAAATGATTTTTCTCTATTCATCTCAGGTTCACTGACTGGGGTCCTGCAAAATGGAGTGGCAAAGACAGACTAACAAGAGAAAAACACAGCCATGTATTAGCACGTATATCACACATACTCATAGCAGTATGCAGTGATAAGTAGCTTAAAGGGGTTGGTTAGAATTGGGGCTTACACAGGGGCACCTGGGTGGCTCAGTTGGTTAAGTATGTGCCTTCAGCTCAGGTCATGATCTCAGGGTCCTGGGATCAAGCCCCTCGTCAGGCTCTCTGCTCAGCGGGGAGCCTGCTTCCCCCCACCGCCCCCGCCTGCCTCTCTTGTGATCTCTGTCAAATAAATACATAAAATCCTTGGGGCGCCTGGGTGGCTCAGTGGGTTAAAGCCTCTGCCTTCGGCTCTGGTCATGAGTCC
Organism: Enhydra lutris kenyoni; assembly: GCF_002288905.1. NCBI lineage: Eukaryota > Metazoa > Chordata > Mammalia > Carnivora > Mustelidae > Enhydra > Enhydra lutris. The sequence goes on from NW_019154110.1 coordinate 17,102,548, forward strand.
CAGCGTCCTGGGATCAAGCCCCGCATCCAGCTCTCTGCTCCGTGGGGAGCCTGCTTCCCTCTCTCCCTCTGCCTGCCTCTCTGCCTACTTGTGATCTCTGTCTGTCAAATAAAAAAAATAAAAAAAAAAAGAATTTGGGCTTATATAGCATTTAACAAAAGAATACTAAATTTGTACTGAAGTGACAAGACAAAGGAAGAGAACTTTGTGTTTTTTGGGGGGCAAATTGTTAAAAGGTAACCATGTCGGGGGAAATGAAATTTGTTCTGTCGACACCTCTGGTGGCAACTGGGAACTGAAAAGGGCCTGCAGAGTTGTCTCCAGTGGTTGAGAATCACTCTGCTCTTCCTAGCAGAGGGGCAGGGCAGAAGTTTTCCTTGTGTCTGGCTTTTCTTAATTACGGACAGCTCAAAATAATCCTTATGTCAGAGTGGCATATTTTGGAATGACAAACTCTGAAGACCCTTCAAATTCAAGATTAAATATGTTCTTTCTCGGGATCCTATGAAGCACATATTTCTTCTAAGTTACAGAAGAAAAGCATAGCCCTTTGCCCCTCCTACCACAATGCAGAGGAAAGCATCTGCCCTAGAAAGAAGAAAAGAGTTGAAGCGAGATAAAAATCTTCCTTTTCCAGTCCTGATAGCCCAGATCTGAACACTTGAGGGTTTTGCAATAAGGAGAGTCAAGTTTCAAAGATCACTATCTCTGCAGTAAGCTCTGTTGCTGTTCTGGAAAGTTAACAAATCCTTCAGCTAACAAATATTCTTAGGCTTAGCGGCACATAACTGACTGGACAACTGTTTCTGTCTTCCTCCCGCATACTGCCCCCCTTCATCTCCCCTTCCCATATCCCAGCATATCCGAAGGAAAACTTCCTCCCATAAGTCATTTAAAGAGCCAAGCCATCAATTAGAGACATAGTAACAGAGGATCCCCATCACACTCCCTTGTGTAAATTCTAAGGAAATAAATGAACTTCTATAACCAGGAAAAAGGAAGGAAGTAACATTAACTAAGCACCTACTATGTATCAGACCTCTTCTGGTTATCTTATCCTCACAACAAGCCTGTGGAATAGATACTATCAATCCCTTTAAAAGATATGGACACACACACACACACACACACACACACACACACACAGGATATGGACAAAACAGCCCAAAGGGGGAAAACGACCTAAGTGCCCATTGCCAGGTGAGTAGATAAGAAAAATGTGGGATACACATACATTGGAACATTACTGAGCCTTAAAAATGAATGAATGCTGATCTGTGATACAACATGGATAAGACATTTAGACATTATGCCAAGTGAATTGAATCAGACACAAAGGGACAAATATGATATGATTCCACTTACAAGAGATACCTAGAATAGACAAATCCACAGAGACAGAAAGTAGGATAAAGGTTACCGGGGCTAAGGGGTGAGGAGAATAGGAGTTATTGCTTAATGGGTACAGACTCTCTGTTTGGGATGATGAAAAAGTTCTAGAAGTAGATTGTGGGCATGGCTGCACACGCTGTGAGTGTACTGAATGCCTCTGAACTATTCACCTACAAATAGTTAAAATGGTGAAATCAAAGCCACATATATTTCACTATAAGCCACATATACTTCACTATTGAAGGGGGGAAAAAAAAAGATTTGGAAACTGTGAGGTTAACTATCCCAAACCACACAGCTCTTTTAAGGGGAAGCCAGGGTTTGAAACTATGTCTGACATGTAACAAATTATCATGTGGTGAAAAAAAAAAATCAGTAGATAATGGTAAGACTGATCTTCAGACAAAGCAGAAACTGCAACAGAATTAACAGTAGCTTTTCGGGTCTACTCCAAGCTAACTTCCTCAGCTACATTTGTGTTTTTTTTGGATGATGACTAGGTGAATGGAAAGAATGTTAACACATCACTCTTTGACTATTACCTAACCACATCCTCATTAAGTCTCTGCTATGGATGACCTCGTCTGTTGTGTTAGCCCCTGGTTGTACCTCTGTTTGAACTTTGGGAATAATTAAAGAATGAAAAGAAAAACAAATATGGCTCATAAAGCCTACAAATCATGGTCTTCAGGAAAGTAAATATGGTGATTCCCTTTAGCCAGTGTCCGAGCCTTTTGAGAAGTCACTAGACTGTATAGCTCTTAAGCTCATGTTTGTCTCCCATCCCAGGGAGCTGACACAATACCTGTCCAAGAGCGAGATTTTGATTTTTTTTTAAATTAATTGAATTGAAATTTCAACCCCAAACCTGCCAGGAGACACTCTGTAGGACCAGCCTGGATGCTCAGTAATCCAAATTCTTTGGTGGTTGTTGCTATGCCCTCTCTACCACCATCATAACAAACAGATTAATTCTCCTTTTTGGAACCATGTCCTGGGCATGTTTATCAAAGGGCCACTGGAGAAGTTTTAAGTACTGTATCCTTTCCTGTAATAATAATAGCTAATGTTAACAGCCTGACATGATGTACCGACCAAAATAATACAAAAATGGAATACCCAACATAACCTATGAAGCACTGTATTTTTGCCTAAAATAGGTACCCTGAATCTAATGAGGTCTTTAGACTTAGTTTCCAATTTATGGGAAATATTCAAGGCAGAGGAATAAGTTAAAATAACACCACAAACAATTAGATAATGACAGAATGTAAGACATTCTTCAACACAATTGGCCTTATTTTAAAACATTAGTGCCATAGAAAGTAAAATGGGGAGGGGGCTGCTGTTCTAGATTATGAGAAACTAAAGAGATATAAAACCAAATACATGGTGTGAGCCTTCAACGGATTCTCGTTAAAAAAAAAAAAAAAAAAAAGAAGAAGAAGAAGAAGAAGAAGCTACAAAATGGGCAATTAAAATATCTGACTATGGACTGGAAGTTAGGTATTAGAGAATTATTGCCCATTTTCTTATGTGCGATCCTTCTTTTTAGGGCATGCATGCTGAGGTATATAGGGATGGAGTGTCATGATATCTAACCCTTATTTTCATGAGGTTTATATAAAAAAATATACACACATGCACACACATGCCTATGTGTAAGCAAAACAAATATGACAAAACATTAACAGCTGTTAGATCTGGCTATTCAGTTCTCAGGTGATCACTGTATGATTATCTCAAGTTTTCCATATATTTGAACATTTTCAAATAGAAATTTATTTTAAAAAATAAGCATCAAAATTAGGGAAAAAATTAGTTTGTATTTATTGAGTGTGTACTATGTATCCAGCAATGTTCTAAGACTGTATAGTAACAGCTCATTTAATCTCCAAAACAACTCCATGACACAGGTACTAATATTCTTCTCACGTAGTGATGAGGAAAATATTCATTTATACAGTACAAAACTCACAAGGAAAGAACATGGGGCTGTTTTCAAGGCCATTTCCCAACATGGCTGAAGTGAATTGTTTCACTTACAATAAATGCAAAAAAAAAAAAAAAAAAAAAAAACAAACAAAAAACAAAGACAAGAGGCAAGCTTGGAATGAAAACCCTCACATGGAATTCCAGATTACTGAGTGCTTTCCTGACCCAGGAAACTCATGTCTTCCTTTTTTTTTTTTTTTTTTTTTTAAATCCCTTAAATATTCATTAATGCAGCTATCATTGCTTCCATCTTTTAGGAAGCTGTGGAACAAAATGACCTCAATCCTGCCAAAATTTTGTCCAATTTTTCATTTAGGGGTCAACTCCTTCAGTTTTGATAGCAGGAAACAGAAGCAGTCAGGCCAAGGCTGTAACCATTTGTCTCACTGCAGCCTCCAACGGCTGTGGGTCCCTGGGCCCTTCTCTTGTGAAATGAAGAGTCTGGCCACAAAAAGCATGAGATCCTTTCCAAATAAGCCTTGCTGTCACCAGAGCTTAGAATAATCAGTGTTACAACCAATCTGTTTTATTTTGTTCAATTAAGGAAGTTTTTTTAAAAGTAAATTTCTCACAGAGGGGTACATTACTTCCCTTCTCAAGTTTAATGGTTCTATTTTAAAAGTGTTTTCTGTGGCCATCTCCTGACCTCTTTTTCATCCCACCAGTCCGTTTATCTGATAACCCCTTGTGAGCTGAGGCAGGAGACTGAAGATGCAAGCCCCGGGGGGTGGAGGGCGGCAGGGAGGACAGGAAGCATTTTAAAATGCAAGTCTGGGGGCGCCTGGGTGGCTCAGTGGGTTAAAGTCTCTGTCTTCAGCTCCGGTCGTGGTCTCGGGGTCTTGGGATCGAGTCCCGCATTGGGCTCTCCACTCAGCCGGGAGCCTACTTCCCTCTCTCTCTCTGCCTGCCTCTCCCTACTTGTGATCTCTCTCTGTCAAATAAATAAACAAAATATATTAAAAAAAAAAAAAAAAAAAAAAAAAGCAAGTCTGTCCCGCGGGTTAGAAATGGTCTGGCAGGTGAAGTTCAAGTCTCAACTGTCTTTACCTCCTCAGCTTGGTATTCCATGGAACTGTACTACGTAAACCTTCAATTACCTACAAGTTGGGCACAGTCAGATTGGTAGGTGGGTTTACAGGAATTCTGCTACAATCTATTGGGTCTCTAAAACTCTATCAGCCAAATAGCCTATCCATCTTCAGTTCAGAAAGAATGGCCAAACCCAACTCTGCCAAGTGGTTACAGGGTTTGGGATTTTAATCTTATAACTGAATTGTTGAAATTGGGCCCTGGGTTTGATTTCTACAAGTTTCATGCAGGTCTCTGAAGACCCCGTATTGCCTCTGGAAACCTCAAGGCAAACTGCAATGCATCTGAGCTTGCCAGAATTGGGCCATGAGGACACCAAAGCAGGAGGCTAAGTCCCATCCCCACCTCCGCCAACCCTCCACCCATCCTGCTGCCACCAGCCCTACCCAGCTCCCCCACGGAGAAGTCCCTGAACATTTTCTCACTTAGGAAAAGGTTTTTAGCAGAAGTAACTTTGCATTGTGATCGATCTTTCATCTTTATTTCACACAAACACTTTCAAGAACACTTTTTTTTTTTTTTTTTTGGTAAAGATTTTATGTATTTATTTGACAGAGAGAGAAAGAGCACAAGTGGGGGAACAGCAGGCAGAGGAAGAGGGAGAGACAGGCTCCCCACTGAGCAAGGAGCCTGATGCAAGGCTCTCTCTCAGGACCCTGGGATCATGACCTAAGCCGAAGGTAGACACTTAACAGACTGAGCCTCCCAGGCACCCCTCAAATACACTTTTAAGTAGAGGCATTTCAAATTTTCTTCAGAAGGGATTTCAATTTAAGGTTTCCAGTTATCTGTCCTTACTTTTTAAAATATGTAGTGTATCTGTCAACTTCAAGATGTAGCACTAAAACCAAGAAGCCCTCCAGGGTGGAGGGTGTGCTTTCATCACCATGCCTTACAGCCGTGGGAAACGGACCTTGCTCATTGCCAAGTGTGGGTGGGAACATGGAAAGAAAGGCCTTGTTCTCCTTTGATAGTGCCATCCTTGCTCAAAGGCCGACCCCCCTCCCTTTGCCCAGAACAGCCGCACCAGTATTTCTAAATCAGGACCAAAGGCAACAAAGTGTAAACTCTACATTCCATTCCTTCTGTAGGAAAGCTCTGTGAAAGTTCCCTTCTTGGAAAGGGGGGAAGGTGGAGGAGTGTGTGGGCAGCTGTCCCAGGAACATGGTTTCAGGGCAAATTCTCCTAGCTCCCCATGGAAAGAGACTTCAAAAGGCAGCCTGTTAGAGTAATGCGTTGTGTCCCAAAATGGGATCCCATGTACACTCTGCTACAAAACACTTCCATTTTTAATTGAGGTTGGGGGAAATGCATATTAGTAACTCTCTTGGAGATTCATGCTGTGCCTTGATGTGTTAAAGCCTACTATAAGGAAACCTATTTCTGTTAACAACGCAAGATTTCCGAAAGCCATTTGACCGTATAGTCTTTTTAAAATCTCTTGTAACACCTATTAACATCTGTTCTGAGAAGTACAAATTGGGAAATGCTGGTTTAATGGAAAATTGTGACCTTTTGCATCAGCAAATCTAAATGGGAGTCACTATCTATCATCTCCTTGCTGTGGGGCCTTAGGAAATTTACTTGACTTCTCTGAGTCTCTGCTTTGCCATCGTTCAAAATAAGTGAATAATTCCAACCTTACAAGGGCACTGAGGATGAAATAAGTAAAAGTGCGTGGCACCCAATGGGAGCCCTAATGATACCTTGTGGAATGCAGGTGGTGGTGCACTTTCCAGATCCCCTTCTGGAATAAAGAAAAGATTTGCTTTCCCCAGTTGCAAGGAATGCTGCCAGGAGGCAGCCCTCAGCTCTCAGACCTCTTAAGGAATTGTCTTGGCTGAGGAGAACCATCTGTTCTAAGGACACGTCCCATCCTCAAGGAAGCTGTGGAGGGGTGGGGGTTCCAAAGGTCTGACTCTCTTGCCCAGTTTTGGGGATGTCCGCTTCAGAGCTTCCCCCATTGGGTTGGCTAAGGCCTCCCTTGAGACTACATTGTAGCCTATCTTCTCCTTCTCCCCCGATCCTACTTCCATTTCCTCCTCTCTCCCGTCCCTTCCCCTCCACTCTTCTCTCTCTTACAGGTGTTAATCCAAGAGCAGTCCCTAATAAACCTTCTGTACCCAAATCTCCACTCCCTTCCTGGGGACCCTGTCAGCACCACTGTGATTTCAATAGCCCACCTTCCATCAGGACTTGGATGGCAGTAAAGAGAGGCATAGCGCAAAGATCCTCAGGAGGACCCAGATTCATGCATCTAATTAAGTTCCTTAAAAGAAATGCATCTCATGTCAAGAAAATGTCCTTCCCATAAATGACTCTGACAGGCTCCCCCAGGAAGCCAGGGGCAGACAGAAAATATTTTGGGCTTGGCAGGCCATATAGGTTATGTCATAACTCCTTAACTCTGCCACTGGGACATGGAAGCAGCCACAGACAATATGTGAGATAAATGACCATGGCTGAATTCCAATAAAAATCTACTTACAGACTGCAGACTGCATAGGGCCAGAGTCCATGCTTTGCCAACCCTTGCCCTAGACTCTTGCTATTCAAGGCAAGTTGGTTCTAGGATCGTCAACATCACCTTGAATCCTGCTTTAAAAAATGTTGACTCTCGGGCCCAGACCCAGAATTTCTGAATCAGAATCTGTCATTTAGCTAGATGGTCAGGTGATCTCTAATATGTTTGATTTTGCACAGCAATGCTAGATAGTTCCCGTTACGGCAAGGTCAGCGATGAGTGTCACCCTGAGCTGGTTAGTTTCTCTCTGTTCTATAATGACAGGGGACAGATTGGAACCCAGCCTGTACCAGCAATCTTGCAAAAGTATGCCACATTAGAGCAGGCTAGCTCCATGTCCCCCTTCACTGGACAAACCAAGTAAGTTCTGACTTCCCAGCTGGAGCCCAGGGGTTAATTAATATGAAGGACACACATTTATCAAAAGATCTATCTAATCGAGCTGATACAGAGAGAGGGGCAAGAGGAAGAAACCTTCTTATCTTTGAGGGAAAATTGAGTCAAGGAGATCATTCTGATTGTCAGACCCGAGAGCTCCTCCTCCTGATTCATGGAGTCCTGTTTTTCCAGTAGGGACTCTGTAATATTGCATTAGTCAAATGATTCTGCAACATCATTTAAATGACATAAAATGTCTGCTTGTGCCTGAGCATGATTCCGAGGGCGGACTTGTGCCAGCCCATCTGTGCCTCTGGAGAATCTATCCAGAATTAATTCTATTAGAAACAACAGGCTCGCTCTGGCAGGAGAGCTCTGGAAAGGGGATATAAAAGGCCTGTGTGCTAGAAGAACTGTCCTCATAAGGGACCTCACCGGCATAAAGGCTGATATATCTTCTCATTCCCTCCACTTGTGCCCAGAGATGCCTTCTACGCCGAACTTTACCACTGATTCCTCTAACACAGGGGTTGGCAAACTTTTTCTGTAAACGGCCAGATAGTCAAGATTTTAGGCTTTGTCAGCTCTAAGGTCTCCGTTACGACTGCTTGACTCTGACATCGCAGCACAAAAGTAGCCGTAGACAATCTGTAAATAAACGGAGGTGGCTTGTTTAATAAAGCTGTCTTTACAAAAGCAAGCAGTGAGCTGGATTTCACCAGCAGATTTTAGCTGGCTGATTCCTGCTCTAGCATCTGGTCTAGACTACCACTCCTCAAATTTGAATGTGCATAGGAATCACCAGGGTTATCTTGCTAAAATGCAGAGTCTGATTCAATTGATGAATGGAGCCTTACTTTTTAATGAGCTCCCACAGAATAGTGATGGTGGTGGTCTTGGAACCACACTCTGAGTGGCAAGGACTGAATACAGACCAGTAGTTCCCAACCTTGGATGTACCCTGGAATCACCTAGAGAGCTTCCTATCCTCACTCCCATCCCCGAATTCTGATTTCATTGATGTGGGCTGTGGCTGGAGCATCAGGATTTTTAATAGCTCCCCAGGTCATTTTGATATGCAGTTAAAATTAAGAACAGTGCTTAGCAGGTGAATGAACCGCTCAGCAGTTTCTTTGATGAACATTAAATTCACTGTTCAGATTTCTAAAATGGCACATTTGTTCGGAGTGAAGTTATCCCTTGAGGAAAGAAAATATCTCTACCCAAGAGAAATGACACTATTACGTGTAAAGCAAACAACTCCCCAAATTAGCTACAAAGGATTCAGTTTAGAGTACAGATGCATGGATAAGCCTTATGGAGTGGACAAGCCCCTTTCTCTCAGATTGGGGCAAGAAGAAAAACACAAGATTTTATAAGGGTAGAGTCTAAAAATTGAGGCATTCATGTCAACTGTTCTATAGAGGGAGAGATAATCACCCAGCAAACAATTTCTGAGCACTGAACATGTCCCAGGGAAGGTCACGTGCTGAGTGTGGGGAATGGTGTGAAGGACTTCGATACTACGATATCTCAGATTCGTTTCTAAGAACATTGGGAGAGAAGGCAGAGTGGGGGACAGACAGACCTCTCAGCACCATAATGGGCCAGTTGCAGTGAGAGACATTTTTCAGCTGATTGAAAGGAAGAATTTGCTGACAATAAAACTGTCCAAAGTTGTCACTGGCTCCCATCAGGAATGGTGAACTCCTAGTCAGTGGATGATTTCAACCACTGGCAAAATCAGCACTTTTGTCCACAAAACCTATGGATCAAGCTGAGCTGGGTGTTAGTAGTAATTTTGGTATTAGCTGTTACACGGCCAACCTTGGCCAACGAATGACTTGGAAATTACACTCTAAAATACAATCAAGTCTGTCTCGGTAATAACACCTGTCTTAATTATTTGCATTATTGATTCCCTCAGGATGGGAGAAAAAGGTGTGGCACACAGCTGCCGTACCAGGAATTGTACACAACCTACAAAGATTCCTACCTCATCGGCAGAGGTAATGTATCTCGCACGTGAGCATTAATCCCTCAAGTGTCGAGTGGTGGGGAAAAAAGGGGGGGCTGCAAACTGCTTGCGACAGATGGTAAAGTGGCCGGCGGAGCCAAGAATTGAATTCAGGGAAGGGATGTTGAACGGAGCAACAGTTTAAAGTCCTTCCAACTCCAAAAACTCAGTGATGCTAAGAAAACACCCATGCTTCCATTTGTTCTTTTGGTTTCCAAAGTAAAAGTTCCATATGAGAGGGAGAATGAGTCACTGCATAATTTATTCAGGGCCTGAAGTCCTTTGGGGAATTGCTTTCTGGTCTTCAAGGCAGGAATGTCTGCACTCAGCAAAGCCCCCCACCCATCCCAAGTCTGGGTAAAGGTTGCATTTTTGATCTCTCAGCTGCAGAAAAAGTTCTCATATAAATACCTAAGTTTCCCCCGTCTCATATCTTCATGATTATCAAAAGTGTCACCCTGTACATAGCTTGCAATACAGTATTTTCCTGAAAGCCCAGAATTGTTGTTGCTAACGGGAGGCAATGTGACAGAGTAGTATGCCCCCGGGGTGGGGGGTGGGGGGTGGTTGTCAGGGATCAGTTTTATGGTGTTCTAGGTGGCCACCTTAGATAAATTGCTTTCTGCTCAGTGCCAGCCTCATCGTAAATAAAATGAGGACAACAATGTCTACCTCAGAGGGTTATCATAAAGACATAACACAAGTCAGTTACTTAGATTAGCACCTGCCAAGTACAAAGGTGAGTACTCAGGCTATGTTAGCTATTACAGAATTCCCATGTTCTAGGAGGTAGAAGAAAGATCCGCTTACATGGACACACTTTAACAACACATGTGGCCAACAAAAGAACATAAAACAAAACCAAAAATGGACAGCGGGTATTTAATTACTTCTCTTTTAGAGGTTCTAACTGTTCATAAAGTGAAGAACCAACTTTTAGACTTGGCCTCAAAGTCCTTCGTGGCTTGATGCCATTTCTACACATACAACACATTCTTCTCCTTAAGTCAACAACTTACACTCGAACCAAATCAGACCACTAACTGTGGTCCCAATGGGCTCCATATCTTCCTGTTTCTGAAAACGTACTCATAATATTTACTCAACCCCAGGGGTGCCTGGGTGGCTCAGTCGGTTAAGCATCTGCCTTCAGCTCAGGTCATGGTCCCTGGGTCCTGGGATCAAGACCCGAATCAGAGGGAGCCTGCTTTCCCCTCTCCCTCTGCTTGCGTGTCCTGCTGCTTGTGTGTGCTCTCTCTCTCTCTCTCTCTGTGTCAAATAAATGAATAAAAGCTTAAAAAAATATTTATTCAACCTGTATGTCATAAACTTTTTACACACCTTTGCTGGTCAGTATCTCCCCATCCTTCATCATCCAGGCTAGATAAAACTTGCTTTCAGCAATGTCCACAATAGCCAAACTATGGAAAGAAACTAAATGTCCATAAACAGATGAATGGATAAAGAAGATGTGGTATATATATATACACATATACAATGGAATACTATGCAGCCATCAAAAGAAATGAAATCTTGCCATTTGCGATAACGTGGATGGAACTAGAGGGTATCATGCTTAGCGAAATAAGTCAATCAGAGAAAGACAACTATCATATGATCTCCCTGATATGAGGAAGTGGAGATGCAGAAGGGGGTTAGGGGGCTAGGAAAGGAATAAATGAAACAAGATGGGATCGGGAGGGAGACAAACCAAAAGAGACTCTTACCGTCACAAAACAAACTGAGGATGGCCGGGGGGAGGGGTATAGGGAGAGGGGGGTTGGGTTATGGACATTGGGGAGGGTATGTGCTATGGTGATTGCTGTGAAGTGTGTAAACCTGGCAGATTCACAGACTTGTACCCCTGGGCTAATAATACATTATATGTTTATAAAAAATAAAAAAAATTTAATAAAAAAAAACTTGCTTTCAAACCTCAGCAGACAGAATGTATCTATTCCTCTCTGTGGTGTCTTAATGCTTTATGGCTCCATTACCATATTGGTTTAGAATTATTTGGTGAAGTCCACCCGGTTTTAAGTGTCTGAAAAGACAGAAATTGCTCCTTATTCATTTTTCTATCCCACTCTCTGACCCCACCCCACCATTACCACCTTTGCAATAGGAAAGCACATAAGTGGAATGGAACTTGGGAAGAATTCCTAAGGTGCCCAAGTGGGGCAAGAAAAAGGAGATGGCTATAACCCAGGGGCTGTGAGCGCTTATTAAAATTGGATATTTGATGTCTGAGAACAAATTTTTCATATACTCAATATTAAGGGTTTTTTTAGGTGCTGATCACACCCATCTCCCTTCCAAAAGAACTGCCCCCACACCTCACAGCCTCTGATGAAATGGTTCATGAGGCAATTGTATTTGTTCTACCATAGTCCATCCTCCAGCCCGAGCTGATTGGATCAAGGCAGTCAATTCATAGAAAACCTATTTCCCTGTGGTCTCAGGAGGCAAACTGAGCTCAGCCAATGGCTCTTTCCAGAGAGAATTTCAAATTGGGACTTGGAAATACTCAGCCGGGAGGGGCGCCTGGGTGGCTCAGTGGGTTAAAGCCTCTGCCTTCGGCTCAGGTCCTGATCCCAGGGTCCTGGGATTGGGCCCCGCGTCGGGCTCTCTGCTCACCAGGGAGCCTGCTTCCCTTCCTCTCTCTCTGCCTGCCTCTCTGCCTATTTGTGATCTCTGTCTGTCAAATAAATAAATAAAATCTTTAAAAAAAAAAAAAAAAGAAATACTCAGCCGGGAGCTATAAACACCAGAGTTGCTATAATAATAACAACAACATAGCCGTATTTATTGAGCGTGTACTACATGTCATCACTACGCTGGATGTTTAAGGACATTATCTTACTTATTTCTCACAATATCCTATAAGGTCGAGACCTCTATTTTCGAGATGAGGGAACTGGAACCAGAGAAGTTAGGTGGTAAATCAGGAGTCAAACTCCAGCAATCTGTCTCTACAGTCTGTGCCCCTGATCTCTGTGCTGAAATGTTTGTGTCTCCAGGGCAGGGCAGGATGAAATGTCCTGAAGACCCAGAGTTGGGGCATCCCTTTGAAGGTCACCGGCAAGATATGGAGGAAGCTGAGCAAGTCAGCCTTCCGAGGAAAACACAGAAAGGGCAGCAGGACCAGCAGAGAGAGCTACATAAATGAAAGATCGCGAAGCCACAGAAAGACCTCATTTCCCGGCAGCTATAAAATTCCCAGGGGCTTGGCAATCCTGTGTTTCCTGCCTTAGCATTTCACGAACCCGACTGCGGATGTTAAATTGACCTTTGAGTGAGCTGAATCAGTTGGGGCCTCTGTGCCATGAACAGAACCCCATGCACGTGTTCAAAGTCTATGCCACCCTTTTGAAAGTTCAGCCTGCGGACTCAGAGGTCACACTCGTGGACTGGTCCTCCCCCTAGCTCCGCTGCCACCCTGCAGACCCTCTTGCTCAGGAAAGAATTCCTGACTCACAGTCAGATTTGGTCAATAAAAACACAGGACACCCAGTTAAACTGGAATCTCAGTTAACAGCAAATAATTTTTTAACCCTGCCACCTGGTTAATGGTGTGACCTTGAACTGGTCCTTGATGTGTTTGAATCTCAACAGCTTCCTTTAATTAAAAAAAAAAAAAAAAAAAAGGGGGGGGGGGAGGGGCTGCCAATAACAAAACATTTGTCCTGCCTCCTACTTCAAGCCAAGAGTGTGGCTGTGGTTTACCTAAGATAGAGTAGGTGAAAAGGCTGTGCAAACAGGGGGCATTTTTTTTTTAAGCCTCGCATTCCTTAGGGCTTGTGTGTAAACCCTGGCTTTTATCAGTGGCGCTGCCTCAGTCAGTAAAGAGAAAGGTACTGTTATCACCATGGTGTTTCCCTCACTCGTGTCTCTGTTTACAAAGTCACAGGTATTGCTAGAAAAATACATTTTTTTTTCAACCTCAAGGTTAAAAAAAATCCAACTGAGGAAACTTGAAGATCAGCTTGGCTTTATTATTCACAAATCGGCTAGCAAACAGAAAAGAACTCCACCAAGCTGGAGAAAAGGAAAGGCTTTTAAACGTGGAAAGGGGGCTCCAAAGGGCAATTATTAGCAAAGGATGAATTGTTTCAGCCACCGTGTCCCTTCCTCACGGGGGATGGAAAGGATCTATCAACAGGTTATCTCACTACTGCTGACCAGGTAACTCCACGTTGACTGGTTAAAGGTTACATTCCTAGAGGGTTAAAAATGCAATTCGGTTAGGTATTAAGTCTTGTTTTGCTGTGGTGGGGGTTAGCATAAATAACTCCATTTGGGGTCCAGCTGCCTCCTTTTTAACATCACTAATGAGTCAGCTCTGGAAGCATCAGTCTCTTTACCAGTAAGACAGATCTATTTTTCCATGGCTCTGTTTACAGCAGCAGCAGAGACGCTCTCCTGGGCTGACTCTCCACAGTCTTGGCTCTGAGTCTTTCCATGTTTCTCTGCTTTGCCAAACCTTATCTGCCCTGCCAGCTTGGGCCTAGATGGCCCCCTTCCCTATCCCTCAACAAGGATTGTGATTCCTGTTCAGGGGATGCTTAACTATTTGTTTGGGGAGAAACTTGCGTGGCAACAAAGACATGGGCCAGATGGATGGATGTTAGCTTGAAAGTCCAGGCAACTATGACACTCCCTGATACCGTTAAGTTTATCAGATCCAGAGGGGTTTTAAATATAGTTTGGGTGTTGTTTGTGTTGGTTGTTGTTTTTTGGTGGATTTGTTTGTAAATGAACCATGTCTCCCTCATAAATATTACTTTGTGGGGTTTTCCCAACTTCAGAAAGGCTTAGTGTCTCATCAAAACCACAGAACTCACTAAATCATGGTCTTCCTATGTTGTAACTCACAGAGACATGACCAACATTTCCTACAAAGAAATTATAAGATAGCTGATGCTTTTGCTTTATGAAGTTATGGAATGGGAAGGACCCTGGGGGAGGGGTGTGTGGAAATCCTGAGATGGGGTTGACAAATGAAATACAGAAGGCTGAGTTGAATTTGAATTTCAGATAAATAACGAATAAACAACCCATATTGCATGGGACAGACTGATACTACAAAATTATTTGTTGTTAACTGAAATCTTTATATTAAAAAGATTTTATTTATTTGACAGAGATCACAAATAGGCAGAGAGGCAGCCAGAGAGAGAGAGAGAGAGAGAGAGAAGCAGGCTCCCTGCTGAGCAGAAAGCTCCATGTGGGGCTCGATCCCAAGACCCTGGGATCGTGACCTGAGCCGAAGGCAGAGGCCTTAACCCACTGAGCCACCCAGGCGCCCCGTTAACTGAAATCTAAATTTAACTGAACAGCTTGTATTCTTATTTCCTAGATCTGACAACCCTACTCAGTTCTGGCTCTTTCAACAGGTAACATTTAAATTCTCCGGTCCTCAGAATCCTCTGTAAAATGAGATAGCTGAACAAGATGAACCCTGCATCTCAATAATGATGTAATTCTATGACTCAGATACTAATAAGCAACCAAATGTGAATCTTGGGTGAATTATTTCAACTCTAGGAGGGTCAATTTCCTCATCTTCAGAATAAGGATGATGAAGTCCATGTTAGATAGACACCTGCAGCCAGCTCCTGCCTGTGTCAAGGACAAAGCCCAACATTGGTTGAAGAGGTGAAAACAGATTTTCTGTAGTAACTACTGACAGAAGGGGAAAGAGCTGAGCTGCATTCCGATCTTTGCAGAGGTGGCTGGGCGTTTAAAGGCAGAAGGTGGGAGGGGTGGGGATGGGGGAGCAATGAGCGCTCCAGTAGAGTCGGGGCGGGGGGGAGTGAAAAATTACGAAGCGTTGGTTAGTGTAAATGCGATTAAACCAGAAGTCGTCTGCAAGCTGGCAATTACTGGAACGAGGATTCTATCCTCCCTCAGAGACTGGGAGACAGAGGCCCGATCCTTCCTGATGGTTCCATTTCAAAGGAATGGCTTTCAGGTCTGGGAGACTCTCTTGAGTGTAGGAAATACATATACATCTCAAAGGGACAGAGGACGGATTTGCAATTGTAAATTTTTTTTTGGTAAATGCTCTGAGAAAGAGAGGTCAGGGGCCTGTGGTCAGTGTTGGCTAGAACCAAGGGCTGTTTATTTTGACAGCCCTGAATTTTTCCAGATAGGAACTCAATGGGGGACTGGGTAGGGGCCTTTAGAGGTTGCTCAAGCTTCTTGGTGCAGAGGTTTGGGAGGAATTCTCACCTTCAAAAGCGCTTGGCATAGGAACGTGTGCTTAAAGAATAACCATTTATTTACTTATTCAAAATACTGTAAGATCATCTATAATCAAGATGTAGCCAACCAGAATTTCTTATTTTACAACTCACAAAGTTTTGGTGTAGAAAAAGGAATAGGAAACTTGCTTAACTTGCTTAAAGTCTTAGGCAATTGTTGGCAGGCAATAAACATGATGTAGTTTTTTTATTTTTTATTTTTTTAAGATTTTATTTATTTGAGAGAGAGAGAGAGAGCACAAGCAGGGGCATGGGTAGAGGGAGAAGCAGGCTCCCCACACAGCAGGCAACCAGCCCTAGATCAGGACCTAAGCCGAAGGCAGACACTTAACTGACTGAGCCACCCAGGTGCCCCTTTGCTGCTTAAAATGAATTTTACTTTTTTACGAAGGTATCTCGTAAGGCTAGTCATCAACATCTTTTGTTGACATGGAGTTGGCGGTCTACAGGCACAAAATACACAGATTTAAATTATTCTAGAATTTGTACCATATGTTAGCTCTCAGCTTGCCCTCCTTCGTTTAGTCCCAAACAAAGATTTCTCAGCTTCTGAATAGGTCAGGGTACTATATTGATTTAATTATACCTATAGTGAGGCAGATCTCAGCTGGGCCTGGGGAAGAGTATATGTCCTATTTTTGTTTCTCTTTTGCTCATTAGATTTCTATTTTTTTTAAGATTTTTTAAAAATTTATTTGACAGATCACAAGTAGGCAGAGAGGCAGGCAGAGAGGGAGAGGAGGAGGAGGCAGGCTCCCAGCTGAGCAGAGAGCCCGATGCGGGACTTGATCCCAGGACCCTGGGATCATGACCTGAGCCGAAGGCAGAGGCTTTAACCACTGAGCCACCCAGGTGCCCCTAGATTTCTATTTTTAAATAGTATTGAATTGTGAGTTTAATGTAATGTTCACAGAAGCAGTCATGGATGAAACTGTACTCCTCTCTGAGTTTTCAGAGTTCTGCATTCTACAAAGAATCCTTCCGTCCTTCTCAGATGTGTTCCTTTTTCTCCACCCCCACTGGTATGGCCTCCATTCTGTCCTTCAATGCTTCTTGCCTGGATTATTCTCATCCTGTTTTAACTGGTCACTCCACTTCCAGCTTTACTCAGGGTCTGCCGGGATAACTTATATATGACAGAAATGCAAAATTAGAGTGGTATAAATGAGATGGAAATTCATCCCTCTCACACTTAAAATTCTGACTGGCATGGCAGCTCTGGACCAGTGCCATCGGGGCCCAGGCTCCTATCTTACTGCTCTGCTATGCCACATAATCCAAATGCCTCTTTCATATCTACACTTCACCCTGTGGAGACACGGAAATTGGTAAAGGGGTGGTACAGTGTACCTTTAAATGTGTAACCCAGAAAATTGTACTTTCAGCTCACATCCCATTGCCTGGAACTTAGTCATATGACCCACACTTTGCTATGAGGCAAGCTAGAAAATGCAGGCTTTACTCTGGGCAGCCATGTGCCCAGCTTATAAATTGGGGTTTCTGTGAGCACAGCTAAAGAGGAGAAGGATAATCAGACCGTAGCAGCTAGACTTGTGGAGAGCATAGCTAACATACAGAGTTGCTGAATCACCATGTCTTACACCTGAAACTAATGCAACATTGTGTGCCAACTCTATTGCAATAAAAAACTTTCTAAAATAAGTAACAGAATCTTAAAAAGAAAGAGAGGAGAAGGCTGTAGAGTGGCACTGTCCAACACCATAGACACTTACTTAAATTTAAATAAATTAACATGAAATGAGAGTAAAAATGTAGTTCCTCAATGCACTCGCTACATTTCAAGGGCTCAAAACAGCCTACGTGGCTAGCTCTTATGGTATTGGACAGCACAGATAAGGAACGCTTTTACCATCATCGCAAGTTCGACTGCATGGAACTGATAGAGACAACCAACATTCTCATCCATACCCCTCCAAACAAATGTTATCACAAGATCTTCCTAAATACAAAACTGATCACCTCGTTTGGATGTTTGAAGTTTTTCAGTGGTTCTCTACTGCTTGCAGTATGGACTCCTAATCTCCTTGGCTTAGCACAGCAGCACTTTATTCAATCCCAACACTGTTTACCCCTCCACTCCTGTCTATACTTCCCCACAAATGCCTTTCACTTGCACCATCTGGAAATGCAGGTCTTCCCACATGGACTGCTTTTGCATTGGCAGTGCTCTCTCCTTTGAATATCAGTATCTTTATTGCTTAGCTTACTTACCCCCTCTCATCTGATCATTGGGTACGAAGTCCTAGTGTCATCTCCTCTTAACCCCCCCACCCAGCTTCAATATTATTAGAGATTTTTATTATGTGCCCTAAATCATCAACAATACTCCATCATAGCACTTAACACAGTGAATAGTGATTTAAGATCAATTATTTTTCTTTCCCACTACCTGGAGGTTCTTTGAGGCTAGGGCATCTCATACAACTTTGTATCGGCACCTCGCTACACTAGACTTTCAATAAATGTGTGATAAACGAGCATAATAATTTATTTGTTATTTTCAAATCTTTCCCTTTCTGTGTCTTTTAAAGAGGATAGCTCTCCATGAAGACCCTTCGTTTTGCTTCCATGGAGTGACTGTTGGAGTTGCTAATGAC
Source organism: Enhydra lutris kenyoni (assembly GCF_002288905.1). Taxonomy (NCBI): domain Eukaryota; kingdom Metazoa; phylum Chordata; class Mammalia; order Carnivora; family Mustelidae; genus Enhydra; species Enhydra lutris. The sequence continues at coordinate 17,120,827 of NW_019154110.1, forward strand.
AGAAGCCAAAAGAGAAAGACCTAATTTCCTTGCATGAGAATATGTACAGACAGACCTTCTGGGGGTGGTTTTTCCCCCACTGGTGTAGAAAAAAAAATATGTTGGATGGGAAAATGGCGATGTTTGGGAGAAAAAAAAATGGCAGCTCCCATGGGATGTAGGGCACTGGAGAAACAATGTAGGGCACCTTGGTGGCTCAGTCATGATCCCGGGGTCCTGGGATTGAGCCCCAAGCCAGGCTCCGTGCTCGGTGGGGATCCTGCATCTCCCTCTCCCTCTGTCTCCCACTTTATGCTCTCTCTCTCACTCTCTCTCCATCTAAAGTGAATAAATAAAATATTTAAAAAAAAAAGAGTGATACACAAAAACTTTAGTAACAGTTGCCATTACTTGTCTGTGCTTTTAGGGAATCATTCAGGTCTGTGTTTCTTCCAAGTAGAAGAAATTGATACAGCAGATGCAAGGGCTTGTCCAAGGAGGTCCAGTTGCTTTTGGTTTACAAATAAATTAATGACACTAGGTCTGGACACACTCCCGTAGCAGGTGAAGTTTCAGAGCATCGTCTTTCAGTGTCTGCAAGTTTAGAAACGTTCACGGGTGTTCACACCAGCATACTCTGCTTTTCCTCTTCGAAAGAAGTCATGTTTCATCTCCATCAGCATTTTCTATTTGTCAAGAACAAATAGAATACCATGATGGGGTACGGAGGGAAAAGGAACCGTGGTGGGGGTCAGAAAAACTGGGCTCAAATAGTGACTTTTTCACGTACACTTACAAAATTAAGTAACTCACAAAGCCTCTTTAGGCTTTTGCTGCTTTTTAAAATAGATATGGCATTATCTCCCTAACAGGATGGTCTTAAGGGTAAAATGAGCCAGTACCTGGAATAGTTCTAGGCACATTAGGCACTCAGAAAGTTGACTCTGGAACCATTGTAAACCCACCTTCCATGTGGTCCAGTCTCTAAAAGAAATCACTTTCAAATAAATACAACTGAACAGCTGAGAATAATTTTTTTGAAAATTGGGGGAGGATTCTAAACTTTACTTGTTGGAAAATATCAGAGTATCCAACTCATACTTTTAGCAAAAGTTTAGCATAAGTTTAGCAAAACTTCTCACAATCCCTTTCCTGTTCTTCTCATATCCCACAATTCTCTGAACCTTCTCATTTTGCTAAACCCCTCCCCACCTCACAAAATACCTTTACCGATACTCTGAAGATTAGGAAATGTTTTCTCCTCACTCAGCTTCATCATATAAATCAATATAGCCTGTCTACCTAAATCCTTTCTTTCTCCTGGATCTCTCCTTCTTCCCTTTGTTTTCTTCAATTATTTTCATCAAGGAATTCCAGGAGCTGGGCATGAAAGGGACAGGTATTCCTCAAAGGTCAGGTGACTTTTGTATTTGCTACCAAATATCACAGACTGGGTGGCTTATACACAACAGAAAACTTTTTTCCCCTCCAGTTCTGGAGGCTGGAAGTCCAAGGTCAGAACTGCCAGCATGTTTGAGTTCTGGTGAGAACTCTCTTCCAGGTTGCAGACCGTTGACTTCTCCCTATGTCTTCACATGGTGGATGGGGCCAGGGAACTCCCTCAGGCCTTTTTTAAGAGGACATTAATCTCATTCATGAGGGTGTTGATTAACCTAATCACCTCCCAGAGGCCCCCATCTCCTTATTTCATCACATGGAGCATTAGGATTTCAAAAAGATCAATTTGAGGGTGGAGGGGGTCCACAAATATTCAGACCATGGCATCAGGGAATGTGGGCAAAAGACCAAGTAGGAAAAAGACAGTATTCCTCTCTTTGGCAATGTCTGGGAGCACTGACATTTTAATAATTGCTCTACTTTGTCATATTGGTAAAGAGACAGATTGGAAGCCAGTCACAAAATAAGACTTGCAATCAAAAGTTCTGCAACCTTCCTGAGCATCTGCTGAAATCACTGTCTTGAGCAGAGTTGTTACTTTCTGGCTGGGCAATGGCAGCCAGAGCACTGGGTTCCAGGTGCTTCCTGGTATGGTCAGCATCCTGCCCAGAAACTCGGTATCCCTCAGGAAGCAGAGCAGGTGTTCTCCCAAGAGATTCCTCTGTAACTGGCGCCTGGTCCATCACAAATCCTTTCATCTAGGCACAGTCTGTGCCCATGTAAATGTGGGCCCACCATTTTGCAAAAAGAACTACGTCTCTGAGTTCAACAAGAATGTCGCATCCTGGGGCGCCTGGGTGGCTCAGTGGGTTAGGCCGCTGCCTTTGGCTCGGGTCGTGATCTCAGGGTCCTGGGATCGAGTCCCACATCGGGCTCTCTGCTCAGCGGGGAGCCTGCTTCCCTCTCTCTCTCTCTCTGCCTGCCTCTCTGTCTTCTTGTGATCTCTCTCTGTCAAATAAATAAATAAAATATTTAAAAAAAAAAAAAAAAGAATGTCGCATCCTGCTAATGCAGAAAAATCTTCATTTTCTTCCCCTCCCATAACACTAATCTCTAAGTTGAATCCAGTACCTCTTTTCTGCAAACATATTTGGGATTTGTCCTCAGAAACAGATCTAAATGGAGATCTTACTAAAAAAGAAAAAAAAAAGTAGCAGGTGTTTACATAATTAACTCAAAACTGTTTCTTGTGATTTATTTTTTTAAAGATTTTATTTATTTATTTGAGAGAGAGAGAGCACAAGAGCACAGGAGGGAGAAGCAGACTCCCTGCTGAGCAGAGAGCCCCATGTGGGGCTGGACCCCAGGACCCTGAGATCATGACCTAACCAGAAGGCAGAAACTTAACCGACTAAGCCACCCAGGTGCTCTGTCTTGGAAATTATTTTTATCTTTTGAAGATTGCTTTTACTTTGAGGGATGAGTTTTACCAACAACAAGGCTGATTTAAATTTGTGATCATATTGCTTAAACAAGCCACTTTCAGTTAATGTTCTTGCATTTCTGTGGAAGAGACACTGGAGGTGAAGGATTTTATTCTATCAATTTAATCTGATTTTTATCTTGCTCATTTTCTTCTCTTGGGTAAATATTATTCACATTGGTGTTTCTAAATCCAGGTGGCCTCCCACAAATTTCCCCATACTAACCACTTCACATCTTTGTTCAAGACGTTCTCCTCTTATAAAAGGCTGCGCCAAGTCATATCCATCATCTGTTTCAAAATCTACCTCCAGACTTCCTTCTCTTCTGCACCTTTTCCCCTAATTAGCCTTACAACATTCTGAAAGCCTCTTTTCTCTGTATATTCCTGAATTGTTTATAGAATGTGATCTGGCACCCATTGATTTGTTGTTTTTTTAAGCCTTCTTATGCTATTTCATATTATTATTTTTAATCTATTTTTATTAGTTATTTCCCACTGTCACCCATTTATCTGCCCAGGGGCCAGATAGAACAGATTAGTAAACTTTCAACCCATGCTCTTATTTCTTACTTGATGTAGAAAAAAAGTTTTTGCTTTTGTTTTAAAGAGACATACTACTTAAAAATCCTAGGAGAGGACATCTGGGTGGCTCAGTTTGTTAAGTGCCTGCTTTTGGCTGCTGTCCTGATCCCAGGGTGCTGGGATCCAGCCCCACATCCCGCTCAGCAGGGAGTCAGCCTTTCCCTGTGCCCCTCTGCACCTCCCCCCAACCCTTGCTCTCTCTCTCTCTTTCTCTCTCTCACAAAAATAAGTTAATAAAATCTTCTAAAATCCTAGGGAGAGGCAGTGTGGTGTACCAAAATGATCGGAGATTTTAATGTTAGACAAAGCTGGGTACAAATCCTAGATTTGCCTTTGGCAAATTTTTAAACTTCTCAGCTTCCTTATCTGTGAAATGAGTAAGATAATGTCTATCTCCTGGAGTTCCTGAGGAAATTAATGAAATAACCAGGGAAACCACCTCCCAGTTGGAAGATGTTCAAGGAAAAGGAACTAGAATTCTGGGTGAAAGAATTTCCAGCTTTTCAATGCTTCACTGCACGCAGAGTGAACACTCCCAACACGCTGGCCTAATAGCCCCTTAGAGTCACCAGTTTGAGATGTGGGAGGCTGGGTGTGGACTGGCTACCTGGAGGGGAGCACACCTAAATTCCAGGAGTGATAGGGAGAGAGGATCAAGAAGCCGCCTGTCATTCACTCTCCTTTGGATGTCTCTTGCGGCAAGCCCTCAGGGTTTAAGTTTAGCGACAGGACCCTGATTCACTTCAACTGTTTGGTTTATTTGGAAGGTGCTTAGATTAAAAAAAAACAAAAAACAAAAAAAACCAAAAAAACCGGAGGGGACAGCAATAAACAGATCCCAGTGGAGGACACCCCCATTTGTGGTTCTCACTGGATCTCGGAGTTTTCTTAGTGATACCAAACTTTTCTTATGGCAGACAAGGAAACGTTTTAAAAACCACCCTGAAGCCTCGGACAATAACCTAGAGGAGCGGGCCCTCAAAATGGTGAAGGAATAAGTGAACGGGGCTATGAATAAATGAATGGTGAAGAATGAAGGAATGCCACACGGCGGGGGCTAGAACGCAGACCGGAGCCCTTGTTTGCTGCTGTCGTGTTCACAACTGCTTTTAAGAGTCTTGGCCTACCTCCTCCTTTGCAATTTCTCTGGCTCGGGCCTCTGCCTCTTCAGGTTCCATCGTCCAATTCCACCCCTTCAAAGAGTGCACCGCCTTCCCAGCCCTCTCCTCTCTCCTAGCCCCGCCCCACCTGACACAAGGCTCCGCCCCCTTCGCTGGGGCTCTGCGGGATGAATGGCAGCGTTGCCGCCGCGCCGCTCGGGGTGCTGATTGGCCGCCTGGCTCGGTGACGCGCTGGCGGCCGCGGGCGCACGCAGGCGGGCGGAGCTGGCAGGGGTGGAGCCGGGCTCCGGGGCGGGGCGCGGGAGCCCGGGGGCGGAGGAGCCGGGAGGCGGGAGGCGGGAGGAGCCGGGGCCGTTTAAGCGGCCTCCCTCCCGCCCCCAGCCGCCGGGTCTGGCCCCGGCCCTGTCCCGACCCCCGGCCTGGCCCACTCAGCCTTGCCCTGCCGAGCGGTCCGCCGGGCACACGGGCGGCCTCCGGAGCAGCCCAAGCCGATGAGGGCCGCGCGCCCTGCCGCCGGCGCTGACGAGACGGAGCTCCCGGCCCCCGAGGAGGAGCGGAGGATCAATGCGGTTCAAGAATCGATTCCAGCGGTGAGAGAGGGATGGTGCCCCTGCCCCACTGCCCGTGCCGGCAGCGGGTCCCAGATCCCGCCTCGTCCGGAGTGGGTCCCGGCTCCTCACCTGGTTCCATCCCCCCCCCGCGGATCCCGCGCCTTGGCCGGGGACCAGCTCCCAGGGGATTCCCCGCCCTGTGGTCCCTGGGCGATCCCCTTCCTCCGAGGACCGTGATCTCATGCGTGACCCGGGTTCCCAGACCCCGAACCCCGAGCCTGCCCTCCTTCCAGGGGATCCCATTGCTCACCCGACTTCATCCTACCTACCCCATCCCGGCAGGGTTCGTGCCTTGCCCTGAGGACCGGAACCCCAGCCCCAGACGCCGACTCCGTTTCCTCCAACCCTGGCTTTGGCCTCCACCCCTTATCCCCAGCTTGGGGGTCTCCCGGGGCGCACAGAACAGGGGCCGGGCAGCTGCTGCGCCCTGCAGCTAGATTTGTCGTAAAACGGGGTGCTGGGCGTTTTAGTGCTTTGTCTGTGATCGGCCCTAGCAACAGGGAAACTGAGGCATGCTCCGCTGGTAAATTTAGCCTTTCCTGGCCAGGTCCGGGCCTTGCTAATTCTCCAAGCTTGCTGGTTTAGCGTCCAAGGGCGGTGCTGTGTTGGGCACTGCGAAGGGACAAGTTAGTATTCGGGTGGTGAGAGCTGCTGTTGAGGAGCCTGTGTTAGGAAATGAGGAGGAGGAACCTAGGAGGTGCCACCGGAAGGTTGGCCAGCAGCTCATTCACTGGAGAGCCGGTGGGAATGCCAGCCTCGGGAAGCACGGTGGCCTTAATCCTGGCTCGGGTCTCTGACATTTAGCAATGGATGGAGGCTGGCCCATGGTTCTGAGAGGAAGCTCTGGGCTTTTTTTCGAATTCTTCGTTTTAAGTGGGTGAAAGTTCATCTCCCCTATGTTTCACTCTCCATCCTTTGTCTGAATCTGTCAGCCGTGGCCCCATTCCCAGACCTTCACTAGCAGGCAAGCTTGGTGTGCAGTGATGGGGAATTTGAAAGAAGAAAAGGAATGCATGAAAATTTTCCAGGGAGGTTATTGTTGAGTTTTTAGATACTGCCTTTTATTTCAGAATTTCAAACTGCACTTTTTTTTTTCCCCCTTTCCAACCCCCTAATCTGTTTGATGCTCACTCCCCATTATGCTTCTCTCATTCCTCCCCTGGTCCCAAAGGGTAAGGAAGCCAAAGATGCATAGGAAGAGTTGGGGTGGGCCATACCATTAGAAGGGTGATGAGTTTGAAGACTTGGATTAACTTAACGGATATTGCTCATCATTCAAGAGTGTTGAATGCCTGGCACTGTTCCCTTGGTGGGATCATCCTATCAGTGCTTCTGAAGGCAAAAAGGAATCATGATGTCTGGCTTTAGAACATGAAGTCAGGGGGCGCCTGGGTGGCTCAGTGGTTAAAGCCTCTGCCTTCGGCTCAGGTCATGATCTCCGAGTCCTGGGATTGAGCCCCGCATCGGGCTTTCTGCTCAGCAGGGAGCCTGCTTCCTCCTCTCTCTCTGCCTGCCTCTCTCCCTGCTTGTGATCTCTCTCTGTCAAATAAATAAATAAAATCTTAAAAAAAAAAATAAAGAACATGAAGTCAGGAATGAAGGTTAGAGGGGCCTTAAGAGAGAAAGTAACATGCATTCAAGTATGATTGGTAAAGCCCTATGCATGTGGTTTGTTTGATTTGGTTTTACTTCTTTGAACATCTGTGCGCTTCCTGTTTTCAGAGAACAGTGGCAATATTCTGTGAAATTACCCTTCCTTATTTGATTGAATTTGTATTTCTTTCCTATCCTATGAATTCTCCTCAGGAAAGGAAAAAAAAAAGGCTTTTTACACAAACGTTAAAACAATGTTAAGGGAAATGGGAAACAAAAACCCCCCTTCATTTCAGATCCTACTGTCTCAGCTAATTGAACTACTTTTGTTGGATGCTCATCTACCCAGTCCTTATTATCAGTGTAGTAATGTAATTTTGTGCTCTACTTCATTCATTTAAAGATGAAAAATAGAGGCATTTCTTTTGGTGTGGCACAGACTTTGTAATCTTCTCGGTGACTGCACAGTATGAATGGATATTTAACATTTATTTTCTTCTTTTTTTTTTTTTTTAAAGATTTTATTTATTTATTTGACAGACAGAAATCACAAGTAGGCAGAGAGGCAGGCAGAGAGAGAGAGGAGGAAGCAGGCTCCCCGCTGAGCAGAGAGCCCGATGCGGGGCTCGATCCCAGGACCCTGGGATCATGACCTGAGCCGAAGGCAGAGGCTTTAACCACTGAGCCACCCAGGCGCCCCTAACATTTATTTTCTTGATGGCACCTACACCCACCCTGATTTTCTTTGAAGACTGAATGATCACATAATTTCTTGTTTTTCTATTATGGACAAAATTGGAAAGCTATTTCTCAGGGTGACTTTGAACTTGGACATAAAGCCTGCAAATACAAATTAACTAAAAAAGCCCTTTTAGTGTATTGTACAACATCAGAATGTTGGGAGTACTATTAATCATATCTTCAAGGCGTGTTCCTTATATATCTTTTGAGCATTCAGAAAAGTTATCAGCAAGTATATTATAGAGAAACTAGAGAGAGGGACATACTGTCTTTGAATGCATGTGTTATTTCTGATAGATTTATCAAGAGTCCCTTGAAGAGCATTTGATTGCAGTTAGAACATTTCATTAGGCCATAGTTTGTGGCTATGTCTAAATTACAAGAAATGGACACCTTGCTGGTTTGTTCATAATGGAAATGTGGTGGTCATTTTGGCTTTGGATAAACTTCCAGAATTCTGCCATTTCTGCAGAGAAATTTAGCCCACTGTCCTAAGTGGAGGGCTTTATGCATGCATGGCTTCTCAAAAAGTTTAGGATGTGAAAAATGCCACTGGGACACAGAGCATATTTTCTCTTGCTTTATCCTTTCCACATCTGAGTCTGCCCCCACACCTTCCTCTCCCAGAGTCATTTTCTCCCTATCACAGCATCCCTGACTGACTGGAATAATTGCTAACATTTATTGAGTGTTTACTTGAGCCAGCCAGTGGCTGGGTATTTATGTATTACTCATCTCTTTCTCAACTGTAACCCTGGAAGACAAAATTTTATAGCCATTTAATAGATAAGCAAATAGGGTTAGAGAATAAAAGAGAACTTGCCACAGTCACATGGCTAGGAAAGGACAGACCCATTTCAATTCAATTTCCTGTCCCTCTCTACCACCATGCTGCCAGTTCACCTTTGACTGTCTCCCTGCTTACACAATATCTTGTACACAGCTCTAAGGCCTGGGACCCACAGAGCTTCTACTGTATGGTGTCGGTGCATTCTCATTTCTCCAGCCTTGCCACCGAAAATCCAAGGAAAAGGATACTCCTTGATTCAGAGCTCCAGCCTTGAGACCACTGGTTAGCTTCAAACTGATTATGTGATATAAAGCACCTTACTCTCCCGAGTTAGGAAGTCTTCCCGGACTGCCTGTTGCCTTTTTAAAAACATGTTCTTAGAGCACTGACTTATAGGCATGGGATAGTCTTCTTATACACGTGCCTTCTCTCTTATTTAATAATTAAGTTAAATGTCGTCCACCACTGTCACCCCCTCTGGCAATGGACACTTTTCCTGAATACCATGCTCCCTCAAAAACTGGCTAATAATAAGGTGCTGTGTATAGGGGTTGGCTTATGTTGCTCCATCAAGTGCTGTTGAAAGAGCCCTGGAATATCCATGGTCTTAGCCTTTAAGAATTTTCTTTTCATGAGATTCAAGGTTCTTTTGGTGCTAAGATTGCCTATTTCTCTTTGTTACATACAGAACCTCTTGGATCCCGAGTGAAAGTAATTGACAGCGAGATATCTCTGGGTTAAGATAAAATAGTTAAGCAACAGGCAGAATTTCTATCTTTCTGTTCATTCAACACTTACTTATTAAGTTCTAGCAATAAGCTGGGTATTGTGCTTGGGACTGGAAGTGAAATCGTGGCCAAGAAGGCCTTCAGGGAATTCACATCACAGTGGGGAAAGATGCAATTTTAAAAATACACAAATTGAAAAAAACTTTTTACTTATTCTCATAAGGGCTCTGGTAGGCTGGGGAGAGCTGAAATGATACTTTGGGTAGGATAGTCAGGAAAACCTCTGAGGAGGTGACATTTGAGCTCAGCCTGACAGGTGAGGAGAGTTGAACCTTCTGGAGAAAAATGTTCTACGCAAAAGTAAACAGCAAACACAAACATCCTGAGCCAGATGAGACCTTGGTGGTTTGAGGAGCAGAAAGGAGGTGGTGTAGCTAGAGGGTGGAGAGTGAGAGGAAGGTGGCTTCCTGAGGCTGCCGAAGCAGTGGGGGCCCAGCTGTGGGCCACTTTGGGAAGCCAGAGGCAGGTTTTAAGCCAGAGTTGGGGTGTATGCTGTGATCTGGTTTTCATAGAGACTGTTGTGGCTGCTGAATGAAGAGAAGTCTGTATGGGGACAAGCAGGGAGACCAACTGAGAGATTTGTATTCATGTAGACCAGAGATGTCAGTGTCTTGATGTATAAGGTAGGGTCTGTGGAACTGTAGAGAGCTAGGCTGATCTGGAATATATTTGGAAGTAGTAATCTTCCCATTGGAGAATGGGGAAGACCTAGAAATCAGGGACAACTTCTGAGATTTGACCTTGGGTCTTAGAGATTTGCTGGTAGGTCATAGATTTACTTTCAGAAGGCACAGTGCTTTGGGCTCTCTGTTCTTTCTCTCTAGAGTTTTGAAATTTTGTCATAGGGGATTGGGGGTTTAAAAATGCCGGGTAAGGGGAAGCAAGATAGAGTGTCAAAAGAGAAAGCGAGGAGACGAGTGAACAAACCTGACTAAATAATAGTTCTATGAGGGGCGTCTGGGTGGCTCAGTTGGTTAAGCATCAGAGTCTTGATTTTGGCTCAGGTCATGAACTCAGGTCATAAGACTGAGTCCGCTTCTGGCTCAGTGCTGTGCATGGAGCCTGTTTAAGATTCTTTCGCACTCCCTCTGCCCTTCCCCCCTCAAAAACCTAAATAATAGCTTTATTAAAGTGTGTTTTCCATACCCAGGACTAAATTACCTTCCCTCAAACCCTGTAAAACCTGCTGGATACTCTCTTCTAGCATCAGATAACCAACTGTTAGGGTTACTCCTCCTTAGGTAGAAGCGGCTTCCATAAATGGGTGCTGTTTTCTGTAACACTTGAGAACCCTTTTCATTCTTTTTGGGGGAAGAGAAGAGAATAGAATAGGTTCAGCGTGTGGGAGTTAATTTGCATTTTACTTCTGCTTTTCCATTTAGGTTTTAGGAATGATTTCTTCAGAAGGCTGTGTTGGAGGCTTGACTGCACTGTAAATTTCTCAGCAGAACACTTGTGTGGTGGTTTTTGACTGAGCCCTGGACAGTGGTGGGCTCCTCGAAGACTTGCTCTTCCCTTGCCTTATTATGGGAATCTCGCTCTGGCCGTAAGAGACTACCTGAAGTCACATGGGTGGGATATTTTTCTCTACAACTTATGAGTTTATTTTTACTCTGAGTGATTCCAGGTGGGCAGGGACAAGGCTGTCACAAACATGGCCATCCAGCTTCTTAGCTTTTGGGAGAAAATGTGAAAGTCTATCCCTGTTGCTGTGTAATGGGTTGACTATTTTTAGATTGAGCTGCCAGAGATATAAATTGCTATTTTAGTCTTCAGCCTGGTGGTGGGTAGACAAACCTTACTTACTGTAAGGAGGAGTAAGTACCCTAAACAGAACACTCTCAATTTAGGAGTAAGTACCCTAAACAGAACACTCTCGATTTAATCCCCCTCTACCATTTTGGAGCCTTGCTCTTTACCCTTTAAAATTTCTAATAGGGTATGCTACTTATAGCTCTGTTGTTATGTCTGGGGGTGATGAGGTAGATCCTTGAATGCTTGGGATGCTTTTAAAGCATTCTTCTCAAGAGTGCAGTTATTTTCCTTTTTACTAATAAGCGCTATGTAGCAATACTCTCGTCCCTTAGGAAATTAGTAAAGTTACTTAAAGGATTAGCAGGGGAGAAAAGATTTATTTTATCTATGTGCGGGAATAGCTTGGATAAATTCTGAAGCTGTTAAATGTCTATTTCTCTTAAACAGTTTTCAAATCCATCTGGCAAATTCTATTCAATAAGATATATTCTGCACACTAGTTAGATAACTAACCCATTGGTTGTCCAAGTGAAATATCATCACCGTGCCAAATTCATTCCCCATTGGATTTTCTACCCAAACTCTCTATACTAGGTTGAATGAAACTGCCATTTTCTTTTTATTTATTTGCTCTAAGCATGACATGACTTATTTATAAGCTCTAAGCATGATCCCCTTTTAATTCAGGGAGAAAATGCTAGTCTTTTGTTCCTAAACCGGGCATTGATTAGGATGGCTTGACCATGTGCTTCAGACCAGCTCTGTCATTTGGTTCAGCCTGGTACTATTTTTCATCATAGTAATTATAAGATGTGACTGGTCAGAACTCGTTGGTGGCAGATGACAAAATCTCCCTCCTTTCCCCCATCTTAAAGTAGTTTAAGCAAAAGGATAATTTCTAGCGCAAAGCCTGCTGCCATCTTGCAGGCTCCAAGCACAGGAATGTAGTGGGGCCTCCGAGACCGATATGCTCTGGGAGCTTTTGCACCTCTCTGTTTCTCTGCATCTGCTTCTTTTGGGCAGCTGCTTCATCATCTTCCTGAATGTACATCTCCCCTTTTTCAGAGAACAGACTAAACCAGCATCCCTCATGAAACATGGCATGCGTGAGGGCTGGGTTTCAGAGGATCCTCACCTCCACACTGAAGGAGAAGAATCCTGTTCATATCTTCAGGTCCCATGGTATTCATGGTTTTCACTGTATTGCTACTTCCACAAAGTTGGCCCAAAGGGAAGTGTGGAATGTGGGTATGTGTCTATATGTATAACCAATTTTGATATTAGATACATACACACATTTGTATGTATGTATGAACTTTATAGCCAGGATATCACGTACTAGTTGTATATTTGGATTTGAAAGCAAACTGTTTTAACTCCAGAAGAATGCAGGTAAAAACAAACCTCTAGTTTAGGTGGCCTAGAGGTAGCCAGGTATCATTTATTTAAACTGTCTGGTGCTGGAACAGGTAATGCAATATAGGGAAACTAGTTGGGCGGGCCTGCTAATTGTGCAATGTAGGGTGTAAAGATCTCCATGTATATAATGCTTTATAATTTTGAGAGAGAAAACTGAAACCTTGCTTTGTATTCCTTTTAACTGAATGGTAGTTACTGGCATTTGTAAAGTTTAGAAAGATTGTCTTGCCTTTTTTCCCTGAGATTTAAGATTTGGTTGCGCCTTTTTTTATTTATAATTTTTTTAGCATGGGGGTTATGAGCTGAAGAAGGTGGGTATGATTGATTGCTGTTTGCTTCTGATTGGTAGAGCTTTCTCTTTTGAATAAACTGAAAGAATACTTAATCCAATAAACTAGGGCATTTGCTTTTGGATCATGGCTGTTAGCTCAGTTTACACCTGTTGAGCAGCTTTGGTCTTGTTCCCGTAACTAGGGGTTTCCAGCAGCCTCCTCTTAATTAGAATAGGCCAAACAGTATTGGCAGCCTTCCCCATTGTTCTTTACGTCCTTTGAGCGTGTCTCATGTGATATCTTTTTGTTTGTCCAGGTTCATGAACCACCGGGCCCCAGCCAATGGCCGCTACAAACCAACCTGTTATGAACATGCTGCTAACTGTTACACACATGCAGTGAGTATACATTTTCTACCCTTTGCGTCCTTCCCAGAGGGCTCTGGTGGGAGGAGCAGCCATTATCTCTAGTACCCTCAGCCCAATTAGTTAGATGTATCTATCTCTGTGACCTCACCTACCAGGGCATCGGTGCTGGGTCATGTTACCAGAAGCTCTGTGAGCACATCAAACCCTTCGAATGCTCTGCCAGCTCTGTACATCCTAAACTGACGCTCTGACAAGATCTTCTGTAGAAGAATAGTTAAGTGCCCTAGTTATAGGAAAATCAAAAAGACAACTATTTATGAGGAGGACTGTCACCTCTGGAATGAAGTGAATCACCTTTTCAAGACAGTCAGCTGTGTTCATGGGCCAAGGAGAGTTCACAGTGTTGTTGAAAAGGTGTTTTTTCTTACCAAGTGATTCCTTGAAACAAGTAGCCACCCCATCCTCATCTCCATAGAATCCACTGCTTTTCAGAGCAGATGTTTCTGCACATTGTGGAAGAAAAAGCTGATTTGATCCCTAATTCTTAGTGAACTTTTTTCTTCCTCATAAAAGCAAAACATGCTCATTGTAAGAAATTTAGAGAATACTGAAGAATATATAAGAAAAACAAAACCACCCAGAAATAAATTAATGCTTTGGTGCATTTCTATTTGCATGTTATGTTCATGAATATGTATTTTCAGATTTTTTTTTTTAAAGATTTTATTTATTTATTTGACAGAGATCACAAGCAGGCAGAGAGGTAAGCAGAGAGAGAGAGTAGGAAGCAGGCTCCCTGCTGAATAGAGAGCCCAAGGTGAGGCTCGATCCTAGGACCCTGGGATCATGACCTGAGCCAAAGGCAGAGGCTTTAACCCACTGAGCCACCCAGGCACCCCAACATTTAGTGAGACTTTAGAGGGAAGGGAGGTAGCTGCTATAAAGCTGAAGATCAGAAAAAGAGGAGGCCAACTTAATTCTTTCATGAAGAGTGTTTAGAACAGGCTAATGTAATTATTTTAGACCGTGTTAGTACATATGTCATTATAATAAAATTTGCTTGAATCCGATTGTGCTTTTTCATATCTTTAATCTTCTTCCCCAAAGAATAGTTACAGTGTTTTCTATAAAGAATAATGATGCCAAATAAACCCCTAATAAACTGGGTTCTAATAGATTCCTTTATAATCTAATAGAACAATGCCATTTGGTCATTCCTTAGCATAAATCAAACTTTATGAAGCATCTGTGTTATGTATTGTAATGGTGTAGTTCAGATAATAATTATTAATACTCAAACATCAACCTAATTTATCACTGCATGTCCTTTTCCCTTAGGTGCTAAAAAGACTTTTATTTAAATAATTAATATGCTGGAATCTTGCTAAAGGGAAAAATTAGTACCTGACATGCCTGCCCTGGATTCCATAAATGAGCTTCCATAATGAAGTTCTGGAGTAACCTCTCTAGTGGACAGTCTCCCTGGACCCATGACTGAGATTCTTGGGGACAGGAAGGATTTGGTGAAAGTCTTTATAGACTTGAGCTGACCCGTCTTTGCCTTAGTGACACACTTATGTGGAGTGAACTTTCACCAGAGGGTCAAAATGTTTAGAGTACCAATATGGACTAAAGAATGCATGGCCTAGGGGTGCCTGGGTGGCTCAATCCTTAAGCATCTGCCTACAGCTCAGGTCATGATCCCAGAGTCCTGGGATTGAGCCCCGCATCGGGCTTCTTGCTCCATGGAAAGCCCGCTTCTCCTTCTTCCACTCCCCCTGCTTGTGTTCCCTCTCTTGCCATCTCTCTCTCTGTCAAATAAATAAAATCTTTTAAAAAAGAAAGAAGGGAAGAAAGAAAGAAAAAGAGAGAAAGAAAAGAAAGAAATAGTGGCCTAATTTGATTGTCTTTGATACCTATCAGACTATCCATCTTTTATTCTGACCAGATACTGGACGAATTTAACACCTAAAAGTAAAATTACTTCCAAAAATAATTGTCCACAGGCCCATAAGAAAAAGTTTTATGTCTGTATGTGTGTATTTAAGTCTAGGGGAGGATTAAGATATAAGGAACATAGGGGTGCCTGGGTGGCTCAGTGGGTTAAACCTCTGCCTTTGGCTCAGGTCATGGTCTCGGGGTCCTAGGATTGAGCCCCATATCGGGCTCTCTGCTCAGCGGGGAGCCTGTTTCCCTCTCTCTCTCTCTCTCTCTCTCCCCGCCTGCCTCTTTGCCTACTTGTGATCTCTCCGTGTCAAATAAGTAAATAAAATCTTAAAAAAAAAAGATATAAGGAATATAAAAATTTGAGTAATAATTTATGTGGCCTCTTCTTTCACTCATTGCTCCAATATACATCCATTATTTTTTCTATTTACCAACTACAAAACACTCATGAAAGTTATGGGTCCAGTGCCATGATAGTTTCTGTACCACTGACAAATGAAAGTAATCAATGAAATGTTTGTTACTTAGCATTATGTTGAATACTTAAATGTAATAGTTTGGCTATTAAGATGCACAGGTCACCTTTAGGAATATTATTTGCTGGAGACAGACTTGAATGATCCCTTATCTCTTCTGGGTATGTCATAAGTTAAGGAATACTTGTATAAAACAAGAAAAACTGACAAAAACTCCATGTTAATTTTTTAGAACAGAAAATGTCATCTTATTAAACTTACTAAACGGTATCCTGATTTTTTACTTTCAGAGAGCGGTAAGATTTCTAAAACAGACAAAACAAAACAAAATAACTTCCATCATCATTTCATTAAAGAGGATACTTTAACATGAGAAAGTAGAAAGGACATAGTCTCAAAATAAATTAAGTTCTGTCTTATGAAAAACTTACTTTATTGTCATTAATTTTCTCATATCGTCTGGGTCAGTGAAAACGTCAGCATTTGAAAATTCAATGCTGATCTTATTTAGAGATACTTTGTTGCAAGAGGGCAAAAGTAGGTATTGGGGGGAAAAGATAAGATTGCTAAAGCTTTCTTTCTTGGCAAGATATGCTTATTGTAATATCTAATAAAGTAGTTTATTTTTATTGAGGATGTTTATTATTATAAGATGTTTACCACTGTTCAATTTTACTGTGACTAAAACCTTCTCTAAAAAGATGAAGTCTTTGGGACGCCTGGGTGGCTCAGTTGGTTGGACAACTGCCTTCGGCTCAGGTCATGATCCTGGAGTCCCGGGATCGAGTTCTGCATCGGACTCCCGGCTCCACGGGGAGTCTGCTTCTCTCTCTGACCTTCTCCTCGCTCATGCTCTCTCTCACTCTCTCTCAAATAAATAAATAAAATCTTCAAAAAAAAAAATAAAATAAAAAAAATAAAAAGATGAAGTCTTCAAAAAAAAGTTTACTAGTGATACTCATACTCATATGACAGACACTGAAGTCTGTGTGCCTGGGAAGTAACTATGGTAGAGAAGCAAAATTCTCTTAAGATTATGGTCTCTTAAAATTACTTGAATAGGTGAGAATGGATTACCCTTGCTTACTTGAAAGGTGCTATTAAAAATAAATAATTGTTGGGGCGCCTGGGTGGCTCAGTGGGTTAAGCCGCTGCCTTCGGCTCAGGTCATGATCTCAGGGTCCTGGGATCGAGTCCCGCATCGGGATCTCTGCTCAGCAGGGAGGCTGCTTCCCTCTCTCTCTCTCTCTCTGCCTGCCTCTCTGTCTACTTGTGATCTCTGTCAAATAAATAAATAAAATCTTTAAAAAAAAAAAAATAAATAAATAAATAAATAATTGTCACTTGCTACTAGTTCCCAAATTGGTGGAATGTATAGATCCAAACTAAAAATCAGAATATGACTAGACAGTTAATTTTTGTGTATGTGGTATACATTATAATACTTCTTGATTCTATTCATTCACTTAACCCTTTGCTGAAATACTGAGATTTCAGTAGTTCAGGGGGGAAATAGGAAAGAACATTTAAAAATAGGACCTCCCTACAAAATTTGGGTACATGCTTGGCATTTGAATATTTTAAGTACCTACTTTAAATCACATGAGAGAACAGGGTGAAATACATTCTTATGTAATGAAATTAGGATAAAAAATATCTGCTTTGCCACCATGGAGTAATGTATCCTGTATCGTGTACTTGGATACCCAGTGGTGGGTATGGTTCCTGGGCCCTGAATGGTACTTGCTGTCACCACTGTAGCCACCGACCACTCCATCCCCGAGAGGCAAGTGTTTAAAATGATCTTTCTAAAATTGTCCCTGGGAAACCTATGTATTTTTAACAAAGGGGGCAATTTCGCCAAACCCAGGGTATTTACTCTTGTTTGTCTTTCCCTTAGTTCCTCATTGTTCCGGCCATTGTGGGCAGTGCCCTCCTGCATCGGCTGTCAGATGACTGCTGGGAAAAGATCACTGCGTGGATATACGGGATGGGTCTCTGCGCCCTCTTCATCGTTTCCACAGTATTTCACATTGTGTCATGGAAGAAGAGCCACTTAAGGTACTGTGGATGGCTTGTTAGTTTGCCTGATCAGAAGAGCAGACTCAGGGTAGCCTCCCCTACTGGCATGTTTCAGTCAGGTTGAAGCTACAGAATAGACAGACATTTTCTTGCCCTGTAGACTATAATGCTATGCCATTATAGTCAAGACATTTCCAATGGATTGGACAGACTTTGAGAACCCCCTTATGTATCTAAGAAAGCCGGCCTTTCTCAAAAGCCACCAGCAAAACCACACTGCTTCCCCAGGACTTAACATCGTAAAATCCTGAGACCTGGCTTTTAATGTTGTCACACGTAGGACCTAATAGAGTGCAGCAGCTGTGGGGTAGTAACAGAGCACACTGAACTCGGAGTCAGCCCAGCCCTGCCGCTCTGGCTTGTGTAAGTCACCTGACCCCATGGAGCCTTAGTTTCTTCATCACTAAAATGGAAATAACAGGGGCGCCTGGGTGGCTCAGTGGGGTAAGCCTCTGCCTTCAGCTCAGGTCATGATCTCAGGGTCCTGGGATTGAGGCCCGCATTGGGCTCTCATGGGGGAGCCTGCTTCCCCCTCTCTCTCTACCTCTCTGCCTAGCTTGTGATCTCTCTCTCCCTCCCTGTCAAATAAATAGATAAATAAATAAAAATCTAAAATAATAATAATAATAAATTTTAAAAAAACATGCCCAGTGTTCATAGATAGGTGAATGAGATAACTCATGCCAGAATGATTTGAAAATTACAAATGGCCAGGATTTGTCATGTAAGGTTTGCTACAGTTTAGGTGTACTGGTTTGCAAAGTTCAGCTTTCAGAATTAAGTCCTATGTATCGATTCAAACAGAATTCACATATTAGCTGTCAGGTACTTTCCAACTCAAAGCAGGCTCGCTAGCCTCCCAATAAGGACATAAAAGCATTCCGCCTTTGAGTGAGGGATTAATTTGGGGGGAATACAAAAGGAGAGGCACACCATTTAGTTGCTGATAGAATACATTCGGTAGAACCCAAAAGTGCAGAATTTCTTTTTGTAAAAGGAGGATTCAGAGCAAACTTAGAGTGTTTTAAAATAATAGAATATATCTTTTGGTTTTACAAAATGCCCCCCCCAATCTCAAATAATTCAAACAATCTAATATTAAAAAGACATGTGTTATTTAAGAACAGGGTTTAGGATTCATGAGAAGATTATTTGTCTCCTTACAAGTAGAATCATAGTTTAAGAGCAGGAAGGATTCTTAGGGGTCATCTAAGCCAGATCCCTTAATTTTCACCTGGAGAAACTGAGGCTCAGAAATGGCTTGTCTTGCCCAGTCAGTGAGACTAGCAGAGTCTGATCATTCCTGGACCTCTGACTCCCAGTCTGGGGTTTTTCACCCACACCCTTCTCAATACTGCTTATAGTTCCCAGCCTGCTACCTGTGCCTATAAGTTCCTTACCGAAAGTAAAACCACAGCATTGGATCATGAGGGCTTGCTGGGGCGTATTCATAAGAGAGCCTCAAAAGTACCTGCCTCCCCAGAACGCACTGTCACAGAGACCAGAGGCCAGAGTACTTCATTATCTTCCTGGCACAATCCAACGCTTGTGGTTGCCTCGGCTGACTGGGCTTTGATGTCTAGATTTCTGAATCAATAAAGAGTTGTAGATGCACACTTCGGTATTCAGGGCCTCCCTCCCGGGGGCTAGAGAAGGTGTAATAGAAACCAGGCTCTCTTGAACTTTGAAATAGTACTGCTAGAATCAAGCTACATGTGGATTTTTGCCCTGCATTACTTTTTTTATATTTCCAAATATAGCCTTATTTAGAAGCAAGGGAATGGGCATTTATTGAGTACCTACTGTGTGCTAGGTGTTGTGCTAGTGAACATGTGGCTACGTGATCTCATTTAATGCTCACACATACTCTATGATAGAAATGTTGTCATTTCTATTTTCCCTGGGAGGGAAGTGAGGGTTGGAGAAGCCGGGGTGGATCTTGAATAAAATTATAGGTCTGACTTTACCTGCTCTAATGAGTGCATAGCAGTCTAGAAAGCTGAATTAGAAAGGCCCCAGACCTGGCTAGGAATCACAATCATCCAAAGAGTTTTAAAAAATATAAAAGATTCTCTTCCCTCCATTCCCTACCCCATGTTTTAGCCATTTTAAAAATTATAATCTTCTGGACTAGAGTTTATGACTCTGTTTTATAAGCTTCCCAGGTGATTGTGATATGCAGTCAAGTTTGAGAAGCATTAATCTAGTGTTTGCTTTTTTAGACCTGTGACCTAAATTGTTTTCACTTCACTATTATATGACTAACAATAACCGTGACTAAAATGTCCTCTGCTTGCTTTGGGCGACACTGTATATGTGGTGAGGGAAAATCTAACACTAATCCTAAACCAAACCACAGCTATGACCCCTTGGACACTGAAAATGGATTCAAAACGACGCAGTGCATTCATACCACTAAATCACCTCAGTAAAGTGCAGATTCTGTCTAACCCACTGTCTAATCTGTTCACCTCCGTGAGCCAGGTCTTTGTACACTTCCTAAATTTTCAGTTTTGGAAGGAGGAACTCACTTAGAAATCCAGGTGGTTATGTGCTTGCAGCAAATGAGCCTTTTTGTTTTGTTTTGTTTTGGTTTTGGTTATTCCTGTTCCTACATTAGTTTCTGAATGTCCTTTATTATAACTTATTGTATCCACTAAGATATTTAAAGTGAGAGCTTCTTTGAAGACATTCTAAGATGAAGAACTAATTCATTCCCTGAACTGTGTGATAGGGGTTGAGGGGTGGTCTGCCCTCAAGGAATTTCATTTTTCTGTTACATTGAATCTAAGAGAAATGGAAAACATCAGCATAGACAGATTTTGTTTGTTTATTTACATGGTAAATATCATACGTGTAAGCTTAAAAGTAATGTAAAATTTCTCATTGTGGCTTTGTATTATTAAAAAATAGCTGTGTGGGGGCACCTGGGTGGCTCAGTGGGTTAAGCCTCTGCCTTCCGCTCAGGTCATGATCTCTGGGGTCCTGGGATCGAGCCCCGCATTAGGCTCTCTGCTCAGC
Source organism: Enhydra lutris kenyoni (assembly GCF_002288905.1). Taxonomy (NCBI): domain Eukaryota; kingdom Metazoa; phylum Chordata; class Mammalia; order Carnivora; family Mustelidae; genus Enhydra; species Enhydra lutris. The sequence goes on from NW_019154110.1 coordinate 17,141,256, forward strand.
GGGGAGTCTGCTTCCCCCTCTCTCTCTCTGCCTGCCTCTCCGCCTACTTATAATCTCTCTCTCTCTCTCTCTGTTAAATTAAAAAAAAAAAAAATAGCTGTGTGAAGATGTATGAAGATGTGGTTCATATATACAATGGAATATTACTCAGCCATCAGAAAGGATGAATACCTACCATTTACATTGACATGGATGGAACTGGAGGGTATTATGCTAAGTAAAATAACTCAGAGAAAGATAATTATCATATGGTTTAACTCAAGTGTAGAATATAAGGAATAGAGTAGGCGACATAGGGGAAGTGAAGGAAAATTGAATGGGAAGAAATGAGAGACAGAGACAAACCATAAGAGAATCTTAACTCCAGGAAACACACTGAGGGTTATGGAAACAGAGGTGGGTGGGAGGATAGGGTAACTGGGTGATGGGCATTAAGGGGGCATGTGACATGATGGGCACTGGGTGTTATATGCAACTAATGAATCAACTGAACATGATATCAAAAATTAATGATGTACTCTATGTTGGCTAATTGAATTTAAATTTTAAAAAATAGCTATGCGACTTTGAAAGCCAAGTTATAACTTCCCCAAGAAACTAGAATAGGAATGGAAATACAACATGGTGGAGTGAAAAACTATGCTGCCAGTCTGAAAGTTTTCTAAAAACTTTGCCTAACTTGTTTTTCCCCCCAATAGGACAGTGGAACATTGTTTTCACATGTGTGATAGAATGGTTATTTATTTCTTCATTGCTGCTTCTTACACTCCATGGTAAGATACTATCTTTCTATTTTTGAAGGTAGTGTTTTTGGGATAGAATTTCTGTCCTTCTTTCCTTCCCTTCCTCCTGTCCCTGCCCCATGCATATACCTTACCCCTGTCCCTCCAACACACGTGAATACATGTTTTTTGTTTTTTAACTTGGGTCAGATTGCAGAGTTTAAGGGAAGAATGTCACTGCTGTTCAGAATATATATCTGGTATTGGATTGTTTACGACAAAGTGCCAGGAACTTGTGTGTAGGTAGCACACTCACTTTTGAAATATGTCACCTTTGGCTTCCATGTTCTTTCTGTATACTGCTGCTGCTCACAATACTTGGACATCTAATCATTCAAGTGGAAATGCTATAAATACATATGAGGAAAACAAGCTCACTTTGATCTACAGTTCGCTTCACAGCACAGTAGCTACTATATATGGAGTGTGCTTCTCATTTCTGTAGCTGTATGAGTAAGAAAACTAATTAGTTAGCTATTTAAAACACCTAGTATTCTGGCTCAGTGGGTGGAGCCTGCAACTCTTGATCTCGGGATCATGAATTTGAGCCCTATGTTGGCTGTAGAGATTACTTAAAAAAAATAAAACTGAAATTCTAAAAAATAAAATACCTAGTATTCTGTTCAATTTTTGCTCTTTTTGCCCTTTTGGTAGAGATCAGGTAGAATCTTTTGTTGCCTGGAAACCTCCGATTATAGGAACGTTAGAGTCCTTCTATTAAGACATGGTTATAAACACTCAGAAATTCATTTTGTGCCATCAACTGCAGTAGTCACTAGAAACAGCAGGCCTCTACATTCTGACTTACACAGCATCCATCATTAAAAAGAAAACTAATTATCTTTTGGAGTAAAAAAGTGTGTTCTCTCCCTAATACTTACAGCAGTGCATTCTATTGGAGAAAGAACACTTAACAGGCTTTTGGAAAGTATTCCCTGACTTAAAATAAGGAAATAAAATTTTTAAAAGCTCAGGAATCAAATATTACAGTAAACAACCTGTTCACATGTAGTTTTCAATAGGTAACTGGTACCTTCTCTGTTTAAAAATAATAATTTTATAGTCATAGTCAATCAGAATAACATTTGGGTGTTTTCTGATAACTTTTTTTTTTTAAGATTTTATTTATTTATTTGACACAGAGAGAGAGAGAGAGAGAGATCAGAAGTAGGCAGAGAGGCAGGCAGAGAGAGAGGGGGAAGCAGGCTCCCTGCTGAGCAGTGAGCCGGATGCAGGGCTCCATCCCCGGACCCTGAGATCATGACCTGGGCCGAAGGCAGAAGCTGAACCCATTGAGCCACCTGGGCACCCCTCTCATAGCTATTCTCAGTATGAAATGAGTACAGATGAATTTGCAGCATCTTAAAATTCAAGCTTTATAAGAGCCCACGGTTAAATTCTGACAAAATGTCTTTCATAACATATGTTGAGCTAATTCTTCTCATGTTCTCCCTTGGCAGAGATACTGGTAATGGAGATACTTGGTCTGTATATTAGGTATCTGCTGTGGATATGTGATCCTGGTTGAGGATTCTGTTCAGGGTTTTTTCATTAAGCTTTGTAAGCACTCTGCTCCCAAATATATTATCAGAATTAAGCTGATTTGACAGCAGCTGCCTAATAAGGAAAGTCGGGCATCACAGGTGTGGTGGGACTCACTTCTGCATATCTCCTTTTAGCTGGTTCTATTTTTAAACGATGTTGGAACTAATTCTAAGTCTTAAAGGTCAACTGACAATTTTATCTTTGAATTATTAATTTTACCCAAATTGCCTAAATACCTCCATGGCATGTTGAATGCCTCATTTTCCTGGTTTTATGTTAGCACTTGCTTCCCCAGTTTTCAAGCCTAGAGGAAAACAAAGGCCCTGTGAATTCCCTTCGTTTATCACTTCTGTTCTTTGTTGTCATGTTTACATTTTTTAGGTTAAATCTCCGTGAACTTGGACCCCTGGCATCTCATATGCGTTGGTTTATCTGGCTCATGGCAGCTGGAGGAACCATTTATGTATTTCTCTACCATGAAAAGTAAGAAAAAATAATTTACATTTGATAGTTTTAAAATTAACTACCTAAAGTTTATCGACATTATAACACAATTTGCTTTATATTTGCACTTCAGAATAGTAGAAATACATAAATAGAATATATATTGCTTTTAACAAGTCTTTGAAACCATTTGGCGTTCATTACTGGTAGACAGATTGCTGTGGGAAGAGCTGAATGGCACATGTGTGATAGGATGCATTTGAGGGACAGACGGACTGCCATTTTAGTCAGTTGGGTATTACTTGACATCCTCAGGCGACGGGCCTTATCAGCAAACTAGCCTTATCCTCTGTGATTCATACTTACCACATGAGAAAAAAAACTACTTTTCAAGCTTTCAGTGAAGACTGAAGACAATGATAGTTCTAGAACAACATTTACCTAAGTAGCAAACCAGAAGACGTCCCAAACTAGGATTCTCTGAGAAAGGGGATATTTGGAAGAGCATGCAAACTCTTAATATCCTAACCGTGGGGCACATTTTTTAACCCATTATTTATAGTTCATAGCCATAAGTATTAAGCAATATAAAAAGGAAAGCTTATTGAAATTTAGCATCACGGCTCTAGAGGAGATCTTCAAAGTCATCTATTCCAGCTCCATGCTTAAAAAAAAATGAGACCATTTAGGATGTGCATCAAATTAGCGATTCATCTAGAATTAGGACCCAAGTGTCCTAGTTCTTACTCCATGGCTCTTTTCATTATTTCACATGCCTGAATTTGAGAAACTCACAAGCATGAAATCATTGTCCTTGAGTACAGTTTATTAGTTTATCTATTGTCATTGGCAGAATGGCTCTATGAATTGAACATAATTTGTGTTTATCACAAAGTATTAAATTGTTTCCTCTTTTCAGAGGAAAATGGCAATTTTCAGTAACTTCTGACTTTGAAATTCACTTAAATATATTTTGACCACAATTAGCTATTCTGAGTGGTGTTATATAGTATATATATAAATCCGAGGGAACAGTTTGCTTCTTGGGCTCAAACCCCTAACTTGTACCCTTGGATAGAATAGAAAGTAAAGTAAAACAGCTATCTTTTCTCCTTTTACAGGGCTTCTTTTACACCAATCCTACAAACTCATTCTTCCCAGTTCCCTGATAAGATTACTTCAGAGTGAATTCTGGAGTATAAAACACAGAGAATGAGATGAGATTGGCCCTTGGCCATTTGGGTTTGGACAGATATTAGGGAGTGCCTAACTCATGCCAGGTACTATGCTAGGCCTTGTAGATCTGAACATAAATAAAACTTGGCCCCTGCCTCCAAGGAACTTAGAACCTATGATTAGGCAGAAATGTAAGCTGAATTTTAGTGTATTTTAGTATCTTTGAATTTTCTTAGCATTTTCAGACATTCTGTAGCCTAACACGATGAGTCTTACAAGTCAGAGTTTGTGCAGATGCAAAATAAAGAGACAAAACTACATGCCCTTCATTCCTTAGGGCTACCATCCCTTTGCCACTGATAAACCTGGCCCCACGCAGCATCCCTGTCCATCTTCATAATTTCAGTTTCTTGTAGCTGTGGATTGGACTGGTGATGAGGACAAACACTCCGGGATTGGGAAGGGGAAAAAAATGCATGGGGATTGGATGTAATAGTAACACTTTTGGTAGCAAACATTTTCCAAGTCACATGTTGCATTTGATGCCATTTCAGTTCTGTAAGAAATGCTAATTAATTGTGACTCAACTACAGTATTTTAATTAGAGGCCTAAGGGTCTCCTACTGGGAAAATATATTCATTGGAATAGTTGGAGAGTTTGCATTTCTTTTAAAAAAAAGGGGGGGGGAAGCTGGTATGGAAATAGTCTAAGTACTGTAGGGATAGATGCAATTAACTGCCTTTCTATCCTGCAGGTATAAGGTGGTTGAGCTCTTTTTCTATCTCACAATGGGGTTTTCTCCAGCTTTGGTGGTGACATCAATGGTAAGAAATGGTTTCATAATTTTAACCATTTTACCTTATTTCCTTTTAAATTGTGGGAACTCTTCATTTGTGCATAGATATGATATGTAGTTTTTCTTTCTGAAGTAATGACATCGCCATTAACTCCGAAGAAAAAGTATATAAATAACAAAGTGCCTGCAATCTATACTAGCTCCTGGTTGTAATTTGGAGAAGTTCTATACTAAAGTGTGTTTGATAGTATGTGTTGCTTTTGGATAGCCCTTCTGTTCACCCCACCCTTCTCCCAAAGAGGCATGAGGTCACCGGCTGATAGGCATTTTTGCCTGAATTGTTTAGTGTCTTAACCATAAATCCATGAAGGAGGGTAAATTTTTTGATGTCTTATAATGAAAAACAATAAACTATGAATTATTGACTTCTTTAATCTTAAGAATTAGAAGGACCACAAGAGGTCAGTTGTGTCAACGTTTTATTTAGTATTTCCCAAAAGTCTTCACTCTTTTCTTTCACTTGCTTTTAAGTCATATATATCTTTTTTCTTTTTCTCAGGGAAGTGCTTTTTTTTTTTTAACTTTGCTTGAAAATTTCTTTTGAGGACTTTATGGGTGGAGATGTAACATTACCTACAGTAGGCAGTCAGTATGTATGTTTTGAACTCCCTTTCAGATTGAATTGCTGTTGAGAAATCTGTGTGTATCTATCAGTCAGTCTGAAAGAAAAGCATATCATTATTGCTTTGTGATCCCATCCAACTGGTTACTTTGTGCCATTAGCTTATGTAGGGCCATTAGCTTCAGTGTCTTAGGCTCTGCATTTTTTTGGCATTAGCCACTGTGTTAATTAAGGAACTCATAATGTGTCTAGTTTGAATTCTTTTCTCAGTCTACAAAGGTCAGAAGAATTGTACCTATAATTTCATCCCTGTGCCTGTGAGCTAAGAATGTATATAGTCCCTACCCTGGTCACAAAAATACGTCTAAAAGGTTTAGAAGTTAAAGGTTTGCTTGTTTTTTTCAGAGGATAGGTCTTATGAGAATGTGTCAAAATATATTTCTTTAAGGTAAGAGCTTTATGATAGCTTTAATAATTACCTAGCACCAAAAATAAATATAGTTTAGTTGGTAAAGGCAACGGAATAGTGAAAGGAAGGTGGTGAGTGATGGAAACAAAATTTGCCTTAAAGGCCATATAGTTAGAAGGCAATTCAGGACACCCAAAGCAACATAAGCAAGGTTTGTGTGTGTAGGTTACTAATCATTAGAGTAGAACATCAAATTCCCTTGGGGTATCATAAGAGCAGGTTTATCCAGTATTTTTACTAGCCTTAATCTTGGCATTTTCACAAGTTGTACATAGTCGGTGACTAACATTTATGATAATAAATGATAATCCTCACATTTCCCCCCTTTCCCCCTCCATAGAACTTTTACCAAGCAGGAACCTACAATTCATTTTAAATAAGAAACTACCATAAAGTTTTATAATGTCTTTGGGAAAAGCGTAGGCTGCCATGGGAACACATGACCCAAGCACCAGAGGAAATGATGTTCACACTGATTCATAAAGACAAGAAAGAGCCTAGGGATAATGAGGATGATGCAAGTAGGATAGGAAAGAATATGGCATGAAGGAAGCCCTGGAGAGGGGGAAAGCACTAGCACCTTTGAAGAACTGAAAAATAGTTCATTGTTTGGAACACAAATGTGTGTACCTGTTTGAGTGTGCCTCTGTGCATGAGGTGGGTAATTATGCAAACAGCATAAGTCTTGTAATAAAGCTGGAGAGCTAGACAGAGACCAGATCAAAAAGAACCTCATAAGCCATCGAACTAACAGTATGACTGGACACTCAGAGCTTTGATTCTGGTCAGATTATTGGGCTATCAGAGACTCTTCTTCCTAAAGAATGATGAAAAACTGGCAAAGTATTTGAAACAACTGTCTTTTGGCACTGGACCACAGACACAAGACTGTTCCTTGAGGGAATAGAAACCAAAAGATGAGCTTCAAATTTGTCCATTTTCTCCCTGGGTACACTTTCCAAACTGCGACAAAAGAAAGTAAGCCAGAGAGCAGCAGTCAGGGTGGAGGAAACAGAAATCAGTATTTTAGCTACTGAGCCTGCTTCAGTTTGGGGATAGGATTCTGGAGAAAGGGGAGCTTCACAAAGAAGTGTCTCCAGAAATCTACAAAGGGGTTTCTCTAAATCCTTGCCCAAATATTACACTGAATCTGTGCAGGGCAAGACTCTGCATGCCCTGGCTGAGAGTGGCTCTTGGACAGCTATGAGATAATGGAGAGTCTGGAGGTGTCTGGTGCTGGAAGAGATCAGAGGCCAGCCAGACATAGTGGAAAGACCATGCTGAACAACTCGGGTGTTCAACTGAACCTAGCAAGTCAACCTCCACACCTTACAAGAACTACTCTAGCTCTAGAGTGAGGACTGCCCTGGAACTGCCATAACAAAGCCCAGAAACAGACCTGGAAAGGATAAAATTGGTCCTCTGTACATAAACTGCCTACCAGAACAGAACTCAACATTACTGAAAGGAAGACAACAAAATTTATACTCTAACACCTTGGCATCCATTTATCCAAACAAATATTACTAGATAAGCAAGAAAATGTGACACCACACACCTAAGGAAAAACAAGTCAATAGAAACAGATCCAAAGATGACAGAGATGTTGAAATTAGCATGTGAGGCCTTTAAAACATAATGAGTGAACAAATGAAGAATCTCAGAAAAGAAATGGAACTACAAAAAAAGAACTGAGTGGAAATTCTAGATTTGAAAACAATATGTATTAAGAAAAAAACTTTTTGGAGAGGTTAACAACAACTGGATTCTGCAGAAAAAAAAGATCAATGAACTTGAAAATGCATAGACACGCTAGAAACTGGGAGAAAATATTTGTTCTATATTTATCTGACAAAGGACATGTATGTGGAATATATAAGATACTCCAAATGAATAATAAAGAGCCAATCCTATAAAAATGCGTAAAACACTTGAACAGACATTTCACAAAGAAAGGTACACACATATCTAGTAGGTCCTTGAAAGAGTCCTCAATGTCATTAGTCATCAGGAAATGAAAATTAAAACCTCAGTGTGCTACCAGAATACACCCTGGAGAATTACTAAAATTAAAAAGACAGCACCGAATTCTGGCAAAGATGTGAAATAACAGGAACCCCAACTCATTGTTGGGGGTAGTGTAATATGGTATAACTATTTTGGAAAACTGTTTAGCCATTATAAAGTTAAACATAAATTTATGACTCAACAGGTACTACCCAACAGAAATGAAAACCTCTATCTACAAAAAGACCTCTATAAGCCCCAGATGGAAAGAACTGATAAACAAATTATTTCAAATAAATCAAGGGAATGCTAAATAATAAAAAGGAATGATTGACATAGATAAGACATGCAGGAATCTCAGAAATACTATACTGAGCAAAAAAAGAAGCCAGACACAAAAATAGGTGTACAGTATGATTCCATTTATGTGACATTCTAAAACAGACTTAGTCTGTGGTAATTGTAGCAATAAGAACAATGGTTGCCTTGGTGGAAGAGACTGCACAGAATTGGGAGGGGTATTGGGGTAACTGTCTCTCTTGATCCGGGTATGGGTTAAATAGGTGTATGCATTTATCAAGATCCATGATATTCACTTAATATTTATGCATTACACTCTGTAAATTAATCATCAATTTAAAAAATGACCCATTTCCTCCACCTCACCCCCCAAAAAGAGAATATAAGTTCAGGAACGAGACCACCTTAGTTCAAATCCTGATTCTGACACTAAACACTATGTGGCCTTGAGCAAATTATGTAATCTTCTCTGCTTAAGTTTTCTCATCTGTAAAGTTGGGATACTAACAGAACCTAATTTAGGGTTGTGAAGATTAAATGAGTAAATATATGAGTACACTTCGGACAGTTATTGGGGTAGAGTAACAGTGTAATGACACACGTAATGAAGAAAACAGGTTTTGTTCTAGGATTAATTATGTTCTGGTTCTGTGAAAGTTGACAAGTTAAATATGGTGTCTTAAGGAACTGTTAACAGAATGTACGTCAGAACCAACCTCTATACGTGCGTTGGTCTCTTGCTTATTATTTTAGTGGGAAGAAAAAAAAAGTGTTATCTTTTGGGCAGTGACCAGCTCTATGGCTTTGTTCCGGTTACTTCATTCCTCTGGTTCCACTGTCTTCATCTCTAAAATAAGGAGGTTTTGTTATGTTAGATGAGTGACTTTTTACTGTTTGGGAATTATATGCCCCTTTGAGAATCTGATGAAGACCTAGAAAAATTTTAATTAATAGATATCAGTTGCTTTGTAATCTTTAAGAAATAATAAATGTGTAGTATTTGTGGGGTTTTTATTTTTGATCAAAATCAGTCTGGCTAACTTTACATCCTATAAAAGTTAAGGAGAAACCTCTTAACAGTTGATTTGGGTTGGCTCCTTCCCCATCTTTTGATCTTACAAAAACAGTGGGGGCTTACGTGAACTTTGAAGAAAGTTCCCTACTTGTGGCTCTACATCCTCACGCCTGGTTCTTAGCTCGTGGTTGTTCACTGCTGCTGCTGTCAAGGTGCATGGGGGCCCATTCGAGTTGGTGGCTGCATAAGGGCTTTCCCATGCTCCCTGCTGGACCTGGCCGAAGTCTAAGGCTCCAGGGCTCACGAGCTTGCAGTTGCTGGTGCCCAGGCCTCTGGGACACCCACACACCCATCCCCTTCCAGGACTTGCTACAGTCTGGCTTAGCTTTTCACCACCCTGCAGAACCTGAGACCTTTCTATTCCTAGTCCTCAGGAATCCAAGGGACTGAATTGTTCATCAGCCTCCTAAGCCCTGCCTCTCTGTTCCTTTCCCCTCATTCATACATCCCAGTTTAATTTTGAAGATGGGCCTGGGTCTTGGAAAACCAAAAGCAGCCTAAAAATTCTCTTTTTTGTGTTAAAGCACATGTGACTGTGAACTTCCTCCTGAGCTAAGAAACGCCTAGGCTCACAGACAAAAAGGCCTGGCAACCTCTAGAAGGTCAGGAAGTAGGTTATCCTTGCGTGCTGTCTGATCTCCGAGGTCACTTGTAGCTGTGATTTGCCCGTGTCAGCCATAAGGGAGCTCTAAGCTCACACAAGCAGGGGAAGTCTCAGAAAAGCAATCAGTGTAGAAGAGTCTGAGGAGGATAAGGGAAGTGAAAACCCGGTCAGAAAACCCTGTTGGAGATGTCAATTAGAATTAGAAATGCGGTGGTGTGGGCGCGCCTCAGAAGGGAAGAAAGCTCTTAAAGGAGAAGAGGAAAACCGAAGATTGCGCTTTCTTAAACTGAACTCCCGTGTCTGGATGTGACTGCAGGCAGCTTCAGCATGGCGTCGGTGGATGAGCGGAGTGTGCTGCTTCTGCTGTGGGGCCTGTAGCCCAACTGCTCACTCCGCTCAAGACGGCCAACCCCTAAAGGTAATCCAGGTTGACTGATGAGGGATTTTTTAGTTCATGTTTACCGATCAGGATGCTGTCTGCGGCTCATTGTCTAGAAGATCAGCGGACTTTGGGGGAATTGCAATGATCTCTTTAGTTTGTCACCTCAAGAGTAACATCAAAACCTCTTTCTTTTTTTCCTCTGTTGACAGAATAACACTGATGGACTTCATGAACTTGCCTGTGGGGGCTTAATTTATTGCCTGGGAGTTGTGTTCTTCAAGAGTGATGGCATCATTCCATTTGCCCATGCCATCTGGCACCTGTTTGTGGCCACGGCAGCTGCAGTGCATTACTATGCCATTTGGAAATACCTTTATCGAAGTCCAACAGACTTCATGAGACATTTATGACCAGTCTGTACTAGGTCTCGAAACCAGTATTATTTTAATTATGGCACTTGGGGAGTGGGGTAAGAGCTGAAAGTTGCACAGAGGAAAAAAAAAAGAAGACAACAGCACTGACTTTCTTTATATCTTTTGAATATAATTACTGTGAAACTATAAAAGCTGTGTTCTGGAATTTTCCCCCTCACAGCAGATAAATAAGGTAGTGAATTAATTATTCATTCCATTCCACTATCATGAAGGACTCTGGATAGACTTGGCCAACCGATGTTTACAAAACAGAATTTTGTATTTTAATTTTACAGATTTTACTACATGATTTTTCTAAATTACTAGGTCAGGCTATAAAAGTCAGTGCAACGACAAAGCTTCCTTTATAAAAGAAAATTGTTTCTATCACTTTCCCATTAGCTGTGTGAAGAATCATGGACAGAACTTACACTACTTTTACCATGTTTCATCTTGGCATAACATGGTTATTTTTTAAATAGAAATTTTCATTTTTTGTAAATTTTTAAAGACTATTTCATTGAAGCGCATCTCTGCGGTTCCTCATTCACGTGAATTTTTGCAGCAAGCTGTCAACATTCCACAAACGAACAAACATTATACCTCTTCTGATAGTTTTATTAAGCATAGAGAAATTGCCAATTTTTAAAAATTGCGGTTTTCCAAACTTTTCTGCCAACCTCTGACTCTGAATTCCATGCTGCTTTGGGCCATATACTTGACCTAGTTTGGTTTACCAGTGATGGAAAAGTATTTTGATATCATTAACTTTTTCAAAAGATTCAACTTTTTCTCTATGCCTTTGCCATGTTTTCTTCAGGATCTCTTTCAGCAGTGGATGAGCATTCACATCTGTATTCTGATGGTATTACTGGAGTGGTCATCCACTGAAGACTCCTGAAGAGTGTTGTGAATTACACTGAGTAGTGGTATTGCCTGTTTGGTGCCCGTCGGGTTAAGTCATTGTCACTTAGCTTAATATTATCTGTTTGATGCTTGTTTTCAATTGTGGAATTAGATGCACAAATTCACATTCCTATCTTACCCCTGTATCTCCTGATAATAATTTTTGTCTTTTCCATAGGAGAATATTTAAAGCATTGTTTGACAGATAGAAACTCATGCATCTGTAGTTCATGGGTTTTATCCTGGCTCAGTGGAGTGGTATTTAATATATTATTTTTTGGTTTGCCTTCAGTGTCTAATATTAAGATTAACATGAGCTGCATTGTTTATTACTCTCCTGTTGGTGTTTTAATAAATGAAATAACCTTGCCTTTCGATCCATGCTGATACTGTTTGCTAGATTTGGGTTTGATCAGTGAAAGAATTGGCTTGACGACACATTTAGGCTTATTCATTGAAATTTTGTACTGATGTGGCTTGAAAAGAGAGTTTATTTTGGGTGTGCATATTTAGAACTCTCTGATTTGGGTGAATTACATGGGAATAAAGAACAGAAGAAGTGGTATTTGCTGGTAAATTCTTAAATAGGCAAGGTGCCCAGTGATAACACCAACCAGACCACCCCTATATCTGCATGATTCTGAACATCCTGATGCCTGTTATTTTGTGTATATTCTGTTTTTAATATATTAACTTTTGTGGATTCATTTAAAGTCTGCTCAAAAGTAACACTGTTGAAACCACCAAAATGTATGTAAAAAATTGTGCTGTAGACTAGAATAAAATTGTTACTTGGATTTGTTCCACTGTCTCTAAATTAGATGACTGTGAAGATGAGAATGCATTTTTGAGAGCTTGAGCTCATCTAGCATTGTAATTTGTATACTAGCCGTTTTTTGTTTTTTTTGTTTTTTGAGAAATCAGGATAGAGAAACAAATGCGCCCTGTCATCTAGAACTTTCTAGTCCATTTTTTAATAATTGAAATGCCAGGGCCAGCTCAGACATTAAAATCAGCATGTTTTCGGTTTAAAATATGTTAGTTGGGGCCTAAAGATTGTAACATAAATGATGTATCTTTACCAAGAGAAGCCTTTTGATTTAGTTTACAGAATATACTGTAGGGCTGAGATTACACAATTTTATATTGGCAACCAGACACACATCGTATGGCAAACAAAGTGAATGTTTGATGTCATTCTCCCCTCTTCTACAGTGCAGAAAGCAGATTCAGAGAGGTCTGCCTTCCTCCAGAGTCAGGGAGCTGGGACAGGAATGCAGGTCACCATATACACAGCTGTATTTTCAAAGTCAGCAATAACAAACCAATCAAACTTGAACTGAAAATTCATTCAGCATGGATGTCAGTTTAGAGCCTCAGTAAACCCTCAGACAACCCTCCATCAAACCCAGTTTTGAAGATGGAGTGTCTTAAAGCATTATTATTCCCTATAATTCTGTCCTCTGGTCCACCCGGGTAACCTCACCTATTTTTAGAGCATCTGCCCTGTGCTCTCACCTTCCTGATCAATAACTTCAGCCTAAAACTATTTCCTTTTGTTTTTTTTTCCCTAAAACTATTTTCTAAAGACCAGACCTCTCTTATCAACCGCCCAGATGCCCCTCAGCACATTTCGCTCCACCTATCCCAGATGGAGTTCATGATCTTTCCTTCTTTCCCCACCACCAAGCCTATTTCTCTGAAGTTCCCTCTCTTAGTTCAGGCCATGGCCAGAGCCTCCCATCCATCCTTGATTTGTGTCACACTCAAATCCAAGCAGTCGGCCAGAGCTGTCACCTCTGCCTCAGTCACAAGACCCTGACCTGCTTGCTCCCCCCTTCCCTTTCCCCCCACAAGGCCCTACAAAGCCCTAGTGAACAGCCCTCAGGCTGCTAAAGCCACCTCCACCATATCCCGCCACTGGGTATAGCCCTCGAGCAAGCACAGCCGCTGCACCGCAACCAGCATTTTCATCCCAAAATAGTTGACGCGTGGCTCTCCCCTGCTTTAAATCGTCCACTGACTCTTAGCCTCCACGGGCTCAGGCCAGCCACCTGGTGTCTTCATGTGCTGACTACTCACCCTCCCTCCAGGCCCCACAAGACACAGCCCCACAATGAGTTTCACAGCCTCCGCCCAACACTGTTTTGCAGCTGCTATTCCTCAGCCTGGATGCCCTTCCCCAGCCTTTCTCCTAATGTGGCAAACATTGCCTCACTCCCAACTGCCATCAGATGCCCTCCCCTTTGACTACAGCACTGCTAATGTGGCGGTCACGTTGCCTTGGGATTGAGTTTGCTTCTCTGCTTCCAGGCCTGACCTCCTTCAAGGCAAGAGCTATTACCTCTGTCCTCAGCTTGTGGCACGGCACTGGGCTCACCGGAAGAGTGCCTTGAGCCAAAGGAGAGAGGGAGGGTGGGTCAGAGGAGAAAGACTGACAACAAAGTGGTTTGGACCAAGTACCTCTTGTCTATCATGAGCACTATAGCAGGCTCTAACTGCCTGCCAGGAGCCTACTTCTAGCTTCCTTGGCCTTACTGGCTTCCCTGACCAAGGGTCAGCTAGAAGTTCATAGCGACCACAGGCAAGCTGATAAGTAATTGTCATGGAAATATTAGATAGTGTATCCTAAATAAGGAAAAATGCCAGCCTTGTTTATTGAAGCTTCCAGAGAAGCAACTGTGGACGATTTATAAGCCTGGAAAATTACTTTACCTACCCTACTTCCCTTGGGTCCTCTTTTTCTGAACATATTAATAAAATAAACAAAAATAACACTCAGTTCTGCAACCCCTGAGCCTTAGTATGGATGACACTCAAAAAGCAGCAACTTTAATATAACATTTAAATATTTTGTATAGTTTTACTTTGAAAATATATATAACACTTGGGAAAATAGAGCACAGAAAAAAAAATTTTTTTTAAAGATTCTATTTATTTATTTGACAGAGAGAGATCACAAGTAGGCAGAGGAAGGGGGGGGGCGGGGGGGGAAGCAGGCCCCCTGCCCAGCAGAGAGCCCAATGCGGGCTCGATCCCAAGACCCTGAGATCACGACCTGAGCCGAAAGCAGAGGCTCAACCCACTGAACCACCCTGGCACCCGAGCACAGAAAAATTTTAAATCACCCAGAGTTCATTCATCCTAATGCATTTTCATATATTTCCTATAAATAAGCCACATATGTGATTTTTGTGTACTACTTCCCCTCCCACTTATTTCATAAACATTTATAACATATTATATAGTTTCTGTAGCCAGAATTTTCAGTGGCTCCACCTTTTTTTTCTGGACTGGAGATATGCAGCCTATTTTGCTTAATCATTCACTTAATTTTGGATTTTTAGATTGTTTCCAGTTTTTATTATAAACAGTACTGCAATGTCACCAGTGCATAGCTTTGTCCATATTTATGATTGGGACCTAAAGGTAATAATAATAAACAACTAAGGGCTTCTCATGTATTGGGAACTGTGCTAGTTAGCACGGATTATCTCATTGAACCGTTACAAAAATTCTTATGGGTAGATAATTTTATTATCCCCATTTTACAGATGAGGAAACAAACACAGACGAATGAGTTTCCTCATCCAAGCTAAGTGGCAGAACTGGATGGAATCCAGGAAACCTGGAGTCTGTTTTCATTCTCACGAGTGCAGTTCCTGATTAAAGGTTTACTGATGGGTCTACCCAAAGGAAGACCTCTTAAAAATAAAACTTACTCCAAACCTCCACATTTTTACTGGGTGTCTTTAAATTATGTCATTTAGAGGAAGAGTGGAATAGGAATATCTCCAAAGGAAACTGACCACAAAGAAGCTGGTTCCGCTCCCTCGTTGTCAAACAAAATAAAGTTTCCCAAGAGGGCCCAAGGAATGTTTTTAGTTTAACAAGGTTAGAATGACTGTGTTCCTGTCTTTCTGCTGTTTTTGCTATTTTAAACGGATAGTGCCAACATGTTCTTATGTCCAGTGCCATTCCCACCTACAACCCTGTGATGTATTGGTGATGTTATTTTTCCAAGAAGCAGTGCCACTGTGCACTCTAGCCACTTCGCAAGGGGAGCTAAGCTCTTCTCATCAGGGGCCTGTTCAACACAACAGAACATTCTCCTTCTCCTACACAGCTCATTATCACTCAGGCTTTCACGGCAGTCAGATGGCTTCAGCCGATGCAGACCTGCTAGGCTTATGGGGCCTTGGAAAAATAGGCTTTGGAGGCTTACCTCATCTCCTCAGAGGGGTCACAGGTCTTCTTGCCATTCTGTGCCAGGCCAAACTCAGTACGCCCAATCAGATGTGTCCGTTACTGAAAAAGTCAGGAAAAGTGTATTGATCAAGAGGATTTGGTTCTCTTAGAATCACGAGTGTTTTCTGAACCCCATGTGTGAGCTGTGTGTTGAGTTGGCGTGGAATCGTCAGCCAGCCTGTGACAGATTGGGTGAGTTTAGGCAAGTTACGGATTACCTCTGAGCCTCAGTTCCTGTCTGCAAAAGGGGTATAGCACTTCCCTCATACTGCAGTCATAAGGATTGAATAATAAACCACAAATGTCTAGTTTATGCCTTCTGGCATATGATTGGCACCAGATAAATGTTAGCTTCCTTCCCATATGGCCAAGCTTTTAAAATTATGGTTATAGCCCACCTGCAGAGATTTTTCATGCAAAAACAACCTGAAGGAACATTTTAGTAGCACTCAAAAAATCGTGTGCATCTTTAAACCCTTAAAAATGGTCCCAGATTGGGACGCCTGGGTGGCTCAGTGGGTTAAAGCCTCTGCCTTGGGCTCAGGTCATGATCCCAGGGTCCTGGGATCGAGCCCCGCATCGGACTCTCTGCTCAGCAGGGAGCCTGCTTCTCTCTCTCTCTCTGCCTGCCTCTCTGCCTACTTGTGATCTCTGTCTAATAAATAAATTAATAAATCTTTAAAAAAAAAAAAAGGTCCCGGATCAACCTTCGGCCCAGACTATTACTAGGCCATGTGGTCACCCCAGGCTTTCTAATGATTTTGTGTCTTTTGTAGCAAATGTTCTTTAAATATTCACTAAATTTCTTGAGACAGAGGCAGAATACTACATGGAAAATAGTGGAAAGGGAAGAAGCTGGGCAGTTGTCCTTTTGTGCCCAGATGGGAACGTGCATACACCACTTAGACCACAGGCCTCTAGTTAATCAGACCCACACTCTGTGGATAGCAGTTTGGTCACCATCTGCTGTTCTGGGAGTGTGCCTCTTAGGAGACTCAGCCACTAGACCAACCCTTAGTGGCTTAGGAGAGAATTGTTTCTAACTACGGTGTAATCAAGTCTTTTCTATCTCGTTTCTTGCTCGGTGATCTTGTAGAGTTTCCTAGGCACACATTCATTCAACAGATATTTTGGGGGGTTTTAGGTATGTGCCACGGAATGGTCTAGACATTGGAAGTGCTGTAATGAAAAGCCAAACAAAAAAACAAAAACCTTGCCTGTTGCTATGACTCTCTGCCTTTCCTCCCTTAATCTGGATTGGAGGCCTGATAGGTTTTTGCTGATCTGGTTTCTGGCACTATCCAGCTGCCTGGGGCCAGTGAAAGCCAGTGCAAAGTCTGTACACACAAGAAGAGAATGATGCTGATCTAATTAGCCTTTCATCAGACCGGCCTTACTTTGTGCAAAAGTCTGCTGGGCTGAGTTGGAATTCCCTGTCCCATGCAGCTCTTGCTTTGGAGAACACTGAAGAAACTCCTCATTTAAAGGATCCTCTGTGGTAACCTCTACCCTCAAAGGGACATTCCTCTAACCTAAATGACAGCCCTCTATTGAGCAGCACGTTTGTTCAAACCCATCAAGTTCCTTTGAAGCAGGGTTTGCATAGCCTCCCAGGCTGGAAACGATGAATGGGAAACCTCAGTTTGGGCCAAGATGTTTCCCTTCTTTGTTTACAGCATCTGGGATGCCTGTAGTGTAGTGTCTCCTCCCCCACCCCCCTACTCCCCCCATCATCCTGTCTTGTGTCAGCACACGTGTTGAGTGGCCAGGGATACCGTTGTGTGTAGAGTAAGTCTCTGCCCTCGGGGGCTCCCACAGTTTCCAGGGGAGAAGGACTGACTGGGAACAAATTAGCAATTATAATGTAACATAATCACAGTGTTTGTATTGGATGCTATTATTGGAGGAGGAAGTGATTAACTCTCACCAGGACACTCGAGTTCTCCCTACAGGGGCAGTATTTCGGCTGAGACTTGAAGGGTGAGTGAGAGATTACAGAGGGGAAAGGTGAGGAGACAGTGGGTCCACACAGTTTAGGGGAAGGACAACATTCCAAGCATGGGAAGGAGGACGTGTCGGGGAACAAGCGGGGGGGGGGGGGGGGGGAAGGGGTGGGGGGGCAGTTTGAGGAACAGCATGAGGTGCCCTTGGGAAGTGCTGCATGGGATGTGTGGAAGGGGGGCGATAACATCTATTCTCTGCGGACTGAGGGACCCTTATGTGTGTGTGTGTGTATGTGTGTGTGTGTGTGTGTGTGTGTAAGATGCTATTGTATGCATGTGAATTTTTCTGCAGCAAACCCTGCATCCTAGACAGCGTTCTTTGTCCCCATATTTCTGGGACACCACACCCCATAACACCATAGAATTGTTAGGGAAGGCAAATGTTTTACGGTCCGTCTGAGCTAATTCCTGTGTTACTGTATTAACACTGAAATAATGCATGGTGAGGTACATTGTGAATTGGTTGGACAGATGATCCATTATTGGGATTATGATCCTTTCCTGTTGACGTAGGTAATCAAGATCTGAGGATATTTGTGGAGACCTTCATGTGGGCATCCAGTTTATTCAACAAAGAATGAACCCGTCCTGTGTGCCAGATGTTGGTCCAAATGTTGGGGATAAAGCATTGAACAGAACAGATGCAAGTCCCTGCCTCACGGGACTGACATTCTTGCCGACATATGACTGACATATGTACTTTACTATAAGTAAAATGTAGAAGTAAAACATGTAGTATGTTTTAATATGTGGTATGGAGAATCATGGTCCCAGAGATGCTGGGGCAGGGGTGTGGATGTGCAGTCCCCTGCACTTGGGGAAGGCTGCACTGAGAAGGGGGAAGGAAGACCTGAGGGTGGGCCCCAGGCCACAGAGACACCTGCTGGCAAAGGCATTGGAACAGAGGCACAGGAGGCCCCTGACATGCGTATTTTGAGTGAGCAGAGAACAGTCTAGTCTATGAGCCCACAGGGATAACAAAGACTCTTCCTCTGCCAAACTTGACTCAGGCTCCTAGAATCTTCTTTCTGACTAGTCCCTGACTTCAGGCTCTGGCCTTGACCTGTTAAGTTCAAGTTTAGCAAGTATCCTGCTGGTCAGTTTAGGGAAAATCCCCCATTCTCAGAAGCAAATGAAGTTCTTCATTCCCCACCATTGGTGTCTTAAAACCTTGGCTTTTGCTTTCGTGAGACTCTCCCGAGTCTTACTGAAATTATTGAGGAAACATAATTTCCCACCCGCCTCTTGACTGTGAATTCCCACTTGACCTGGTTATATTCACAGTGGAATTGATTGCCCCCTACTCTAAAACCCCATTCCAATAGCCACCCCCTGAGTAAAGTCTGCCTTCCCATCCTTAACAAGTGTCATGACTAACTTTTTCTTTACCAGGGTACTGATTAGTGAGTACATGGTGCCTTGGAAGCCACGGTATGGTCCAAAGGCACACGTGTGGGGTCATTATTAGTGCTGAACTTTTCTTCTGGAATCATCCATTGCTAGGTGTTAGAAAGATCCCAGCATCTGGATTTTGAATAATGAGGAGACCCTGGCCCCTAAGTATTAGAAAGGACATGGGCAGCCTGACTTGAATCTCAGTTTATTTATCTTTAAAATGCAGAAGATTAAAAAAAGAGAGAGAGAAAGAAAAAGAAAATGCAGATGATCGTAATAAGACTAACCTCAGCGGCTGAACACTATATAAATGTGAACTTAAAAATGAGCACCAATCGGGGCACCTGGGTGGCTCAATGGGTTGAGCCTCTGCCTTTGGCTCAGGTCATGATCTCAGGGTCCTGGGATCGAGCCCTGAATCGGGCTCTCTGTGCAGCGGAGAGCCTGCTTCCCCATCTCTCTCTCCCTCTGCCTGCCTCTCTGCCTACTTGTGATCCCTCTCTGTCAAATAAATAAATAAAATCTTAAAAAAATGAGCACCAATCTTGGGGCATCAGGGTGGCTCAGTCATTTAAGCATCCAACTCTTGATTTCAGCTCAGGTCATGATCTCAGAGTGATGAGATCGAGCCCTGCATCAGGCTCCATGCTGAGTGTGGAGCCTGCTTAAGATTCTCTCTCTCCCTCTCCTTCTGCCCCTCCCCCTGCTTGTGTGCATGCACACTCTCTCTCTCTAAAAAAAAGGGGGGGGGGAGCACCAATCTTAAAAAGTGGGCCAGTGTATTGTGTATTCCCAAGCAGCCTTTAATTGTTCAACTGTTGAACAAGGGAGGGGAGATGTGCTACTTAGTAACTGGGAGGGAGCTGAAGGTAGCTGCCTGATCTTCCTCTACTCTCATCCTCTCCCTCGCTGGCCTTTGATCCTTTGAGAGAGAGTTTCTTTGTGCAGTGTCTTCTTTCTCCAGCCCATTTGATCTAACTTACTCATGTGGAGCTTCCCTGGCAGGAATGGCACCCTACATCTGGCTCCAGTTTCTCTTCTTCACTCATCAGCTTTAGGAGCTCGAGCCAGTGAGTGATACAAGACGGGCTCTCCGTAGATGCCAAGCACTGGTTTGGTTTGTCACCGATGTGTTATGGGGGCTGTGACCTAACAATCCATGGAGAGGAAAGGGAGGAGCAAGTATTTGGCTGTGCTGAGGCTTGATTTCCTGATTTGGAAAGGAGGGATTGTGCTCTCAGCCTCAGAGGGCTATGGTGAGATTATGTGCAGAGAGTACCTAACACAGGACCTGGCAGTCAGTGCTGAATTCCATTCTCAATTATTCTTCATCAGAGTTGCTCTGAAGATTGTGAAAGAGCCCTTGGCTAGAATTAGGGCAAAGGGGTGCAGGCGGCCGCTCCCTACTCGGCTTATTTCACCTTGTGTGAATGGCAGCCTTATTCCTGTCTAAGGTTCTTGCTTGAGCCCGTCTGCTGCCTGGGGAGTGTTCTTCCAACCCTGTCTTCCTTTGCCCTGTTTTGGGGCCTGTATTATTCTTATACTCTCTGAGGACTTGGTGGCCCTGTCTACTCTCCCTTCTTCTATCTCCCCAGCCCTGGCCTCCCTGACATCGCTGTATCCTGTGTCCCTCTTTCCCCCCCATTTCTGGCTTCTCGGAGTCTTTTTTTCCCCTGACTCCTCCCCTTTCTACTGACCCTTAAATATTGGTTCTCCAGGGTCCTCCTCAGCCCTCTAACCCTCAATGACCCCACCCACATGGATGGTGAGGGTCTTTAGCCCCACACTCTCCTATCTCCCAAATCCTTAAACCCATTTGCCCATTGGCTATTTTCACATGGATGTTCCATACCCACCTCAAAGTCAGTATTTCCAAAACTAAAATAAGTCATCTCTTCTCCCAAACCTGATGTGCCTTCCATATTTCCTGTGTAAGCCAACAGCACTATTATCTACGCAATCCCCTAAGCCAGGAACCTGAGAGTCCTTCTGGACCTCTCCCTCCTGTGCATGCATCTCTTGCATTCCACCAGTTTGCAAATCTCATACTCTCAGATCTCTTCCAAAATCTGCACCTCCTCCACAGATACCACCTGAGTTGACGCCCTTATCCATTCTGCTCACCATGACTGCTTCCAACAAGTCTTCTGCCATCCACCCCAACTCATCCAACCCATCCCATCCCATCCACCCCACTCCATTCTCCCCATCTACCCCACCCACCCCATCCACTCCATCTGCCCTATCCACGCCATCCCATCCACCCCATCCACCCCACCTCATTCTCCCCATCCACCCTCTCCACCCCATCCAATCTACCGGTCATTCATCCCACCCCATTCTCATCATCTACCCCAACTACCCTCTCCACCCCATCCCACCCCCCCATCCACCTCACCCCATTCACCCCATCTACCCCACCCCATTCTCCCCATCCACCCGGGTCATCCACCTCACCCCATTCACCCCATCTACCCCATCCCATTCCATCCACCCCATCTCATCTACCCCACCCCATCCACCCAACCTCACTCCTTTGACCTCATATACATCTCATCTAGTCTCTGCATCTCTACCCAAGTGCTGTTTCTAAAATGAGAATCTTAATGTTATTCTAAAATGAGAAAGCCTAGTGCTGGATCTGGTACCTCCTTACCCATGTGGACTCACCTCTTCTTACTCCCAGGTACCCTCCAGCCAATCAGAAGGCTTGCTGTTCCTCAAATATGCCACCACTTTATCATGCCATCATGCCTCTGCATATGCTGTTCCCTCTTCCTGGATGCCCTCCCTGCCCTCACCTTCCTTCATTCACATTCAGCATCCCTATTTAAACATCAAGTCCAAATTCAAATGTTACCTCTTCCTTAGAAGGGGCTCTTTCTTCACATTCTCCAAAGGAATTCCACTGTGACACTTAGTAATCACATTGCATTGTGCTCATCTTTTCCCCACCACAGCCCTCAAGATAAGGTTAGGTCACTAATCTCTGTACTGCTAATCCTTAAGAGGTTTTTGACACATAGGAGCTACTTGGAACATGCTTATTTAATAAGTGAATGAATGAATGATTGCATGAGGACTGGATGGTCACTGGCACCGAAGGGAACATCTATGGACATCAGTGCTGAGAAGACAAGATACTGGAGATGAGGCTGTCAGATGTGTATCGATATCTTCATAAAGATACACAGAGAGAGGGCCCTGAGCCAGACTCAACTCCAGATAGCCTCCCTCCCACCACCCAGTCTGTCTGAGCCAACTCTCCCTTCCATCTTACAAAGTTCAGCTTGAGCAAAACAAAATTAAGATGGTAATTTTTATTGCAATGCTGAATTAAAATGACCCATGCTCCCTGAGATTACCTGCTCTTTGAGATTAGCATGGAAGATCAAAGACTAACCGTGCCTCTTTCTTACAAGTACTGCCTGAAGCCTCAGAGCAAATGATAACACCGTACAGGTTGAAAGCTGTGTCAAACCATCCAGATCAACCGGGAAGCAGAAAGAGCACCAGTTTCAAAAGCCCTGAGGTCCCATTCTGGCCAGGATCCAGCTAGGATCGCTAAAGTCCTTCCAGCTTTAATCCCCAGGCAGCAGAGAAGCCTGGATTGTAGCTACCCACAAACCCAGGTGATTCTAAAGAATGCTCTGATAATAACATCTCCTAGCTTAAGACATTTCTCTTTGGAAGTGTTCCAAGTGCGTTGACGGCTATCACCCTGCATTCTATGTCTGTTTTCTTGGGAGGCCATTTGGTGGCAAATGTTCTAATTCCTCTGTTACAGCTGGAGAAAGTGTCCCTTCTAGGAGGTGAATAATAACCCAAGATCACACAGTGAATTGGGAGATCAAGCCAGAACATACACCCAGGCAAAAATAACTTCCGAACGGCCACTGCACTAAGCCTTCTACGAAACATCATCTGCTCTTTATTTAAGTCTGGGGGAAAATTAAATTTGGGAAAAAAGAATAGAAGCATAATTAAAGGATCTGGCAGGAGAATATAAAACCCAGAGGGAACAACTCATTCCTTTGTGCCTTTTTTTTTTTTTTTTAGCTGCTTGAGCACACACATGATTTTTCTTATTCCTTATTCCCAAATGTTCTTTTTTCTTTTCTTTTTGTTCTTTCTTTCTTTTTTTTTTTTTTTCCTTAACTCAAATCTTAAAGCGCTGAAGCCAAGACCTTTGAGCACCCGACTTCCTTGGGGCCTGACTGTCCCTCGATTTTCTCTGCCAGGGCCTGACTGAGCACTTCGACCCTGTTCTTATCATTTTTTTTTTTTTAACTTTTTATTATGGGAAAGTTCCTATTTACACAGAAGTACACAGCAACTCAACTCTAAACAGAAAAGCACATAATGCAAAACAGGAAAACCTGAGCCTAAGGATGCATTTCCATGTCAGGAAACGGACCCATCCTTCTTCACTGGCACCAGGGTAGGATGAGCTCAGCGCTTGGAGGAGAATATCCACATCCAGCTTTCCCTCCCCTGAACTGTATGGCTTTTCGAAAGTCACGCAGAGGGTTGGTTTTTTCACTTGCAAAATAGGAACAATCAAACTAATCCCACAGAATGGCTGTGACCATGAAGTGAGATAACATCTGGGAATATGTTTTGTAAGTTATGAAATGCTCTTAAAATGTGAGGAGCTCTTAGTACTGTTTCGCAGAGCCCTCGGAGCCCTGCCATGCACGGCGTGGTTCGCATGCTCGGGAATGTAGACAGGCTTGTGTGACAGCTCTGCCATACCCACCCTCTGTTCAGACTTGGTCCTGAACCTTCATCTTATGTCACTTTGCTTTTCACCCACTTGACTAGCAACTGTGCTACCCATCACTCATTTTCCTCCTTGCTTTGAGGACAGTTTGCCCATTGGTCTTGTCTTCCCATCTGTACCCGGGCCTCTCTGGTCAACTGTCCTATGCTTCCACCCAGACTAGACCAACTTGAGCTGCCTTTGCTTAGAAAGGCCTTCCTCCACATGGCACCTGTGATCCTTTTATTCTAGTAAAATCCTGACGGGTAGTACCTACCCCCCAGCAATCAGGACTCAGGCAGGAATCAGCATGGGCTTTGGGAGGAGGACAGGAAAGGAAGACCGCTTGCAACAGACTCAGCCGCTCACCTGTAGGTCAAGGAGGGACCTGCTCTCCTTAGAAGGTAGTTTAGGGATCAGTGGTGAACAAGAGGAAATCCATGACCCAATAGAGCTAATATTCAGGGAGTTGGGGGGGAATGGGAACTGACTATAAATGAGTAAATACACAAATAAATAGAACTAAAAATAAATAATATTTCAAGATGGGAAGAAATTAATGCATAGTTAGGTACTGGCAAGAGACTGGAGTAGGAGTGGCTGACTAACATAGGGTAGTCAAGGTCATGGGTTATGGCTTCAGTTTTATAAGTGCCCTTCCCACCTCACCGTATCGTGAACAAGGAAGCTAAGAGCCCCATTTGCTACTGGTGGCCATCCCATACCCTGAAGGGAGCTAGTTAGAGGATAAAGCCATCACTGTAGACAACAAGCAAGAAAAGGAAAAAATTACCTCTTGGATGCTTATGGGTAAGACACTGTATTGTTGAACTCTAAAGTCCACCTGACTCTGAACCTTCCAGTTAGGTAAGCCAATAACTTAAGGCCATTTTGATTTGGTTTTTCAGTGCCCAACAACTGAGAGTGTTATAACTGATGCATGCCTCTTGTGGGTTATGATCCCCACTTCAGGGAGCTCTTCTATCCAGACACATACAGCTCTTCCCATGAAGATGCTGAAAAACTGAAGCTTCTCCATCTTCTTACATTTCCAGGGACACCATTAACCAGGTGAGGCACTTGTTAATGTGCCTAACATATTAAAGATAGTTGACAAATATCTATTGAACCAAACTGATTGAATAAGCCAGATTACTGTTTAAAAGGAGAAAAGACACAGGCAGTCCTAGTCTCCTAAAAGGCAAGGACATTCCAAAATAAAACTTCATTCCTTTCTAGGTCTTGGAAGGCTTTCACATACTTTATACCATTTAACCTTATACTACTCCAAGGATCATCATTTTATGCAGAAATACAGACTGAGAAAGGTCAAGCCAGGGGCAGGGCAATTAGATGATATTCATAAGGACTCTGACTCCGGTCTCTCACTCATTCCTGGATCCTGAAAATTAACTGGTTGATGTAGTAGACATTCAAGTTCCAGGTAAACTAGAGGAATTCCCAAAGAGGTGTACATAGGCTTATTGACCTCAGAAAGCAGAGATTCTGGAGATGATGGCATGGCAAATGTGTTTGTCCAGACTCTGCCAGACGCTGGAGGGGCCACATATCTGTCACAGGAGTATGAGAGCCCTTTTCTGTGTAACTTTAATCCAAGCTGACTGTAAATCCTACTGACTGGTGGGAGAGCAGGGTAAAATCTTGTATAGCACCCTCCTCCCATCCTTTCCCTTATCATATGGGCAAAAAATTCATTGCACTTTTTTTTTAATTGTACAACTAAAATTATTTTTTAAAAATTTACTTCACTTTTAATTAACTTTTAACTTCAGAAAAATTTTCAATTTAAAGCAAAGGTGTGACGATGGTAGAGTTCCCAAATATCCCCACTCCCAGTTTTCTGTTAATATCTTAACATTAAAATGATACACTAGTTACAATTAGTCAACCAAAATGGATAAATTATTATTAACTGAAGTCTATATTTATTCAGATTTCCTTAGCTTTTATCTAATTTCCTTTATTTGTTCCAGGATCCCATCCAAACTATAGTCATCCTGTCTCCTTAGGCTCCTCTTGCCTGTGACAATTTCTCAGACTTTCTTTGTTCTTGATAACCTTGACAGTTTTGAGGAGTACCAGTTGGGTATTTTGTAAAATGTTCCTCAACAAGGATTCATCTGGTGTTTTTCTCATAGTCAGACTGGGGTTAAGGGCTTCTGGAAGGAATAATCACAGGGGTAAAGTGCCATTCTCGTTATGACACACCAGGGGTTCATACTGTCAATATGACTATCACTGTTGATGTTGACCTGGGATTACCTGCCCGAGGTGCTGCTTGTCTGGTTTCTTCACTGTAGAGTCACTCTTTTTTCTCTCCATACTATGTTCTTTTAGGAAGGAAGTCACTTAGGAAGGAAGCTCACACTTAAGGAGTGGAGACTTCTCTTCCACCTCCTTCAGAGTGGAATATTGAGATAAATTATCTGGAAGTCTTCAGTGGTATCTGGCCATTCTACCCATTTATTTATTCAGTCATTTATTTGTATCAGTATAGATTCATGGATATTTATTTTAGTCTTTGGGTATAAATACTATTTGATTAATTTTGTTGCTTAAATTGTTCTAGCTCTGGCCACTGGCTGCTTTTTCCATTGGCTGACTGCACTTTTAACCCAAATGTATATATTTTTTAAAAGATTTTATTTATTTATTTGAGAGAGAGAAAGAGAGATCACGAGCAGGGTGGGGAGGGGTAGAGGGAGAAGCAGACTCCCTGCTCAGCAAGGAGCCCCATATGGGGCTCAATCCCAAGACCCTGAGATTGTGACCTGAGCTGAGGCAGACACTTAAGCGACTGAGCCACCCAGGCGTCTCTACCCAAACATATGTTCTGATGTCTTTTTACCTAAGAGCACAAGGCAAAGAATCAGAAGAACTGAAGTTCCACTCCCCCACCCTTGCATCTCTACCACAAATTTCTATGTCACTTTGGTCAGATCTCAACTTGTCTTTTTCTTCACCTCAACAGTGAAGTTAACAGCACCTGCTTCCCGTCACCTCTGCTGTGGCTGTGAAGCCAAAACGAAGTGATAGGCAAGGACTCTTGAAAATTTAAAACGACACAAAGGAAAGCATGCAAATACATCACTTTACATCTCTGCTTCCCTTCCCCATTCACATCTGTAGAGCTTTACAGTCAAGCATTCCATGAGTATTTTCTGAGTGAAGGAATGAGGGAACGTGTGAAGGAGAGTGCACACATGCTTCCTGAGTTGCGGCAGCAGACAAGTGATGGAAAAGAGAGGACGCAGCCCAGGTATGCTGAGAAAACATACTGTCCCCACCTCTGCTCATTTCAGAGCAAGTTCACAAACCTGTCAGGTGGCCTTATGGTGTACAAACTGTGGCCTGGGAGAAGCAGGGATGCAGGACACAAAACATACCATCAAGGATTTTACAATCCAGCAGGGACCCAGACATACAACCAACGATTCACAGAGGATGTGCGCTGTTTCATGGGTATCAGAAATGCATCCCTGGGGTGCCTGGGTGGCTCAGTGGGTTAAAGCCTCTGCCTTCGGCTCAGGTCATGATCCCAGGGTCCTGGGATCGAGCCCCGCATCGGGCTCTCTGCTCGGCGGGGAGCCTGCTTCCCCCTCTCTCTCTGCCTGCCTCTCTGCCTACTTGTGATCTCTGTCAAATAAATGAATAAAATCTTAAAAAAAAAAAAAGAAAAGAAAAGAAATGCATCCCTATTTTGTGATTTTTTTCTGTAACTTATCTCTCCATCCCCCCCAGCCCCTCCTGACAGAATCTTTAGTCAAGCCAATTCCAGGCTGGCTCACTCAATTCCATGTTTTCTTCTCCTCCCTCCTGGGACTTCCTAGGGCTGTGTCTCAGTCCCGAGTGTCAGGTGCTGAGTGGGGACGGGAGGTGGGAGAGGCACTGAATACTTGCGTGTCACCTCTCACCATTACGTCCGCCTCTGCCTGATTCTCAGGTGTGCTTACCTACGGTGTGGTTTCCTGTCCATCTGCTTCATCGTGACGCAGACACTGTCAGGATCCACCTACTGACTATGCGTCACTGTCCGCCTTGGAGCCAGAGGGAAATGGGGAATTCTCCCACACTGCTTTGGAGCCTAGGGAGCTTCGAGTGGTTCTGCAGTTCCTGTTCTCTGCCTCTTGGGTAATCATCTCTCTGTGCTCTCAGACCACAGGATATGAGGAACACCTGCACGGGTGTTCCTGCCCGGGTCCCAGGCAAGAGTCAGGGAAGGGTTCCTCTACTCTTGCATCCTTGAACTTTCCTGGGGATGCTCTCATCCTACTCCCCTTTGAGGCTCGCTCTGGGAAGGATTCCTTCTCAGTGCACTCATCCTCTGCTTTCATTCGAACCTGCGGAGGTCCTTCCTCTTGGGAGATGGAGGTGGGCGAAAGGGAGCCTCGATCAACAAGTACTTTGTTAGATCTTTACAGCTCACACCTGGACCCAGTAGCTTTACTGTGGTAGCCTTGCTTTTTAGTTCCACCTGACTCCAGAAACTTTTTTTTTTTTTTATATTTTATTTATCTGACAGAGAGATGGAGAGCACAAGTAGGCAGAATAACAGGTAGAGGCAGAGGGAGAAGCAGGCTCTCTGCTGAGCAGGGAGCCCGATGCGGGGCTCGATCCCAGGACCCTGGGATCATGACCTGAGCCAAAGTCAGATGGTCAACAACTGAGCCACCCAGGTGCCCCCAGAAACCTTTTATATAGCAGCCTGTATGCAGAAATCACAAGAGGGTAAGAGAAGACTTGGAGGGAAGGAAAAAAAAAAAAAAAGCCAGATGTAGTACTTGAGAACACAGGAGAACGAGTGGAGAGTGTAAAGGAGCACTTTCTCCATGTAGGAATGGAACATGTTGAAGAAAGCAGAACAGGGGTAGCCTGTCCTCACCAGCAGGAACCTCATCCATACACCGAGTTCCCTCTTCTTTTGCCTCTTTGGGCGGTGCAGACGTGTGTAAAGGAGGGGATCCCTCTTTTAGTCGGTGTTGGTGACCTTCTGAGATGAAATGATGCTAAGCCTATAGGTTCGCCTAACTTGTCGGTTTACCAAGCATATGACATCCCTTAGTGAATTCAGTTAGCACATCCCTATGTGGAGGACAGCTGTTATCACCACCGGTTTACAGATGAGGAATCCACGCTTCAGAGAGGTTGAGAGACGTGGGCTGAGCAAATTGGAGAACACCAACAATCCAACATCGCCAGAATGTATAGCCTTGTTTCTAAATCCTTTGTGAGGGCTGCCGGCAAAGATGTGTCTTCATCACCTTTGGAGAAGGAAGAAATGGGCAGGCAGAAAGCCCCTCTCACTCCTAGAGCTTCGGGACACTTCCATGATGTGACAGTGAGAACAAAACACTCAACTGTCAGTGTTAGCACACTGCTGCCCTGCAGGTCTAGGCAGGGAGCAGTCACAGGAACAAAGGGAACAAATGTGGGTATTTACTCTTCGTTAATCCAATAAACATTTTCTAAGTGTCTTTTAGCATTGGGTGATGTTCCAAGTGCAAGGGATATAAAAAATGAATAAAACGAAATTTTAGAAGTTTATTCTCCAGTAATGAGAGATCCATGAACAAGTGAAACGCAATCTTATGTGAGTCTTAGAGATTGACACAGAGTTTCAGTTTAAAAGAGGGATTGGTTGGTCAGTCCTGGGAAGAGGTGGAAAGCTTAATAGCAAGGCTGAGTCTAAAAAGTAGGTGGGTTTGGACACGTGAATGGGGAGACAGAGTAATTGAGGGAGGGGAGGTGTCACTGGAAAGGCCCCGAGACATGAGATGATGCGGAGTATCTTAGGAAATGGTCTTCTGCGTAATGGAATCGTTACGTGCAGGAAAGGATGAAGATGTGATATACTGATGAACTCAGAAGTCCATAGGCGGCCGGGAAGCATACTGGCAGGTCAGAATTTGGTCCTCTAAACCCCACTGACCAATGTGGTAGCTACCAGCCCCATGGGATTATAGAGCATTTGAAATGTGGCTAGTGTGCCTAAGCAATTTAATCTTTAATTTTAGTTCATTTAAACTTAAAACTGGATTGAATTTAGTTATTGGAAAACTTTTAAGTACGTTTGGAACAACGTGGGTAAGTACATGTGTTCTTTTGACTCCACTGTAAATTGTATGAAATCTAAATATAAATCAGGCATTTCCAAGGAAAATTTGACATCTGGAATTGAGACATGTAAGTGTAAAAATATACACCAGATTTCAGAGATTTGGCATGCAAAAAGAACGTAAAATATATCATTAATGACTTTTATATTGGTGACAGATTGCAATAATATTTTTGATATACTGGGTTCAGTAACAGTGTTCAAATTAATTTCACTTTTTTTTTTTAAACTTTTAAAATTTTCCAGGAGCCACATAAAAAGATTACATATGTGGCCCACGCTATATTTTTAGTAGACAGTGCTGCTTAAGCATTGGGGGAACATTGAAGAATTTTATGTAGGACAGAGGCATGGTCAGATTTGCATTTCGAGGGAACATTCTGGTAAGAAAGGGGAGGAGAGCATAGAGGGATTTAAGAGTAGAGAAAGGTACACTTGGTTAGGAAATGACTGCAGTAAAAGCTTCAGGAATGGAGTAATCAGTCAGATATTATGAAGGTCAATTTAGAGCAAGTGTCAGAATCACCTGGGGGGGCTGATTAAAACACAGACTATGGGTCCCACTCCTAAAGAGGCTGAATTAGGGTGGAATCCAAGTATTTTCATTTCTAACTAGTTTCTAGCTACTGCTTCTACTGGTGATCTGGAGACCTTACTCCGAGACCTCTCCCCTACAGGACTTGGCCACCAGTAGGATATATGAAGAGAGAGAGAGAGAAAAGTTTATGAAGACTTGCAGATTCCTGTTATGGTGGTCTGGGTGGACAGGGACTGGAAGAGGAGAAGCTTACTTGGGAAAAAATGGTATGGGTTTTGTTTGGGAGTTTGAGTTTGAGTTCCTTTCTGAACCCCAAGGAGGAGATATCTCATGGATAGTTGGATATATATAGGTCTGAAACTCAGGAAGAGTCTGAGCTATAATTACAGACTTGAAGTCATCAGAGTTGAGTTGGCAGGTAAAGCCCTAAGCAAGAGTGAGATTGCCCAGAGAGACAGTGAGGCATGAGAAGACAGGAGAGCCAAGGGCAGATTCCTACAGTTGAAGCTATGTTTTGATTAAAATCATCAGTAATCAAGAAGAATAAGATAGGAAGGAATATGCCCTTGTCATTTTTTTTAAAGATTTTATTTATTTTATTTTGATAGAGATCAGTAGGCAGAGAGGCAGGCAGAGAGAGAGAGGAGGAGGAGGCAGGCTCCCTGCTGAGCAGAGAACCCGATGCGGGACTCGATCCCAGGACCCTGAGATCATGACCTGAGCCAAAGGCAGTGGCTTTAACCACTGAGCCACCCAGGCGCCTCAATAGAGCTTTAAAATTTAATCAAAGGTTAGCTATGCTCCACCACGGACATGACAGAAGTTAAAGAAAGTCTTTTATTTATGAATCTGATCATTAATAAAATAGTTTTGGCTGACCAGTGGAACCTTCCCAAGCTTTAGCTTTGTTGTTGTTGGCTTTTTTCATCTATAAAATTGGGATACTGGTACTTCTCTCACAGAGTTTCTGGGAGAAGGGGATAATGTGTGTTAAGCACAGAACCCAGCTGACACACAAGAGCATCTCAGGAAGGCTAATTATCCTCACAGCTGTGAGACCACCTTCTAGGTGAGGCAACTTCACTAATGAAAACTTCGTGGACGGAAACCGTTTCACATTGAAATCTCATCCAAAGTGAAGAGAGCCATTTCGAGTCAACAACGGCAATGATCACTTCAGGATTGTAATTATTGAAATTTTAAAGTTCAGAGGGAAAGAAAACCAATTCTTCAGAGCAAATGTGTGTTGTCCATCGTTATACTGTGTTTTAGTATATGTGCTGCCGAAGCGAGCACTGTTATACTGTGTTTTTACAACACAATGAGATGGAAGGAAAGTAGCCTTCATCTGCACCAGGCAGGCTGGCTCTATTATCCCCTTTAATCTATCCATGTAATAGCTTTAAATAAGTCTCCAGCGGATGGCTCCACGTGTTTCCTACCAGGAGGGAGAGAAGCTGGGTCCCTGTGGTCCCAACACATTGCCCAGGCAATCAAAAGCTGGGTCTCTGCGGGTGGCTCGTTGTCATTTTTCAGGGCAGCAGATGGCTGGCTACGGTCTGACTTGTCTGACAGGCAGGCCAGACCTGCATAGACAAGCGCAGCCTTTCTTTTGGTCATTTAAGCCATTTTCCCCATCACCCTCTCCTGTTCTCATTTTCTTTGAGAGCCGCAGTACTTCCTTTGATTTGCCTGCTGTCTTCCCTCACACAAAACCCTTCATCTGGGAGAGAAAGTCGTCCTCATATTACCTTTAATCTGAATATCAATTTCAGCATTTTAAACCATAGAGCCTTATCTAGTCCAGCTGCTTTGATTGAGACACGGTCTGGAAAGAAGTAAAATAAAGTTTGTGGGGCTTGGCTGACATCTCTCTGAGCCCTCTTGTACTTTTCTTTCCAGAGAATTCTCACCTCTCCCAGGTCCTGGTGTGCTAATGAAATAGATATTCTGTTTTGTTTCTGCTGGGCACACAGTGAGGTCCAAATGCATTTCCTAATGGTTTGTTTTCCAGCTGGGCTGAACGGAATCAAAGCCACAAACCACCAATGAGAGCCTAAGATGTCTAAATGGATGGGGAAGCCATTTAAAATGCTAGAAAAAATAAAAATAAAATCAGAGGCTGGTGGAATTCTCTGTAGTTATTTTACCAAGTAGGAGATTATTTTTATACACATATAATGTATGTCACTAATCAATATTATTATAGTAAGTTATTTACCAATCAGCAATGCTACTCCTGTTTTTTTTTTTTTTAAGTAAAAACGTATCTATACATCCCCTTGTCTAACCAACCCCTTCCTCTTTCCCTCCCTCCTAACCCCTTACTAGTCTGCCACCAAGAACTTCCACTAAGTGATCAGCAAACTCATCTATATCTTCAAACACTTCTTCGAGTATTTCCAACACCCAATTACCTTAGTTGAAACTCAAGGTGACTGTGTACCCCCTTCCTCTCTCATAGCTCGGGATCTAATGGAAGGATAATGGTCCTCCTTGTTGCCATTGCTACTTCCAGACAATTATTCCTCTGCGCTCTTATGAAAACAAACTAAACCCAAAACACACAACACAACAAACCCAACTCCTTTGAAGCTCATGCTTCATTACTCCCCTCCCCCCTCACTTGCCCTCCTTCTTTGAAGTCTTGAGGGCCTGATTCACAGTCATTGTCTCCTGCGATCAATGCCACTGAGCTGAATAACTTGTATCTTCAGGGACACTGCTCACCCAACACCTTGCACATCAACTCAGTGAACTTCTCAACGGTACCTCAACCCAGGTGCCCATGATCCTGTCCCTGACATTATCAACTACCTGCACCCCTTCCAAAAATCATGGCTTTATAAGTCCAATTTCTAGGCCTCTAACCTATGAGTCCAACCACTTACTTTTTTCTTTTGTTCAATGGCCCTCTCTTGATATTATTTACTTCTTTATGGCTTCTATTTCATGATCTGTCAATGTCATCCCTCCCCTGCTGCTATCTTTGTTTTACCCTTTTCTCTCTTCATCACACCCACCCTACAAACAGAAGAGTTTCTACCCCAGCACTCCCGGGAATGGCTATAGGAAACACAATGTGGAGCAAACAGCTGTCACTCTAAATGAATAACTCACTCTGAATGGGTCACTGTGGTGCCTTGGCTTCCTACTTTCTCTCTCTAGATCTGGTAAGCCTGAGCTCCCCTTCTCTCCCCAAATTTCCTATTCTTGTCTTTCACTTTTTGGTAAAGTAAAAGCCATCATGTGGAAGGGCTGCTGCCTTTCCTTGACCGGTTCAGTACACGTGCTTGTGTGAGCTCAGTCTTCACTTCCACCTCTCGTTCAATGGAGCACGTGTCCTCCTACTCTGCAAGGCCGGTCTCTTCATGCGCACCTGGTCTTGTCTCTCTCAAAGGCAAGAGCACTAATACTGCATCTCGTTAACTGCCCCTCCTTCACTGGATGCACACACAAACACAGTGCAAAACTACTCGGATCATCCCACGTCCTTGTGCAACTCCACCCTATTCTCTTGATTCCTCGTGCTTTCTCCGAACTGTCTCCACTTCTCCTCACATCTGCTCGTGCTTCACTCCTGCACCCATTCTCCCCTTCCCATTCCAAAACAGCTTCTGTCAAAGTCCCTAGGGACTTGTGTCCTCATCTGGCTCCGGTTGCTCCTGAGGGGTGCAGTACTGCCCAACCTTCCTGACCCCCGGAGTTGACTATGATCGAAGGAGAGTTCTTCTCGGCTTTCTCTTTCCCTGGTCTTCCCTGTTAAACTTCTGCCTGCTGTGCCATTTTGCTTGAATCATGCAGATGGATACCAGTCTCCTTTTGCTTTCCACAAAGATGGCTGTTATTTTCAACAATGCTTGTCATCATGAATTTTTCCACACTTTAATCCAGAGAAAGTCAGTCCCCTAAGGCAGAGCTTTTAACCTCCTTAGGGCATGCTTTTCCCAAAAGGCAGAACCCCTCTACTGCTGCACTGGAACTGGGTCAGACCCTCTTTTCCCAGGATGACATCCTGTTCTTTGAGAGAGTCCTAGGGGAAGGGGATATGGAAACCCTTTGTCTTCTCAGCTTGCCCTTCCCAGCATGGAATTTCTGCCCTGCAAGGAAGCTGGGGTGTGGGCAGGGCCCCAGTACCGCTGACTTACCATGACTGGAGCAGAGCTTCCGCCCTACCAGTGGAGGCTAGATAAAGGGGACCCAGTCCTCCTGCTATGCTTATGTGGAACAGAACTTCCACAAAATGGGGCTGGGAACTGAGAAACACCAGCATCCTGCCCCTTCAGAAGTCAAACTACAGCCAAGACCCGGGTAGAGTATAACACGCAGCTAGTGGGGAGGACAATGGAGCAGAACATAGCTCAGATGCCACAGACCTGTGCTGTTCCTAACTAGATTTTATAGGTTTTCATGAAAGAACGTTTTCCTTCGCTCCAAGCCCTTAAGACACTTTCCAGAGACTTTCCGGGATGGGTATTTAAAATAATTTTCTCAGTTAAATTGTTATTTTGCTGGGTAGAAAGTCTCTGTTCTGCTACTTGCTAGCTGTGTTACTTAGAACAGGTTGTAAAACTCACAGTAGCTCCCTAAGAGGACTGTGGTGGCGTATGTGGGTTAATGCCTGGGAAACAGCTGGCTCAGAGTTAGGTGCCCACTGAAGCACAGCTCTAGGTTCCTCTTGGTAACCCTTGCATGGTGACAGATCGCCACAAGGGGGCATCAAGAGTCAGGAGTAATGATGAAGCACTTAAGGGCTCTTTGGTTAGGTCATCCCCATGGTTATATTTGTAGGCCAATCCGAAGTGGGTATCTTCCCAGGTGACAGAAGACAGAAGTTGAAGGCACTTCCTAAACATCACCATACTATTTTCCTCCGAAGACAGGAACTCAAGACCCTAAACATCACTAGGTCATTCCCCCAAATGGAAGCTTTGGTATATAGACACAGGAAGTCTGCTGTCAGAAGAAAAGCCTCATTTGATTTACAAGGTACTAGTCCTGTGTGCAAGGTAGCATTCTAGGAGATGGGAGGCTATAGAGGTTCCCTTCGGGAACAGTCACAGATACGAAGTTGGTATTTACTTACTGAGTGTGTGCCATGTGTCAGGGATCCTAACAGCATAAGACATCAACCTGTTCCTTTCATTCTTGTTGAAGAGGGCCCCAGAGGCTCAGCCAAGGGTTTGACCTTTGCTCAGAGGATGATAAAGAGTCAATCGATATTTTGGAGCAAGGAGGAGGGAATTTATGAAGAAGGTACTTAGCATGATTTATTCAGAGTGCAGTGCAGGAAAAAAAGAGTGAAAGAAAAAGGGAGATGCCCCCTGGGAAGATTGCAATAGACCAGTGCAAAGCCAAAGTTGACGAAAGCAAAAGCTCTTAATAAAACTAAATTTTAAGAGAAACCCCAATAGTTAATAAAAATGAAGCTGAACCATGAAACAGTGACTAAAGCTGGTGGAAACAGGAGTCTTCAGCAACCTAGACCTCTCTCTCACCTTCTTACAGCTCCCCAAATGGTAAACTGGATGTAAGTTTTTGGAGCTAAATCAAATATTGGAAGAGCCTTGGGTGTATCTCTATGGGATACAACTTGAACACAACTGCAGTTGTCCAGACAGTAAAGCGTACGGATGAAGATGCAGGAGAAAGGATGACTTAGGATGGGGGGAGGTAGAGCACAAGATAACCCAGGACCAGACACCAAGCGGCCCCACTGTCCTTACTGTGTCCCAACTGTGTCCTCTGCCCTCTGTCTGCCTCCTCCTTCACTTCTCCTGCTTCCCTTCACATTCTGTCCCTTGCCTTAATTAGTATATGTCCAGGGTCTGAGCCCCACTATTGCCATTAATCTTGGATCTCATCCTTGGTTACAATTCACCTTTGCCTCTCCCTTCCCAGAGAGCCCGGCCTGACCCAGGCTTATCAATGGGATACTTGGCCTAGACCCAGGAGGCCACCATTCTTGCCACCTGCTGTGAACATTAGGAAAGAAGAATGAAGGGGATCTAGCAACAGATTGTGTATAGAGGCAGAGCTAATAAAGGACGGGGAGAAAGGGAAAAGGGTCATTAATAAGCTAATATTTATGAAATGGTGTCTGTGTACCAGGCACACTGCTAAGATGTTACATACAGATGTTATCTTATTAACATGTCCGTATTTGTATATAATACACATAGTTATATCCTTATATATCATATATACTTATATAAATATATGGGCGGTGGGTGGGAATAGACAACATGCCACAAAGTCCACTGTTTTTGATGAAGATGCAGCCATTTTTCCTGAATAAATACTCCTTGGATTGTTGCAAGACTTTGGATAATTTCCAGAGTTCTGAAAATGTTGATTCTGATCATTTTTTTAAAAAGATTTTATTTATTTATTTGACAGACAGAGATCACAAGTAGGCAAAGAGGCGGGCAGAGAGAGAGAGAGAGAAAGAGAGAGAGGAGGAAGCAGGCCCCCTGCTGAGCAGAGAGCCCGATGCGGGGCTCAATCCCAGGACCCTGAGATCATGACCTGAGCTGAAAGCAGAGGCCCTAACCCACTGAGCCACCCAGGAGCCCCTATTCCAATCATTTTTGCCAGTGTTCTCATTGCTTTTGTGGAAGGGTGGATTTTCAGAAGTCTTTGCTTCACTGTATGGAAATCGCCAAGCCCCCCGCCCCCCACAATGTTTCCCCAGCCCCCGCATCCCACTGCTCACTCACTCTGGGCTTGTAGTCCTCAGAACCCTGAGTCTCTTCTGTGAACCGCTGGCTACTCCTTCCTATATCTGATTGTTTTCAAGTAGATGTAAGACTTCGTTTTCACTAATAAAATTTCATTTTCTTGAATTTTGTTGTTGTTCCAAGATGTCAAATAATTTGGAATCCTGGCATCAGGAAGTATGCTTTTTTGGGTTTCACTGGAGTCATAGACATTACTGGCCCAAGTCGGAGCACAGACCAGCATTTTGGGGCTCTGCAGGGTATTCCCTCCAGGGGAACATTTAGTCCATTAACTAGTTTGGGCACTTCTATTTCCAAACTGTGTCTCTAGCATTCCAAAATCTACCAGTAAGACACCTTTTTCTAAAAAGGAAAGTTGGTTAATTTTACATGATTTATTCACAGCAAATTTTCCCAACTCCTATTATTCACTATTTCTTTACTGTTCACACATCATTTGCTTCTAAAGAATGTTATAATTATTGAAGTAATAAGGATCCATCATTGTCCCTTTTGGCAAAGCGAGGCAACATTTGGTCTGTCCTCAAATTTCTAGCCCCTTTCCATCTCTCCTGACATTTCCCAAAGGACAGTAACAATTGTGTGAGAATTAATCTGCAGCCTTCACTGTCTTGTCCCTGGTGACAGTGGGGCTAGGAAGAGCACAGCCTAGGGGGCAGATGGCTTAAGGGCAGGGGGCTGTTCCCCTATGGGCAGCCCAGGCAGCTAATGGATAATTCTAGGCGTGGTGTGGGAAATCGTCAACACCAGAGCTCCAAACTGCACTCCGAGGGTGGTGGTGTGGCTCGGGGCTGGCTCTTTTGGTTATCCGTGACGGCTCCACATCAGTAATCAGTGAGCAGAGAGAGAAGAATCCAGTGTTCCCCACTCCCTGGGAGAGGGGGCTTGTAGGAGTAATATGGGTCATAAAGCCCAACTGAGCTGACTGAAACTTGGGGCTAGAGTCTCAGACATAGTCTCCAGGGCAGGAAGCCCCTACTGTGAATTGGGCCAACTGTGTGGGCACTTGGAGGACAACAGCCCTATTAGTACCCACTGCTGACACACTTGCTGCCTGCCTCCACGAATGCCTCAATATGGAGTGGGGCACATTCCCGATTCCAGCTGTGAGGGGCCGCAAAAGGCGGGAGCTACCAAGGAATATGACTTTCGGAGAGTTTGCACAAGACAGGGGACATAAAGGCCCAGACAGGCTAAATAAACGGTGGTCCAACCACTTGGCAAATTACTTATTACTGTGAGTTTCAAGTTTCTCATTTATGCAGTTTAAGTACTCAGCACACCAGAGCCCCAGTAAATTGTACTCGGGAATTTTCATTATGCAGGTAGGTTTCCTTCTCCGAGCAATTCCCCATCCCTACTGCCAGATGGCGCCTGGGAGCAGGGCCGCCCTTTCCAAAGGCCTTTCTTTCCACCCTTTGGGCGCCAGGTAGTTAGTGATCTTCCTTTCTGTCAGTGCTCAAGCTGGCATTTAAAACCCAGTACTGCACACAGACTTTGTGCTTTTGATGCATCTGCTCCATGAAGAGCTGTGAAACTCAGAAATACCTCCTTCTAGCCAGAAACCCATTGCTCCAATAGGATTTGTCGGTTGATGAGCCTTTGTGATATAACCAGGCAATGGGGACACTCAGAAGAAAACAAACATTTCATTAGGAATCTGATTTTTTTTTTTCTTTGCACGCTTATCTCTATTCTAAGTTGGGGAATCTGGAGAGACTCAAAGTTCAGGCCCCGTAGGTTTGAATCTCAGTATGCTGAACACCTCTGAGCCAATGATTTGATCTTTCTGAATCCTACTTTCTTTACCTGGAAATAGCTGTAATAAGAGTAACTGCGTCACAGGGTTGCCATGACAATAAATGAGATCATATGGGTAGGACGTGGCATGAAATCAGGTACAGAACTAATGCTAAGTATAAGCAATTATATGTCAAGAGCATGAGCTTCAGAGTCAGACAAGGATGCGACTCCCAGCTCTTTGATTCAGAAGTTGCATGGTCTTGAATAAGTTATGCAAACTCTCTGAGCTCCTTGAAAGTTTCAAGATTTTTATGAAAACTACAGAGCTATATCGACAACACCTTTTAGTTTTATTCGCATCGTGACCCATTTCAGATAGGATTTGAGCTTCCCCACACGAAACAAAAGTAACCCAATGACTTTTCGTAAGCAGATAATAAAATCGGGGTGAAGAAAAAGCAAGGATAGGAAACACGAGGGAAAACAAGAGATAAGGTTAAGCCTCCTCGATCACATCAAAAGAGTATCCTGTATCCTCGCTAGCGAGGGGGTCACAAATGTGGCTTTGGGCTTCTTCACATCCAAGGCAATGAAGAAAGGAAATATGGTTCGTTAAATGATTTAGTGTGCCAAGATAAATGCAGAGGAGTTCTGAAGAAGAATCTCAGCTATTCCTAGTTCTGAGACTGAAGAGGCTGTAAGTAGCACATGGTGGATACACAATAGATATAAAAATGTGAGCTGTCCTCATCTTCGAGCACAGAGGAGAAAGTGAGTCTAGGAATAAAAGCAACATGGAAGAGGTAGCTTCTGAGCCGAACAGAACTGAATACAAATTTGCCAGGTGTTGGGGCAGGGGCGGGGGGGGGTGCTGCCCGTAAGGGGAGAGCGTGACAGTGCAGGATCACCCCCACCCATCACTGCAGCTCGAAAGCCAGGGACTCACGTGGTCACACCGGCTGCAGAGAAAGCTCCCATCAGACTGACAGGCACAGGGACCTGTGGTTTGAAAAAGCCAAGCGGGGAAGGACAGAGGTGACTTGGGAGCTGAAGCACAGCTGTTTTGGCTTAGAATCTCTCCCGACTGAACATCTGGTGTTTAATGACGGTCCTCAGAGGGAAGTGAGTTCTCTTTTTTTGAGTGTGTTTTGTTTGGTTCTGTTTTCCTGTGGACCCAGCCTTATGGCTCTTGAAGGAAGAAAACAGCCAGGATGGTTAAAGGGAATATTACTTTTTTGGCCAGGTCTTCCCAGCCATTAGGAACAGGGCTGGAGGCTTCTGTGACATAACTGAGTCAGAAAGTGTTTTGGGACTGTAAAGACCCACAGCCTTGTATGGAAATTGTATTCCCATTCCTCCTCTTCTCACCCCACACTCTCAGATCCTTCTTCCTTCTTTATGTCTTCCATCACATTCTCTGACTCTGTCTCTATCTATCTGTCCCTCACTAAGTGGGAGGGGGTGGGATTAAACCTGAAGAAATCTGTGTTTCCCTCTGCATTAGCCACCCAGAGGAGCCTCCAAATCCCTGCATCCCTTTGGGACTTTGTCCTAAATATATCTATATGCAAAGACAGAGCTTCTCTGCTTCAAAGTGTTTGTACCCAGGAGGTTAAAAATGAGCTCATTAGTGCTTATAGTTAGGCTTGTATCCCTGGACACACAGTTGGTATTACTGTCTTGCTCTCAGTGACAACTGAGTAGTCACTAACTTTCAGGACTTAAATACCCTTGAGACTCTTCCTGGCCTGCCCAGGGTAGGCACAGCATGATCCTGGCAGTCCAGGATAGCAGTTTCATATCTCTGAAGTCATCTGTTTTCTAAGAATTCTCTCCAGGGCCAGTTCTTGGTATGGTTCTGATTATTATCTTTGCACCCCATGGGTGATGACTGTGACAGAGTCCCCTTGTTAGCTGGCTCTGCCCAGGCATGGTGAAAGGGACACAGACTAGGAGTGTCAGACATCCGGGTTCCAGGTATGACTGTCAGGGACAAGTTTGGTAGCTTCGAATAAGTCACTTCTGTTTTCTGGTCCTCAATTTTTTCACCTGTTAAAAAAAAAAAAAAAAAAAAAAAAAAAACCTCTCCAAAAAAATTTTTTTAAAACATATGGATTTTTCTGGGGTCCATGGCTGTCATTATTTTCTCAAGGATTTGTGACTCACAAAGGTTAAGAATCCCCGGGCTTGTTGATTTATAAATTCTTAGAATCCAATGCAGA
Organism: Enhydra lutris kenyoni; assembly: GCF_002288905.1. Lineage (NCBI taxonomy): Eukaryota > Metazoa > Chordata > Mammalia > Carnivora > Mustelidae > Enhydra > Enhydra lutris. The sequence continues at coordinate 17,182,565 of NW_019154110.1, forward strand.
GCAAATCTCTGGTTCTCTGCTTCTAGGAATGTCATACATTGCATAGTTCAGCAATGTCTGCTGACTGCCTACTGTTTACCAGTTCCTTTGACATGATGCAAGGATGGGAAAGTAAGTAAGACAGCTTCAAAGGAGACCCCTGTCCCATGGAGAGACCCACCCACAAATAAGGAATCATGGTAAGATGTCTCAAAGATAATGATGGAGAGGCACACAGGGCACTTGAGAAAGAGCATGAGGAAGTGACAGCCCCTCTTCCTCCTCACCTCCAAAGAGCACGTGCACTGCTGAGAAAAGGTTGAGGGGAACCTCCTTTCAGGTTTCCAAAGTGGAGGGCATGTTCCCACCCACTCCTTCTGAAGTCCCCAGGCTCCTGCTGACCTGGTCCCTCCTGACAGTCTCAAACAGGTTCTCTGTCCTTGTGCTGCCAACAAGGTCATTGAGCCTGAGTGGAAATGGGCCTCCTCCTTGAGTGTAACCCTCCCCGTGCATGCCTCAGAAGCCCCATTCACTGTGGGAACCCCAAGACCTTGCCAGCCCCTCCTTTCCTGCCCTTATGCGCTCTCCTGGCCCCTTTCATGTCCAACACTCCAGGACATTAAACCTTAAGGATGCTGACAAGGGTGCTATCCTGCCAGCATGTTATTCTTGTTTCTATGTAGACCTTAGCAGTTCCCAGCTACCTTATGGCCCTGCAGGAAGCACTATGAAAGGTAAATCCATTTAAAAAAGAAAAGCAGGGGCACCTGGGTGGCTCAGTGGGTTAAAGCCTCTGCCTTCGGCTCAGGTCATGATCCCAGGGTCCTGGGATCGAGCCCCGCATCGGGCTCTCTGCTTGGCCAGGAGCCTGCTTCTCTTCCTCTCTCTCTGCCTGTCTCTCTGCCTACTTGTGATTTCTGTCTGTCAAATAAATTAATAAAATTAAAAAAAAATAAATAAATAAATAAATAAAATAAAAAAGAAAAGCAGAGGGGTGCCCGGGTGGCTGTCAGTTAAGCGTCTTCCTTCAGCTCAGGTCATGATTTTAAGAGTCCTGGGATGGAGCCCCATGTCAGGCACCCCACTCAGCAGGAAGCCTGCTTCTCCCTCTCCCTCCCTCTCCCCTCGGCTAATGCTCTCTCTCTTTCTCAAATAAATAAACAAAATCTTAAGAAAGGAAGGAAGGAAGGAAAAGAAAAAAAAAATTACTTTGGCACATAGTGGGTCAGAGGGACAGACGCTGCCATAGCCTGGTTCTAGTCCCAGTTCCCTTACTCACCATCCGAATGCAAGCCTTTCCATAGAGTTGCTACCCATACTCCAGGCTACCATCACCTCTGCCCTCAACTATTCCACTTAACTTGCATATAGGTCCAGTAATTCACTCCCCATATGGCAGCCAGAGGGATCTTTTTCAAATGTAAATCAGAACATGCCACTCCCCTGCTACAGCTTTCCAAATATTTTCCCAGCTCTCAGAATAAAATCCAAACTGCTCGCCAGGTCTGTAACACCTTCCATGATCTGACATCTGCCTACCTCTCTAGCCCTGTCCAGGGCCCCTTTCTTCACTCACTAAGCTCACTGCTCTTCTGTCTCTACATCATAGTCAGTTCTGCCTCAGGACCTTTGCATGTACCATTTTTGTTAAGTGAACTCTTACCCCCCAGGAAAATCCCAGGCATGGCATTTTCTCTCTTATGATTCCAATCTCAGCTGCAAAGGCACTCCTAAGGTTTCCTCATACTGCCCCAGCATGGCCTTTTCATTCTATCTTTTACTCTCTTCATGGTGTTTACTGTAATCTGAAATGATCTTGTTTATGTGTTTATTATTTGTTTCCCCTGCCCCACTAAGGAGCCTTGTCTTTCACTTTCACTGGGGTACTCCTAGCACCTAGAATATGGTATGGCCCATAATTATTGAGTATCTGTTGAATAATTGAATGAGTAATGATAGTAAAGCCATTTAATATATCTGAGCCCCCAATCCCTGGCTACATATCTGATCTTTTAAGATCTTTAGAAAACTCCCTTTGGTAGTCATTATTACAGCCACTTTGTGGTTGAGGAAATAGAAAGTCAGATGGGTTATATCATTTGCCTAAAATCATAATTGTGTCCTAAAAGTTATCCCCTTTGAGATAAATAAAAATTCAGGGGAGAAAAATTCTCCCTATTCTTCCAAAATTCAAGCTCCACTAAAAAGTTCCATTGTGAAATGGAACAATATGCTACTATCTGGTCCACCCAGAAGCAAGGTCTTGGGGCCGAGACAGCCCTGCGGGGTGACAGACTCTATTCCTACACATAACTCCTGTGTATCTGATCCATGCTGAGCACATCTCCTACATTCAGTCATTCACTTATTTCACCATCGATTCATCACATATGCATGGTTAACAGCCAGCACTGATAGCTATACGGTAGCTCTAGGGGAGGAGCCCCTGATTCATGCCAAGTGCACATCCTTGGTCTCCCCTAGAAACAGGGTCCCCAATAGGGTCTATTGGCTAAACAGTAATTCTTTTGACTAAATAAGATAATGCTTATGAAATGCTTATTAACCAGAGTTCTGGCTTAGAGTAGGTGCTGAGGGAGTGTTAGTGATGAGGATGACGATGATATTAGAACCTGGACCTCCTTTCTCAGCCAGGCTGCCTAGAAGGAGAGAGAGATATTAAATATTCCTTTGGCGTGTTTTTCCCTTCCAGATCCATCCCATTAGAAAATCCAGCACACGTGACTTCCATTTCTTTTTCCTAAATCCACAGCCTGTACAAGCCAACTGAAAGTAATAAGCATAATTCAAATGCTGTGTCTTTCCTAATTAAAATCCATCCAGAAGGGGATGCCAGAGTGGTTTTAGTCCATGTGGCAGAGGAAGTTCCATTATATTAATCCAGGCTTCCAAACAGAGTCCAAGGGGAGACGTGTCCGTGTGTGCGTTCTTGTAGCGTAAGTTTGGGGGTGCTACCAAGAATGCATAGTTGGCCCTGAACAGGTTGTAGGATGTGAATTTTCAGAGGAAGCTATTGATGGAGCCACTGGGAATTGCTTCCTGAGGCTCTTGAGGCTGGTGAGTAAACCCAGAGTCTGTCTTGGTTGGCCCTTGTCAGTGGTTCTGAAGAAACCCCTTGGAATGGCTTCTCCATGAGGAGATGCTGGCCCAGCTCTCCCCGCAGAGGCTCCACATGTTTGGCGGCTCTCCTTGGAAACACCGGTTGCCAGAGCAGCTGTGTCAGCCCGGCTTCCCCAGGAAAGACGGGAAAGCAAACAGGGAGCCCTCAGCTAACCCAAGCGCCTCTTTTCAGGGGACAACTCCCAAAAGCAAACCACACACAGAAACCAAATCCTGAGAGGAAGGCAATGACAACAGAAAAACAAGGAGGAAAGGAAGAGAAGGCAGAGAAACTAGTAGGAAAGGCAAGGTTTTGCTTTTCAAGGGCAGGAGGCTGTCTCTGTGGGAGGAGAGTTGGCTGAAGAACGAAGGCAGTCTGGGGCATGCTTTTCATTTTCAGAGGACTCTTCTTTCCCATCACCTGGCTCAGAGCCTTTGCTGTAACTGTTAATGGTTTTGAAATATATCTCAATATATGTTCTCCTACTGATGAACTTGTTTTCCTCCCAGCAGCCCTTGGGCCGTAGTGCCACTGGAGAGGAAAGTCAGTTATAGGCCTGAGATGGGGGTGCTTCTGCTCCCCAAATCAAGGTTGAATCCTGCGGCGTTGAGGGTGGGAAGGGTGAAAGATATTTAGCATGAATTTAGAAGCACTGCAATGGGGAATAGGTTAACTTACCTCTGGGAAATGTAAATGTCTTAGATAGCCCATGGTCAGCCCAGAATACACGTAGTGTGGTCCTGGGGCTGAGGAAGGTGTCCAGGTAAGGGGGCCAGAGGTCCGACCTGCAGAGACTTTGAGACTCCAGCTCTGTGCAGGCAACACACCTGGGAGCTCCTGGGTCTCCGGGAGATGCAGAGGCTGAAAGAAATGAAGGACATAAGGAGATCTGGGTGGTAGACAAGGTGACTGCATGGAGTGGGGACCAAACACAAAACTCCAAAGGACAAGGTGGGACTCTGCCAGGCAGATACCCAGTAAGAGTCCAGAAGAGCCCACAGATCAGTGGCGACTTGCGGCCAGCTTGGAAAACTGAGACTACCCCCGCCAGTCACTGTAGGACTCCTAAGTTCCATCCCTACCCAAACACAGGGAAAGAGAAGAAGGTGGAGAGAGATCTTGAGGGAAACTTCCCTGGACATTTGTATCTTGAATTAATTGAATTCTTAACCCAAAGAGATCAAGTTGAATGGAAAAGGCGGTTTTAAATGGAAAAAGAAGAAATTACATTTAATTGGCCAATTAAGTTTTCTGGGGACTCAAATAAAGACGAAATCAATTATAGATCCTTTTAAGAGCTACATTTTTTCCCCTACCACTGAATTGCAGTGTAAAAATTTTGACCTCTCTATGATAATGACCTTATACAACCACAAATAGATTTAGAGCATACAAGTCATTTTCACATACATTATCTTTTTTGAACCTCCCATCAAAACAAAATAGAAGTTCTTATTCCAACTCTACAGACGCAGAAAACAGGCTCAGTGATGCTAGGAGTCTTGTCCAAGTTCCACAACATAGAGGACGGCCTCCTCCACGTCCATTTCAACTACAAGTTGGAGATTCTCAATCTAAATAGTGGTTTGCAAACCAGGACCATTTCTGGAGACAAATTTGGTGGCCACGCCTTGGGAGGGGGTGGGTGGGAGGAGTGCCATTGACATCTGGAGGGAAGAGGCCAGGGGTGCTGTGACACATTCTATGATGCACAGGGTGGCCCTCACCAGAAAGAATTTTCTGGCCTAAAATGTCAGTAGTGTGGAGGTGGAGAAACCCTCTCATACAGGGGATTCCAAGGGAGGATACTGTATCTCTCCTTTCACATTGTAAAAATGGCCAAGAACCTAGAGCCAAGGCAATTACAATTTAATAGGGAAGACACAACTAATAAACCTTAACTAGCCAGAAACAGCCTCATAGGAGCTTCCTTTCCAAGATTCTGTGAGGGATGGGTGGGGCAAGTCTTGTTGGAGGATTGAGAGGAAATTGTCTTCACCGTGGGGGGATGGAGTGAGAATGGGCAATGGGGGGGGGGCATAGGGGGTAGGGGAGCACCCAGGGATGTACTCAGAATGGGTCATTTTAGCCTCCTTTTCTCTGTACAACACAATTACTTTAAAACCAATAATAATGGCAGAAAACTGTGAAATTTTTCTCTCCTTGAATGTCATACACATAATCACATCAGTAACAACAAAAAAAATATGAGGAAAAAGGGGAATAGTACCAGATTAATACTTTTAAAAATTTTACCGATGTATTTTCTTGTAAAGGAAAAATGTACATACCTGCACGTTTTGTCTGTTGCAATTAATGAAAAAGAATATTACAAATTCTATGTCCCTTAACTTTTGTAAATTTGCCAGTGATTTTGTCAAAATTAGTCTTTGCAAATTCATGTTCAGTGGCCGATTTGTCAGGCCTATCTTCTTTACTCCTGGTTAATCAAACAAATTTTTTTAAACCAATTTTAATCTCAAAACTCTCTTTCACACAAAGTAACAGATTTACAAACAGGAATTTTACAATCTTCATCTGGACAAGTTTGGCAGAGATACATAAAATAGCTCACTTCTCAATAAATTCCAGAAATTATAGTACTTTCCATGTTTTTGTTTCCCTTCAGGATTTATCTAAGAGTGTTCCAAAGTCTCCACAGTTGAAAATTCCCACTAAAATACCTTCAGCAGAAAATTCATCATAATTCCTATCATATTTGGTAAAAACTGAAACTTTTTCTACCATAAGAACAGAAAGATGGCTGAAAAACAGAGAACCCTGACATTAATTTTTTTTAAAGATTTTATTTATTTGGCAGACAGAGATCATAAGTAGGCAGAGAGGCAGGCAGAGAGAGAGAGAGAGAGAGAGGAGGAAGCAGGCTCCCCGCTGAGCAGAGAGCCTGATGCGGGGCTCCATCCCAGGACCCTGGGATCATGACCTGAGCCGAAGGCAGAGGCTTTAACCCACTGAGCCACCCAGGCACCCCTTTTTGACATTATCATTTTAAAAATCACTTCAGGGGTGCCTGGGTGGCTCAGTTGGTTAAGCATCTGGCTTTGGCTCAGGTCATGATCCTAGGTTCCTGGGGCTGAGCCCTACATCTGGCTCCCTGCTTAGTTGGAGTCTGCTTCTCCCTCTGCCCTTCCCCTCCTCTTGTATTCTCTCTCTGGCTGTTTTCTCTCTCTCAAATAAATAAAATCTTAAAAAATAAAATAAAACCACTTCAAACAATGTACCCCTATTGTCCACACCTAGGGCTAATCCATCCTGCTCCGAGCCCCCCACCCAGACCTTGGTATGCATCTGTCCCTGGAAGCATTGTTTGGGGGAAGGATCAATGTGGTAAGGCAGGCTTCATGGAATCAGTGTTCTGAGATCAGATCATTGTTTTTCTTTTAAACTTTTTGTTTTGTTTTTGTTTGTTTGTTTTACTCTGCACAAAGAATATAAAAATACAGAAATGCAGGGGCACCTGGGTGGCTCAACTGGTTAAGCATCCATCATCCGCTTATGATCTCAGGATCGTCAGGTGGGGCTCTGCCCTCAGAGTGGAGTCAGCTTGGGATTCTCTGCCTCTCTCTCCCTTTCCCTCTGCCCCTCTCCCATTTGCTGTGGCCATGCACTTGCACACTCTCTCAAATAAATAAATAAAATCTTTTTAAAAATTAGAGGAATGCATTAAAGAATAAGGATTATACATTGCATTGGTTAGAAATTAGGTTTGGTTGCAATCCATAACCTAATCTGTGCCCTCAAAGATGCCGACATCTTAAGTTGTGGACAAAGGTATCATCGTAGGGAGTTAGTCATTGTAAGACAGGGGTGGATGGAGAGCTTGGGTTGGAACTGGGGCGGGGTTCAGAGGAAGGAGTGGCTGCTTCTAACCAGGAGCCTAGAGATTTCATGGGAAAAGTGACATTGAAGTTGTCTTGAAGAATGGGTAGCATTTGGACACTTAAAAACCTTGCTAAAGCCTAGAAGACCGAATGCTGAGGGAGTCAGGCTCTTCATGCCTCCATTTATCCATCAGCAAAGCCAGGATCAGATCATCTTTGCCCCTTGGGTCCACATAGAAAATAGCAAGAGACAGGGTGCTTGATCTGTTGAAGCAGGGGTTGCTATGCTTGTATTTTGCTGTGTGTGACATTCAGCAAGTCACTTTCCTTCCCTGGACAATGTTCTTGTCTGAAAAATGAAAGGATTTGCCAGACGAAGTATCTCAAAGGCATCCTCTGACTCAGACATTATTGTGTGATCCTAAAAGGGCCTTGGAGTGGATTTCTGCCAATGGGAACAGGGCTTCCTGTTCACACAGACATGTTGGTGAATGGGGACTGCTTAAGAGAGTCAACCATGGTGTTTGCAAGTCACAGTCAGGGGGCCGGGAAGTCTGGGCTTCTCCCATCCCATCCATCTCTCTGGAGCCTTGAATCTCCACCCTTGATTTTTCCTATGGTCTTTCCCACCTCCTTTCCACATCCACCCACTCACGTCCCCCCTCTACTACCACACCCAAGGGGGAGAGAGGGAGAAGGGAAAGGTAGAAGGAGCATGTCTGTCTTGGTGCACAAATAGCTCCATTCCAGGCTTCCCACTGAGAACTGTGAGACCAAGGGAAGTCTCATCTTCCTGCTCCCCTACCTCCTCTCTGCTTTTAAGTTGCTTTTTCTCTATTTCAGGGATTCATGTTCTTTCAGAGGAAAGAAAGGCACTTTGGTCTTTTGAGGGTACCTTTTCATAAGGCTTTGGTACGAGTCCACTTCCCTCTGTAGTTCTGGGGAAGCGGCAGGGGGCCGGGGAACCTGAAAGAAGGGTGAAGGGATTTCTGCAGGGCCTCCTGCGCGGACAGGAAGTAGGGAGGGTGGAAGACAGGGAGGGGCATCTTCAGGCTGTCTAGAGAGCCCTGTCAAAGGACGCTCATTTGCAGGCCTTCAAAGCTACCAAGAAAAAAAGATAGGAAGAGGAGAATAAGGTTATAGGTGGGAAAGATTCCTTTTAGGAAAGGCAGTCCTATCTCAGAGGGAAAATCAACGGGGGTCCTCCGGCACCAATCATGACCTTTGATCTCAGAAGTGGTGAGGGAGAGGGGAAAGCCCCAGGGTGCAGTCTGGAGAGTCAGCTCCCTGGCCAAGGCATTTATTATTTTCTTATTTATTCAGAATTCATTACTTATAGCTGAGGAAGCTGGGGTGTGTTTGTAGGGCACTGAAGAGATGCAGGCGGTGGGCCGAGATGAGAACACCCCCCCCCCCCCCCCCAGGCAGGGAATGGAAGGGAGGGACGTCAAAATATACTCTGCAGCACAGACTGCCCCCTGCTCTCTGAATTTGGACAAGGCCTGCTCTGGCTAACCCTCCATTTCCTTATTTATTCTTCGAGGAGCACCTCACAGGGTGCTGAAAGGGCCGGCTGACGGAGGGAACCTGAGGGAACGTTCCGCTCTGCAAGGGTGTTCAGACAAGGCAGGATCCTCATCCCGCAGGAGGGAATCCTTTCCCTTTCCCGAGGGCGTCCTCCTCGGAGTGAGGCATTCATGAGGACGTTTTTCCTTCAAGCGTCTCTCGAGCCTCCGGATGCGGCCGAGGGACAGGACAGGAAGGAAACATGGACTGTAGCTGCACTCTTTGGACTCCCGCTGGAAGCCCATCTTCAGGAACCCCCAGGAAGACCTCATGGTCCCCAGCCCGCTGGGGGCTGCAGGTTCATATCAAACGGCACAGATCCCCGCTCTTCATGTCCTGGGATTCATTTCCAGTCGTGGCTTCAGAATTTCTAGCTGGAAGTGGTCTCGGGGCTGCAATCTATGGGGGGTGGGGGTGCATCTAGAAGAACGTAAAGCAAGCATCCCAGGGTTACATAAGCACGTGCAAATTTGGGGAGGCTTTCACATGTGAGTGATTATGGGGTTCAAAAGTCCATGAAGCCCCTCCACTCTATCAGTGTATCTCTGAGTGAAGGTTCAAGATGGGATCCGGTTCTTAGGTGCAAGGCTGATGTTACTGCATGGGCAGGAGCAGAAGTTTGTAACCCTGGGGTGGACTCCAGCCTCTACCAACAAGTGCCTGATTCCTCATCTTAAAAGAAGGAGCATGGATGCGAGATTCCCGGAGATTCCTTCCTCAACTCCCTCTTGGGTACTACTTTAGGGTAGAAACCTTGCAAGGAAATCTAACCTCAGGGATTAAAGTGCCAAGTGCTTCAGCCGGTGGTGTTATTCGTTTGACTTTCAAAGCCCAGAGAGAGGACAGGAATCCTGGACCACTCCCAGGAGCTCCTTATTCATCTTCTGCAAGGTCAAGGTGGAGGAGGGGGTGCGGTTGGGGGTTGGGCAGCATGAGGGAACGAACCGACACTAGTTGAGTATCTACTACTCCAGCTTGCTACGTGCTTTATCTATGCTATCTTGCTTAACGCAACCAACATTGAGATGGCCTGAAATGACCCCGAGGTTCAGAAAGAAGTATAACGTTACCAGCTAAAACGCGCTTCTCTGCAGCGAGTGCTTGAGGAGTATTTGTTTCTGGAATAAACGGATGCCAGGGCTTGAACCCAGGTTTGACTCCGCGCCCAAACAGGTACTATTTCCAGGCCGCTTCCTTACGCCCGACTTAAAAAGGAACATGGTGACTGACCTGCGAATGCCGCACGTCGCGGGTCAGCTTGATCTAGAAACACGGCATTTGAGGGACGGTCTCCTGAGACTGCGCCGAAACCCCAGCAACGACTTTCGCGCTCCTGCTATGCTAATGACGCACGCAGACTTACGTGCTCCTGCTATGCTAATGACGCACGCCGCAAAGCACTTTGGTTGATTCCAACCAAAGGAAATTTTTAAATAGCTAGCCTCTCGTGGCACCCGTGGTTGCAGGAAACAGAAGTCTGCTCAGGTTGGCCCAATAAAAGGTGTGTAGTGGTGGTGGTGGTGGGAGTAACTATAATGCTGGAGATCGTACTGAATGCAGGGGAGGCTGAACGATTTAACATCAAGAAAAGCAAAAATCAGAGTGGCCTAAACTTTGCGGGTTTCCAAAGATTCTTACTTGTTTACATGGCCTCGTCCACTGATTTATTCCGTCCCTCCAGGGCTGTTTGGAGGAGGGTTTTGCAAACCGCAGCCGGCGCAGGCATCATCTAGAGATCTTGTTAAAGCATAGATTGTGATCCAGTAAGTTTGGGGTGGGACCCTAGAGTCTATGCTTCTCTCAGGCTCCCAGGTGATGCCGATGCTGCTGACGTATGGACCGCATTTAGAGAGCAGCAAGAACTAAGGTCACTGACTCACAAGATGCAGTTGGAATCACCTGAGAAATTTTTTTTAACCTTGACGCCTGAATTCCACCCCACCCAGCAGATTCTGATACAACCCGTTCGAAGTATGACCTGAGAATTAGAATTTATTTTTTGTTGTTGTTGTTTTTTTTTTTTAAGCCTCCCCTCCCAGGTGTTTCAAACGAGCAGCAGAGTTTGATTTGATGGAGGCACTTCTCTGAGGGTTAGAGGTCCATCCTGGTTTTAGGCAGCTGTGGATGGATATGGGGCTTATGAAGTACAAGCATATCAGCCACACTCCGGAGTGTATAGGGTTAATGGGCAAGAATCAGCATATCTGGAATGATAAAGGACTTGGGAGTCCAAAAAGCATGAGTACAAATTCTGGCATTCCCGCTCTGCTCCAGAAATTCTGGGTTCAGAACTCTTTTTAAGGCTTAGGGTGTTTAAAAAAAAAAAAATTTTTTTTTTTAAGTGAAAGATGGAAGCTGTGATTTCTGATCCACATTCCCCTTGGGGTCTTTTGAGGCTCAGTGAGTGTTGTTCAACCAGGGGGCACAGGGGAGAATAAACTTGGAGAGCTTTCTAAGGAAGACAGGCTGGCCTTCCCCCCACAGAATTCTGCAAATCTCAGGGTGGTGCAGGCATGGGTATTTTTACAAGCTCCTCCCCACCCCGGATGATCCTTCTGTGCTTTCCTGGCTGTGAACCATTGATCAACTGAGATCATGTCATGAAACCTTCGAGCTGTCCTTGACTCTTCTACCAAACCCCATGGATTCCAGCTCCCTAAATAGCTCTTGAATCTATCCATCCATCTCATCCCTAGAGGCTTATTCAGAGACTAATGTAGAAAGTTCCCTCGGCCTCCAATTCTTCTTAATTCCCAGCTATCCATCTTCCAAGTAGCTGCCAGTATCATCTTTCTAATCCAGGAACTGCTTATGTCATTCTCCTGATCAGGATAAAGTCCAAAGGCCTTAAGATGGTGTGCAAGGACGTTCATGGTCTGGCCATACCTCACTTGCCGTCACTCTCCCCCTTCATATGCCACACTCTGACAGTCCTATCACTCCCAGGGGCGTTCTCAGCTCTCAGCCTCTGTGCTGCTACTTGGAATATCCCTCCCCATCTTTGACAAACTCCTGCTTTTCCTCTCCCTGCTCCACAGTCCCCTTCCCTGCAGAGCCCTCCCACACCCACCCTGCTCCCCATCAGAGGTAGAGGGAGGCTTAGGGCCACTTCTGGTTTATTAATCTTAGGGTATATTTCAAAAGATGAAGAAGTGCCTGAGGAAAGTTACTCAAAAAGTTACCATTCTATTTCTGTGAATATATATTCATTTAGTGACAAATCAAACATCTTCATTTGAGGCCCTTCAGAAATGTAAGACATGGACGAATGACCTCAAGCTACAGGTGTCAGCATTTAGCACCATTCAGTACCCTGGTTAAAATAAAGGTCTGCGAAATACCAGTAATATCCAAGGCAGCATAGTTGGCTTAAAATTAAAATTAAAATTCATCCTTCATGAATTTTAGGTTTATAAAATCCGTCTCAGAAGCACAGTTTGGCTCAAGAAGTGGCTACACTCTCTCCCCCGTTTACTCATCTCTGCAGAACTGGAATTTCTCAAAAACATAGCAGCGGCTCTTGAATCGAGTATTTGCAGAATGAAAATGCATCCACTTAAATATGCAATATAGAGCCCAACTCTGTTGTAGCACATACCAGAGAAACCAGATCAAGCAATATTTATTAACAATCACTATGACTATTACAAAAAGCAAGTATTTGTTGAATTCCTACGACACCCTGAGCACGTTCTCACTTAATCCTGGTAACAACCCTACAAGGAGAGGACTGTGATACCCACTTTACAGATAAAACTCAGGGTGACTTGGTAAATTGTCCATGTTGCATGGACGGTGATTAATGGGTCTGGGATTCCAGTCCAGGCCCACCTGCTCCCCGCTCACCCTCCCGACCACGGCAACTGCCTTCTGCCTTGGCTGAGCTCTGAACAAACAGTGGAGTGGAGTGGTGTAGAACACAAACTCTCAAATCAGGCTTTCGACCTAGGTTTAAATTCTGCTGACTTCTTTCTTGAGCCTGCTCTTCATCTGCAAAACAGGGATAATAATACCACCGATTTCATACCATACGGATTAAATGAGATGTGGCAGGTTGAAGTAGTTTAGGACTCAGTGACTGTGAGCTTGTCCTGTTGTTTCCTGGCACTGAGCCAGGTTTGGGAGGCTAAAGAGAAGCTAGAGACAGGGGCCTTTAGACCCAAGTCCTCACTGACTCAAAGCCCAGAAAGGCAGAGGAACCTCACCACCATCTTCACTCGGGCCTTTCTTCTCTAAAGGGTCCTTTTGATTTATTAGCAAGAAGCCATCTTCTGAGTACAAAGGAAGATTTCAATAATTCTCACCCGGCTGGCTAAAGATGCTCAAAGAGACTTCTAAGCCAGTGATTTTCGAAGCGGGAACTTAATTCATATGCTTTGAAGAGGGGGGTTGATGGGCAGTTTGTCCTATTTTAAGTGTGAAGAGATGAACCATCCCACTTGGGCAGCGCGTGATGGGCCCTGGGGACGGAGTGCTTGTGAATGATGGGGCTTCCTATCGGTTCCTGCCATGTTAGAGGCCAAAGCCTCTCCAGGCGTGGGGAGGCAGTCCTCTCCCCTAAGAGATTTGAAGTTGCCAGACACAAAATCCGTCGCACAAAGAGAATCTTAAGGTCATTGTGCCTACTCCCCTGAGAGAGGAGAAAGGTGTTTGATCGTGAAAGTAGAAGGTGCCTGGGTGGCTCAGTCAGTTAAATGTCTGCCTTCAGCTCAGGTCCTGATCCCAGGGTCCTGGGATGGAGTCCCACATCAGACTCCCTGCTCAGCAGGGAGTCTGCTTCTCCCTCTTCCCTTTTCCTCTGCTTGTGCTATCTCAAATAAAATCTTAAAAAGAAAGAAAGAAGGAGTAGAGCTGAACCCTCACTTGTAACTGCCTGATCTAAATGGGAAGCTGCCACAGAGTGGATGGATACCGACCGCCCTATGTACAAAGCTATGATCCCTTAGGGTTGTCAGAACATGAAGCCCCATCCATGTAGCACCCCTCATTCCCACACCTCCAGCCACCTGCTCCTTCTTCTGAACAGAAGAATTGTTTTCTGTCCTCTTTGAAGGAAGAACAAATCTAAGAGAGTGAATTGGAAAAATTCCTCCCAGCCCACAGTCCCCTCCCTGGGCCCCTAGGGCAGATCTTTGTTGAGGGCCAATGGTGTGTATTATAAAATCATCCCTGCAACCCTCAGAGGGAGAAATTACACCTTCATCTCACAGATGAGGAGATTCGGGTTAAAAAATGCTTTGTGCTGTGCAAGGTCATACACCTGCTAAGTGACAGATTTGACTCACCGAGCTCCTCACCACAGAGTCCCCTTCTCTCGTGCCCAAGATGCTGAGCTCCTTGGCCTGGGCTGCAGCCCACGTGGTGCTGGTGTTTGGAGCTTCCCAGGGGAGTGTGGTGGGCTGCAGGGCCGGCTGCCACCGCGCTGCGTCAGCCCTGCTAGAAGGCCGTAAGTGGGGGTTTTCATTCCATCTTGTGTCACAGATTCCTTGGGGGAGTGCGGGAAGCTGTGGCTCTCCCCTATAGAAAAATAGGTTTATACGCAAAAAGTTGCATACAATTTTAGGTAATTATGGAAATTTTGAAGCTTCTGCCTGGATCCCCCAAGAGTCACGAACTCAGATTAAGGTCAAGTCTGCGAATGCTTGCTTCCAACTCCTTGGCCACACATGGGAGTTAGCTGGAAGCCCTTAAACAATTCATTTTCTTCCTAGTGACTCAGAATTGCTGGATCTGTAGTCCTGGGTTATGTTCCCAGTCAATTTGTATACATCCAGCCAGGACTGGTTTTGGGGAAGCAGCTCTCTAATGATGCCCATCCAATGGGCCAGAATTCATTTCTGTCACCTCTGGCTATATAATGTTAGACAAGTTGCTTAACCTCTCAAACCTTCTCTTTTCTCTTCCATAAAATGGGAACAACAATAATAGCCCCCACCTCACAGAGTTGATATAGGATTAGATCAAATATGCCATGTAAGTGTTTATCATAGTGCCTGGCACAGAAGTACTGAATAAATAGTAATGCATCACTGATGACATGGTATTATTATTTATCATCGATGTAATTAATCTCTATAAATGGTCTCTTGGTGATAGGATTGGGAACAGAGTCTAATTTCTAGTAGACTACCAACAAAAATACATGAAAGAAAGGAAAAAATTCAAAGTTTATTAAGCATTAATAACAGACAGATAAAGGTTTGGACTTAACAGCATAAACACCACCAATATCATGGTGTAACAATTAAACTGACCTCATGTGAATTTTAACCTGCTTAACAGATGCGGTCTTTGTGGTGTTGCCAGAAGGATAATGGTTATGGTTACTGTTAGGTTTGGTAAGGTGCTTCCAAATTAAAGATTTATGATTTGACTTAAATATTTACACACACACACTCTCTCCTCTACACATACACACACTTGGCCCACTGCAAAATGTACTAACTTCAGTTGCCAAGTCCAATTCAGTCAAGATCTAAGATAAGGCTTTGCTCATTTTTAAAGTGACATTATTAATTGTAGAGAAAAGCTGAAAGAGACCACAGCCTCTCCAGGGAGCCCCAGGAGCCTTGGCAGGAATCTGGCACACTGGGAACAGAAGAGGTTTACCACATACACAGTCTCCCATCACCTGCAGCTTGCTGACCCCGGGTTAAATCCCGGCCTCTGCACTCCACTCAGGTAAGCAGGCCATGTCAGCCTGCCTTGGGATTGCTCTGATGAACTCTGCTAAAATCTGAGTTTTCCTAAAAGGAACATTAAGGGGGTAATTAGATAAAATATCAGAAAAAAATAAGCATAACTCTGCATATTACAGAATGCCCATTATTTTATTTGCTGGGTAGGGGGGATGGAGGAAAGGGGCTCCACCTAGAATTCTTTTTGACTCTTCCCAAATCAGACCCAAGACCTTTTAAATGCACCTTTAGAATTATTGTGTGTTTTATGTGGCTCCTGGGTGGCTCAGGCAGTTAAACGTCTGCCTTCGGCTCAGGTCATGATCCCAGGGTCCTGCTCAGCAGGGAGTCTGCTTCTCCCTCTGACCCTCCTCCCTCTCATGCTCTCTCTCACTCACTCTCTCTCTCAAATAAATAAATAAGACCTTAAAAAAAAAAAAAAGAATTATTGTGTGTTCCCTCACAAAACCTGTAATGACTCACCGGAGGAAACTGTGGGTTACCTTAGTACAGCACCCTACCCCCCGCAGATCCCATTCACACTCTCCTGGAACCAACAGTCATTCTGCATTGAGGAATGGCTTCACACAGGCCTGTCGCACTGGAAGATGAAAGGCCCATCACAGTCTTGCCCACTGGGTGTTTTGAATGGTCAGAAGGCGGCCACTGTCTGAAAAGGAGGAAGCAGTCATATACAGCCCTCCCACCCCGTCCCTATAGCCTCAAGTGGCAGAAGCAGCAGGCCAGGCCTTCCTCTGCAAGTCTAGTCCACAGAAAGGATAGCATGACCTTGTCAGGAAGTCCTGGGCCGCTCCTTCCAAATTGTATCTTAAATGATGTTGGCATGATGTGATTTGGATTCATTTTTAATGGCCAAGTAATTAATCTCTGAAAGATGCTTATGATGAAAAGGTGAAAAATGACAACAGGATTTTTAATAGCTGCAGTCTGCAGAACTCATTTGACCCTGGTTGATCCGAGTCGTTCCAGATCAGGCCATGGCTTCCCACGTCATTTAGCAGAACTGCCTTATTGACTAGTTAATTACCCTTGACAGAAAGCAGGGAGTCCAGGAATGAGCGTTCATGTGTGTGTGGTGACAATGACCTACATAGAAGGCCTGCGTACAGACTCCAAAGTTTCTTAAATTTTAAGATGAGGTAGGTTTTCTGAAACCTTCCCCGGCACACCAAAGGATGAGTTTTATTATGATCTTTTTGTTTCTTCCGCAGAGAACATTTGCGATCCTCATTTGATACAAACCACCTAATTCCAAGAATGACCAGTGCTCAAATGTAGTTTTCTCAGCTACCATTTCACTGGGCAGTGAACTTGGATGGTCCACAGTGCATTGCTTCTCCACTTAAAGATACTGCTGGTCTGTGTTTTAGTAATGACTGCCTCTTAATAATTTCTTGGCTGTTGGTCTTTTTACCTATAAAAACGCCAACTTTGTGCGTCCACCCGTGTCTCTTACCGAAAACCACTTACTTGGTTCTGCTGGAGAACTTGGCTGAAGGTCTTATTTATTTTACTAGTTGTATACCTAACAAAGCATTTTGATTCTAAGCCTCTCCCACATCAGTTGTCAGCTGTGGCCTGGGACAAAATGAATACCTAGTAGGAAGATCCTGCTGGTCAGGTTTCCCAAGATGAGGACACTGTGACAGAAGCTTTGCTGCTGGAGACCACCAGGTCATTAAAGAATTAGATACTCTGGAGGCAGGAGACTAGAAAATCCCATTGATGAAAGGGTGTTTTAATCTAGCACAAATTGTTTCTTTGCAATAACAGCAGAATCTCTTGACATTACACAACTTTGTGAAACAAAAGAACAATCATCTTTGAAGTCAAAACACCTATCAAATTAGAAACCATACACTTAACACCGATATCAACCTTATATTGCATAAGACGCACGTGCCCACAGAGGAGAACAGAATTGTTTGGGGTGCTTGCAGTGATATTTCATTCCAGGAATTCGTAACTTTGAAGTGAACATTTTTGTGACAGATGCTTTTCCTAAAAAAACACTGTATCATCCAATAAATATTTGACTAACATCCACTTTGTGCTTTTGGGTGACGTTAACTAACTTCTTTCTGAGACCTAATAGGAAACAAGAAAGAACCTTCCGTATTTTAGAGCGAGATTCGTCACACTAAGCTTCGATACTGTCATAAAATTTTAATTTAAAGCAAAAAACATGCTGATGTATCAGTGATAGGCTTAAAATATTAAAGACTTCAAAAACCCCCAAGCTCTTCTTCTCTGTACAACATTGATGAATATATATCTTTGCTATATAATTTTAAAACATGGAATAGTTTTCCTTTTCTCTTTGCTATATATAATATATGTCTTCCAAAATACATTGTCAGTATTTATATCTGAAAAATACTGTACAAAAAAGAACTTCCTATAATTACTCTGTATAAACATTAAACAATTTAATAATCTCTCCTTTTGGTCTATAGTAAACATTTAAATTGATTGGATTAACCACAGTTTGTGACAACACCCTCCTCTTCTGAGATATACCAGTGTCTTTTACATTCATTTTTCAGAAGTCCACTTTATAAGAGCACATACGTTCAAAAAGCAAACAGAAAATAAGAAACATAAGCTCCAGAATCATTAATTTATGAAGCATTCAAAAACGACACCACTAGGAAAAAGGGTCTTACAAAACATCAACTTATTAACTTAATTAACTGATTTTTAAAAACAGCAAGGTATAATTCACAAAAATATATATATTACAAAAAATGGGGAAAACTGAATCTTAAGTAATTGTTTCTAGTATCAAGAGGGATATGGAAAAAGGCAACTAGAAAAGGGGGAGGGTGGGTGGATGGGGGAGGGGAGAAAACAAAACCAGACAGATCAATGTCAAAAGCTGTTCCAAGATGCAATTGTTTTTGGCTCCTACACTGATAAGTTAACCCCTCGTTCTGAGACCTGGCATTTCCCTCTGCTTCCCTGTCCTGGGGATGTTCTGGGCATGCGCAAATGCATTACTGTAATTTTTGTGTTGTAAAAGACAGTGAAATTCTTAGGTAGGGAACATATCCTATGCCCACTAGTAATACTCAGGCAGCATGCTCTAGCGTACAGTAGGATTATTGCTTTAGGTACAGACGGTGCAAAAACACACTCTGTGTTCTAGAATAGTATTCTTACTTATCTGGGGTTGGTAGAATTAAAAGGAAACTTAGTAGATAGCAGTAAGTAAATATGGGATCTAGTAAATCTAAACAACACTTTAAATTTGAAGACAATTATCACCAAAACTGAAAATATGAGGAAAGCAACCTATAACTGAGAGAGACAGCTGCAGTGTAGTGCTAAGTGATTTTTGTGCACCTTATTAGCATGGTAACTTACAGATTAAACAGAAACAAGAGCTCGTAGTCTTGACAACTGAGATCTACTAGTTTACCAGGACCCTGAGTGATGAAGCCCAGCAGAGGGTCCTGGAAGAGTAGGCGGGAGTCACCAGGGAGTGACGCTGGAAGGGGGAGGAGCGGAGGAGGAGGGAGGGGCAGGAGACCCCACGGGTGTGTGTGTGTCAGGGGGTGTCTCCTCAGTCCAGTAAAAACACGGCACCTTTCTTTTTCGGAACTGAAAGACGACGAGAGGGCTACCTTAACATGGCAAGTGCAAAGGCACGCGCGCGCGCCTTGGACCACACGGGAGCACAAGCACGCGCGCGCACGTACACCAGAACGTGAGTCAGTTGGGTTTACGCCTCCGGTAAAGTGCTGATGTCAGAAAGGTTGCTTCAGGTGTGGTGCTATCGGGCGGGAAACACATTGTCCATCTATTCGGAAGCCAGCCCACAAAACCACCAACCTACAGGGGCCCGTGCCGGGCCTCGTACTTGGCAAGTATATTCTTGCATTTGCCCAGCTCCTTCCGCAAGTCAGCCACCTCCTGGCGCAGGGCCGAGTTCTCCTTCTCCAGGAAGGACGCCCGGATTGCGATCTGGTTCTCCTTCAGCCTCCGGGCGTCGCGGGAGCGCTTGGCTGCCATGTTGTTCTTCCTGCGCCGGGCCCAGTACTTGTCGTCCTGCTCATTAGTCACAGGGGGAAGGAAACAAGACGTTAGATTTCAGCCTCGGGCGGGTTCAGGGTGGTGCCCGGCACCAGGGACCCAAGCCTCTCACCTCGTGTCTCCTTCCGGGACCGTCTGTGCGAATCTGACTGCGAGGGCTGTGTGCCCAGATTCCCTCCCGCAGCAAGAACGCACCTGTCACAGTGCGCCCCTCCTTCCTCTCTGCCCGAATATGTGCCCGACGAGGGGGGCCGCATAAGTTGCATGAAAGCAAGCAGCTCAACTTCATAGGCTAAACTACCTTCAGATCTCTCTGCGTTCTTTGATGAAAATGTTATTTTAAGAACCCTTTCCTTCCATTGAGGCTTCAATGCTTGTTGGTAGAAGTCCACAAGATACTGTTGCAAGGCGACTTGGCAATGTCTATCAACTATTGAAATGCACAGCCACTGACAGAGCAACTCCCCTTCTAGGATCTCGGCCTCC
Organism: Enhydra lutris kenyoni; assembly: GCF_002288905.1. Taxonomy (NCBI): domain Eukaryota; kingdom Metazoa; phylum Chordata; class Mammalia; order Carnivora; family Mustelidae; genus Enhydra; species Enhydra lutris. Next base: position 17,202,292 of record NW_019154110.1, read on the forward strand.
GCCCATCTGCACGCGTGTGCACACAGACAGGGGCAGAGAAATTTTACTGTGGCATTGTTTCTAATAGAGCTGGTGGGGGGGAACTCATCAGTAGGAGATTTAATAACTACATGATGGTGGAGTCATACAAAAGGATACTCAGCAGCTGTTAACAAATAATGATCCAGCTGAACCCAAAAGATGTTCATGATAAACCACGACGTGGGTGGAAACCAATGCAATTTGCTGATAAATATGCATGGCCTCATCCCACTTTGGTTAAAAAATCACAGGATTGTATATTCATAGAAAGAGGCCCGGGAGGATTTATACCAAGCTATTGAAAGCAGTGCCTCTACAAAGGGAATTGGAGGAGGGATGCCAAGGAGAAAGGTCAGAGCTTTCACCTTTTCTATCTTTCCGATGTATGTCTTGGTAATTAGAAACAAATTCAAAAAACAAGAAACCAAAAACTTCCACCTACCACTGATCAGTATGCTCATATTGGTGGCTAGCATTTAAATAATTCACTCTAATTTCCTGTTTAACTCTTCTCTAGGCCTTACTTTGCCTCGGTACTACTTAAATGTGCATCATGTCCCTTCCCGCTCTTCACTGCTCCATCTGCCAAAAGAAAGGAAAACTTTCTGAAGAAGACTAAGAAATGTAAATCTTCTTTTAGGCCTCACCAATTCAACTATGGTGCCAGCTGGCATGTTTTGCAACCCTTTCTCTTCAACGACTTGCAACAGCAAACCCCTCCATCCTAGCTAGGCCAATCCTTCCAGTTACGCAGTTACAGGTCACCCAGAATAAGTGGGGTGAGGACAGTTCTTACCCTCCCCCAGGACTACAAGGGGCATTTGGCTTTGGGGGAGGTCACATGGGTTGGGACCAAGGCTGCAAGGAAGGGCCAAGGCCAGTGGAGAAACCTCATGCCGGTCCATTATCCTGGGCAAATGTGTGCCCCGCACCGAGACAGGAAGCGAGAGAGAGAGTGCGCATGCGCAGGCACCTTCTGCCCGCCACTCAGTCTGGTACCGGTATCTTATTTACAAAGCTCTCCCAGCCTTCTACAGGTTTCATAATAATATGTAACAAAGTGAAAAAGTGATCTTCCCAGTAGCTGGCACTAGCATCCTTCTTTTAGAGAAGGCTGTGCTCTGAAGAATAGCTGGGTAAGTCAGCTCGGGGCAGGTGTGCTGCCGCCATTGTCGTCTGTGCTTCAGAAAAGGGGCAGGGGACTGAAGGAAGCGGGGAGAGGCCAGGCCAGCTGCATGGGGTGAGTTGGAAAGAGCCGAAAGAGAGTCAAATGCCTCCAGAGTACGTAGGAGGACCTGATGGCGGCTGTTGGCTTACTTTGATGTTAAGGCCCAATTCCACCCCCCCCCCCCAAATCTGGGTAAATTTACCACAGTCCATGTTCCTTAAGTGTGTGGTTTCCAAGATCATTCAAAAGAGGAGCTTAGAATGTATCAGTATCTGACCCAGGGGACCAGGAGCCCAGGAGGTAAAGGAGTGCATGAGAACGAGCCCCTGGGAGATGGCAGAGGCTGGGGGCAGGATGGAGGGAAGGGAAGGGGGGTGACTGCCATGGGCCCTGGGCTTAAGAGGTGTGCGACTGGGTTTTAACAATCAGGGGAATCAGCAGCTGACCTCAGGATAACAACCAACTTTTCTGTCTCTTGGAGCTCTTCTCCCTTCTAAGATGTTTTTAATTCCCAGCCTCACCTGTCCACATAAGCAGGGGAGCTAGGAAAGGTGTAGAATGGGGACCATTTCAGGTGGAAGGGGAGCTGGGAGAAGGGGTGGAGTGGAGGACACAGAAGGCAGGAATGAATGATGGATGGAGGACTGCAATGGACCAGAAAAGCAGCTTGTCCCCCTTTGTTACCATGGACTGGGTGGGCGAGGGGGAAGCAGGCTACTGAGTGGGACTGACAGATCTGGCACTACATTCCCGTCCTCTTCTCCTCTATGCCCAGAGCCATCTGGCTACCCTATTGTCACACCCAACAAGGGCCCACCCAGTCCTGCCCCATCATCTTCCTGAAGGTCTCGTGTTCCACACTGCCTCCCTCATGACAAGTCAACGATCCCTTTTTCTTGCCAGACGAGAAGTTCCTTGAGAGTAGGAACAATGGCAGTTCTGGTTCACCTCTCTATATCCCCAGGGCTTGGAACACACAAGCATTTGAAAAATATTTGTCAAGCAAATGAATGAACAGTTACAAGTGTGAAGACGTCAAGATGATTAAACGGATTCCTCGGGTAGGAATCCCAGGACCAACAATGCTTACTTCTCCCAGGAGATGCGCGCGAACACAAGTGAATGGTTCCAGGGAGGGTTTAGGCAGCCGTGGGGAAGACCATTTACTGGCAGGGCCGTTTTGCTTGACTGGCGTGCTCGTGCCATGCTGGGGGCCGCAAATACCTCTCCCCCCCACTCCAGCTCAGTCCTCTCTGCTAGGAGAACTGTGTTACAGCTCCACTTCTCGTTTCCATGTGAGATCACCGTCTGTGGCCCTGAAGCTTCCCTCACAACTGAAGATATCCAAGGACACTTGGCAGGAGAACGTTCCTGCCTGCTACCCACCTGTCATGGGGAAAGGTCAGGCCCGGCTGTGACACGAGTACTATGCATAATTCCAGCACACAGTTTTCCCATGGCCTCTTGGTTGCCAGGGTGACCTGGGTTATTCAGTAAGCCTGCTCTTTGCTTTGAACTTGTAAACCTGGAGACCCTGGCAAGGTCTGCCTACAAGTCAGAGCTACCACTCAGGATCATCCTTGCAAACGCCTCTCTGTTCAAAAGCAGGCCCATGCTGTATGGCTCCCCGGTTGAGTTGAAGACACGAGCTTTAGGACACATGCAGGATCAGATGGCTAAGATGAGGAAAAGCATCCAGTTCAAAGGAGAGACTCAGCTGCCAGGACCTGATCGCCTGGCTCTTTCTCCCCTCTTGCTGTCTGACCACCAGTTCCCAGACTCATTTAGATTTCACAGTGTGTCTACTATGAACTTCACTCTTCAGATTCTTAGGGTGACAGCTACTAGTGACAGCCAACATGCTGCAGTGACATTTCTGGAAACCGGAAGACTCGGGGACCAGGCCTTCCACAAACCAGCGGTGTTCACCTCACTTCGCCTCTCTCCCTGCTCCATTTCCTCAACTGCAAAATGGTAATTTTGGTCTAACGAACCTGTGAGGTCCCTTTCAGCCCCACATTTGATGAGTCTGCCTCACTCAAGATAATCTCGGGTACGTAGATAACAGCAGTGATTTCAATCTGCTGATTTCCTTTTCCCCTGGTGCTCTTTCTAGATAGCGTAAACAGGTTATCTGGTCCAAACTGGTTCTAGGACCACGTCCCAAACTCCCATGTGCCCAGCCTACAAGTGACTCTCCATCCACACCACAGTTAGTTTTGACAAATGGGGGATCAGGAGCTAGAAAATGGCTAATTATGCCTGATTTCAAGGCCTCGAATGCATACAATCTATCTCTATTGTCCATATGATTGGAAAGAACCATAAACACAAAAAGTTCTAAGCCATGGCTAATCAAAAATGGTTCTATTTTGGGATTAGTGGACATGGCATAGTTTTAGAAAGAATCCTCTTCCCAATTATTGTTAAATATGTCAGATTAATTTTGTTTCAAGTTGTATCAGACTTTGTAAGGTAAATCTATTTTCCCTTCTAAATAATGTGTCCTTTCAATATAGCAGCAAACACCTGGAATTAACCTTTTCTTGAGATAGTCAAGTGATCATTATTAAAGACACAGAGTAAATATTACATATAAATATGTAAGCGAACCCACAAGCTTCCTTAAGAAAATCCCACCCAAGTCATCCAAGGGTGGAGGAAGATCCTATCTCTGGTTGTTACTCCCTGGGGTCTATAAGGCAAAGGCAGCAAGTGGTTATCAATTTCCCAAGGGAAGGTAACCCTTGAAGGACTTTGTGGTCCAGATGTCCTTTGCAAATAATTTCCTTTCTCTTTCCAACCCTGAAAGATTTTGGTTTGATTTTATTGGGCTTTCACAGGCTTCCCTGCAGATAGTACCAGATTTGTTTCCTTCATGGGTTGTAAATCATTCCAACATTTTATTGCTTCTCCTTATTTCTGTGCTATATCAAGGCATATTTCAGAAGACACCCAGGGAGAAAGCAACTTGCCTAGAGTCACATGCCAAGAAATAGGATAAGAAATCACAACTTCTTTGTTCACTGGCTTATGTGATCTTCCTGGAGGTCATGCTTTTTATCTGCCTCTGGATCCCACCCTCCATGTGCTCAAGCCTGATGACCGGTTCCAATTTACCTTCAGATCATCGGGGATGAAGACCTTGCGTGCTTTCTTGATCATGGGCTGTGGCTTCAGTTCCTCCTCTGAGAACTTGCGTTTGCGCGGATCGAACATTTCCTGGCCAGGGATGCTGGAGAGGGCAAGGTCTGCGGGGTCTGGCTCATAACCCACCGGGACCTGGATGGTGTCAGGATCGATGGGACTTGGTGTATTGCGGTTTGCTGGCAACAGCTGACCTGGAATAAGGCAGGAGCTTTCATTCAGAAACACCACGGGAGCCCCATTAGACAACTACTTCATGAAGCTCCAGGAAGAGAGGCAAGAGTCTTTGACTTACTAGATGACTAACATTGCTTATTTTATTCATTTTCGTCATGTTACTAAGAACACAGCAGGCTGAATATGACTTGACTCTTGTCAGATCAGGCAAAACAAAGACCCACATGCATGTTTGCAAACTAAATTTTAAAAAATTACATGCATTCAGGGGTGCCTGGTTGGCTCAGTGGGTTAAAGCCTCCGCCTTTGGCTCGGATCATGATCTCAGGGTCGTGGGATCGAGTCCCACATCGGGCTCTCTGCTCAGCAGGGAGCCTGCTTCCTCCTCTCTCTCTGCCTGCCTCTCTGCCTACTTCTGATCTCTGTCTGTCAAATAAATAAATAAAATCTTTAAAAAAAATTACATGCATTCATTCTTTCCTATAACACATTCATGAAGCACCAACTATGTGCTTTTGATTTTTACCTTTAAGGCATTTTCCAGGTGAGTCAAGGAATCAGACCCATAAGGAGTCCATGTGAAGGGACACGAGTATAGTGAAGGGGCGGGGGACAGAAGTAAACCCAACGTGCTTCCAGCGCGTGGGGGACAGTACCTAAGACAAAGGAGGTTTGGGACACTTTCTAGAGGTGACAGGTACAGCTAAAACATGAGACAAGTAGTTATTGGCAAAAAAGGTAATCCAGGGACAGAAACCAGCCAGAGGGCGATCTTGGCAAGGGGCCACCGCAGTGCTGGGTAGCCACAGCACTGGCTCAGAGCGCATGATGGAGTGATGGAGTGGAGAGAGGCACAATGCAGGACGTGCGGTCAGGAGGGTGCGCAGTGGGGATACTAGACCAGGCCCTGAATGCCACCAAAGGATCCTGAGTTCTGAAAGGACAAGCAGAGCTCAAGTTTGGAAAGACGGCTCAGGCAGCGTGAGGAATGGCCTGAAGGAGGCACAGCTGGAGACGGGAGCTCAGTGTCCAGACTGCTGTGATGACCCCCGCATGCAGCAGCGGGGACAGTGGGAAGAGGACAGGTTCAAGAAGTATTTCACAAATTAGAAAGGACACACCGGGGAGGAACCTGACTTCCACGTGAGGGTTCTGCAGGCCCAACCGCTGAAATGCACAAACGTCGTCCCTCAAATAACGGGATGTGTCCTCCTGGTGAAAGTGAACTTAGTAACAGCCCGCGATATTGACATGGACGGCTCTCAGTATTAACTTCTAATTGCCTCTGAATTTTACAATTGCTCCTTTCACACCCAGAGAATAAACGAGAGGAGACAGCCTGGTGGTGTTTGGCACGCCGCTCCCCTGACTCCTCACTGCTAATGGCTGGACAACGTGTGAAACATCCTTCAGGTTTCATTAAAACCTACCCCAGGTCGAAGCATGAAGCCTCTGGCTCCTGTTCTAGCTGAACTGTAAAACCGCGCTCATCTGTTTTCTGGAAAGGCCCGGTGGGGAGCCTGCAGAATGAATGTTCGGGGTGACCTTTGAGGTCCTCTCTGCTTTGAGCTCTCTTTGTATCCTGCTTGCCAAAGAGGAAGAGCTGGGCCCCCAAGGCATTGGCAGAGGACAGAGATTTCTCATTAGCCAAGCTGCCGCGCAGCGACGGCTTCTAGAGACTGCTGGGTTCAGTATTGGATGGTGTCAAGCTAGATTTGATCTTGTGCCTCTTGACATTGCCTCAGACAATGAGCCATATCTGAGTCAAATGGGGATTTTATTTTCCCTTTAGAAATTCTCTTTGAACTTAGTAACAAAGCTTCCCAAAGCTCTATCGCTCCTGGCACCACTGCTCCGCCACCTCCCCCACAACCCAGGCACACGCCCAGGCATATGCACCCTCTCCTACCCTCTGAAAGTATCTCGTAATTAATATTTCCCAAACCTAATTGCTCTAAGTTACTTCAGAATTCTGTAATGATGCTGTATTACAGTGTTCTCCTTTATTGCTTTATAAACGTTAAGCTTGACACACACACACACCCCTCCTCTACTGGACAACAGGGCCTTTCATGTTTTATCTACTTTATGCCCACCCCACTCTTTGCTGTGGTACCTACTTTAGAGGTCAGCATTTACAAAGAGTTCTCATTTATCGGGGGCCCTCTGAGACCCTGGGTTCTGACATTCATTTGTGGACATTCTAACAATAACACTGCACATTCAGGCAGAACCTTTCTTGGCATTCTTTCTCTCCAGCCCTTTCTTCCATGGAAGTAGGTCACGCCTACCTGCAAAATGCAGAAAACCTAACTGGACCATAGACGAGGTCAATGGCTTCCCCAGGGTCAGATAGCAAACGGCAACAGACCCAAGCGAACCTGAGAAACACAACCAGGTCCTCTTTCTCCCCAAAGATACCCTCGTGTCATCTTGTTCATCTTATTTTCTAAGGAGTGGACTCTGCTGCACTCACTTTTCTCCCTTTTATCCGAAAACGTCAGCGGCGCCATTGGGTGATGGAAAGGAGGATCTTTATTTCTTTGTCCTACTTTTGTGGATTCTAAAAATTTTAATGGAAGAATTTTCAACCTAAGAATGTATCATTACATAAATTTTGTAAATTACCAAAGATATTCATTGCAAAATTCCAACAAGTGCAGAAATGGGTCAAGAAGTTCTCCTCTCCTCTGTCCCCAATCCATCTTACCTCTCTTCCCAGAGGTGACTGCCCTTAACTGCTTGGTGTGAACCTTAGTTTTAACACATAAATGATTTAACCCAAGTAGGATTATACTACCCACATATCTTAAATTACTTTTTCAATATACCATATACAATTTCCCATGTTAGTACAGATTGAACTACTTTGTTCTTTTTAAAGGGTGAATAGTACTGAGGCACCTGGGTGGCCTTTGGCTCAGGTCATGATCTCAGAGTCCTGGAACTGAGCCCCACACTGGGCTTCCCGCTCAGTGGGGAGTCTGCTTCTCCTTCTCCCTCTGTGATCTCTCTTGCTCACTCTCTCAAAAATAAATAAAAAAATTTTTTTGAAAATTTTAAACATTTTTATTTATTTGAGAGAGAGAGAGCACGTGTGTGCCATGTGCAAGAGAGTGACCATGACTGGGGTAAGGGGCAGAGGGAGAAACAGACTCCCCGCTAAGCCAGGAGCCACCTAGGTGCCCAATAAATAAAAGTCTTAAAAAAAAAAAAAAAGGGTGAGTAGTATTTACCTACTCATTCCCAACTGATGGATTTTTAGATGAGTATTTTTGTAGAAGAGATTCCTAGAAGTAGGGCTGCTCATCCAAAAGGTATGTACATTTTATATTTATAACTGTACTGCTAAACTGTCATAGCTACTTACACTTCTTGTACCAACATTTATGAGTGCATTTCTGCACAGTATTAATTTTTAAAATGTTGGTCTGATAGACAAAAATATCACTATAATTTTAATTTGCATTTCCCTTATTACTAGTGAGTCTGAACAGCTCAACTATTTTTTATTTTTTAAGATTTTATTTATTTATTTGACAGAGAGAGACACAGCGAGAGAGGGAACACAAGCAGGGGGAGTGGAAGAGGGAGAAGCAGGCTCCCCGCTGAGCAGGGAGCCCGATGTGGGGCTATTTATTTATCTATAGAAATTATTTTCTTCCAGACTATTGTTTGTTTTCTAACTTTGTAGATTTTTCCAGTATTGGAAAGACCTTACATTGTAATGTAGTAATATCTTGAAATCTTTTCCTTTATGGCTTCTAACTTCTTACCTTCTACCCCAAAATTATATTACATATGCAGACATATGTATACATCTCTATGTGTATATATATGTATATATGTATATTACTCTACACTTTTCTCTAATACAATTATATTATAATGGATTTGTATTTTTAGAATTGTGAATCACCTAGGATTTAGTTTTGTGTATAAGCAAGGAATTTTACTTAATGTTTTCTAAATGTCTTAAGTATCAGTAAGGCTTGATACTTGACAAGGCAAGTTCTGCACCACTTACTGTTCTTTTTAGAAAGTTTTCTTTGGTATTCTTCCTTTTTTTTTTAAATAAAGTTTCCTTTTTAATTTTTTTATTGTTTATTTATTTTTTAAAGATTTTATTTATTTGACAGACAGAGATCACAAGTAGGCAGAGAGGCAGGCAGAGAGAGAGGAGGGAAGCAGGCTCCCTGCTGAGCAGGGAGCCTGATGTGTGGCTCGATCCCAGGACCCTGGGATCATGACCTGAGCTGAAGGCAGAGGCTTAACCCACTGAGCCACCCAGGCGCCCCTCCTTTTTTTTTTTTTTTAATATCTTATTTATTTATTTGTCAGAGAGACAGAACACCCAAGCAGGGGAAATAGCAGGCAGAGGGAGAAGCAGATTCCAGGCTGAGCAAGGAGCCTGGAGTGGGACTTGATCCCAGGACCTTGGGATCATGACCTGAACTGAAGGCAGACACTTAACTGACTGAGCCACCCAGACATCCCTGAAAAATTTTCTTTGGTATTCTTATACTCTTCAAGATGCATCCCAGAATATACCAATTAAGTTATATTTAAAATTATTATTGAGATTTTTGTCGGGTTTTTCTTTTGAGATTTTTTTTTAAAGATTTTAATTTATTTATTTGACAGAGAGAGAGAGAGAGAGAGATCATAAGCAGGCAGTGAGGCAGGCAGAGAGGGGGAAGCAGGCTCCCCACCGAGCAGAGAGCCCAACGCAGGGCCCGATCCCAGGACCCCGAGATCACGACCCAAGCCGAAGGCAGAGGCTCAACCCACTGAGTCACCCAGGTGCCCCTCTTTTGAGATTTTTGAATGAAGATTGCATGAAAGCTATGAGTCAATTTGGGGACAAGCGAGGTTTTCAAAATATTGAGTATACCCATAGTATAACTGTCCATTTTGATTTTTTTGGTCTTTTACTTACATCTGGCAGTTAAGGCTTATAATTTCCTTCACTTTAACTATTTACATTTATTGCTAGGTATATCTCTTAAACGCTTTATAGTAGTTGTTCCTAGTATAAAATTTCTAGGATACTTCCTAATTGGTTATTGCTGGCATCGAGGAAACTGCCAGTTTTATTTTTCTTTTTTAAAAGAGTTTACTTATTTATTTGAGAGAGAGAGAGAGAGAGAGAGAGAGAGCACGCACGAGAGAGAGAGAGCATAGGAGGGGAGAAGGTCAGAGGGAGAAGCGGACTCCCCACGGAGCTGGGAGCCAGATGCGGGACTCGATCCTAGGACTCCGGGATCATGACCTGAGCCGAAGGCAGTCACCTAACCAACTGAGTCACCCAGGTGTCTGAAACTACTGATTTTAAAATGCTGGGTTTATATACAGCCAGTTTACTCTCTTATTAGTCCTAATTGCTCTAACATCGCCAACTTGGTTTTCTAAGAGAAAACTAACATGATCTTGCCTGCTCCTCTAGGGACAATTGATAATTATTTGATAATTATCCTTTCCGTGTTGATAATTCCTACTTTTACAGAACCTCACTGCATGAGCTAGGCTCTGCAAGACAAGGAGGAGTAACACAAGTAAAGACTAGAGATTGCTGCTTGTCCCAGCCTTTAATGGAAAAAGTTTTTAATACTTCCTAGGAAGTGTTCAAGGATGAAGGTTTGTTTTCTAGTGACCTAACAGGTGCAGTCTGACAAACGAAGACAGTTCCAACGTATTGTACTGAGAATTGTTGTTGTTGTTTTTTTAATCAAAAACACTGCATTACATTTCTTCAAATGCTTTTTTAGAATCTGTTGAGATGATCGTGTGGTTTTCTCCTGTATTTGTTAAGTGTGAGCCCAGGGTTTCTCCAAAACTTGCTTTGAAAGATCCACCCCATGATCTAGACTGCAATTTGCAGGCACACTATTTTCTTCTTTTTAAAAACATCTTGATGAAAGTCACTTCCAAAAGAGCCAGGGAGGATTTCTGGAGGAAAGGGTGGAACAAAAGAACTTAAATCTGGAAGAAGATTAGAAATTACCTTCAAACCCAGAACAGGCCTCCACTTTTGTCACAGATTAACTGTGACTAAACCTCCAAATAGTGTAACCGGAGATTGGTGATTTCTTATGTGCTTTAACAAGAAGTAAGCACCTTGTGTTCAATTAGCTGATTGGCTAGAAGTCACCAGTGAATGGGGACAGCAGCAATCTGTGTCCTGGGTCCTGATCTCTTTCCAAGTCAATAGTCTGTTTAATTTATGGTGTCATAAAGTGATAATAAGTCTAGCTGGAGCAGCTAGTTCATCCTCAAGGCTAATTGCGACGCCTCCAACATTTTGGTTGTGCTTCCTGTTCAGGTAGTTAAGTAAACCCAACCTTAGATCCACAGCAGTCATGTCAGGACAGGTAACACTCCAGTGTTTACCACTGGCAAGCATTATTCTCTATAAAGGATGGCTGAGGAAAGAGAAAGTAATCTGGTTTTGGCTGGAGCGTTCTCTGTTAGCAATGATGGGTGAACTTGTTCATAATTCGAAGACTGTTCCCTGAGCTTGGCCCATGGTCTCTCCTCCCCATAACCAGTTTGTGGTCCATTGGCCTTCCGTCACCTTCTGGACCCTGGATGGCCATAAACTGATATGAAATCACACCATTTACCCTCTTTGCACCCACTGCTTTCAGAAGAAAATCACCATCAGGGAATCACAGCCTATTTCGCTACAAAACACCCCTGCTTCTGAGAAGCCTTTCCTTTACAGGGAGCCAATTAACTTAGAAGAACGCAGTAACACTAGCGAATCCCTAAAGAGTGCTCACGATATGTACAGGGGTTAAATAAAAATCTCACAAGTACCTCCGAAGGATATGGGCTTTGTGGACCCCGGGGCCGATTAGCCTGTCTCTGTTCCAATGGCAGGAACCTCTTCTCTTGTTCATCAAGCAAGTCTGCAAAAGCAGCTCCATCCTAAAGGTCAAAGGCCTCACCCTTCCCTCCACCCCTACTCTGTTCCGTGTGGCTTTGCAGTTCAGGCAGAGTCCATTGCCCTGTGCCTTGAATCTGGGCTGGCGTTGTGACTTGCACTGGCCAACAGAGTGTGACAGGCATGAGAGTGTCGGCCCCGAGTCTGGACCTAAAGCGACTGCACGCTCTGGCTTCTCTCCAGCACCCGCTCACCCCACCCCCAACACATGCTCGGTCCAGCCTACCAGGGAGTGAAGGGGACGTGGGCACATGGCACAGGCCAGTCCAGGTCTGCTCCCTTGAGACATGAGCCCAGCCCTGCTCAGCAGAGCCACCTGATGGACCCATAGAATTTCCGGGTAAGTAAACAAGAAGCCTTCATTTGTGCATGTGACTATTTGGCAGATATAATGTTGAGAACAGAGGAGTGACCTGCAAGGCTGAGCTACTGCCCACAGGAAGCTGCTTACATAGTAACACTAAGAGTCTAGCAGGGTTTTCAACGTCCGGGCTAGTGGTTGAAGTGTGAAGGGAGTTAGACTTGGGTTGGAATTCTGATTCTGCCACCAGTATGTTACAAACTCAGCTGCTGGTGAATAAGGGATCAGAAAGAAATAGCCCCGCCATTTCCTAATAAGGTCCGTTTTAAGGAACAAGAACTCTTTGTGCTCCCCCCTCCCCTTTCTTGTATTTCCCTCTCTGAGTTTCGGTTTCTTCATCTGCAAATGAAGATTACTATACCAGCCTCATAGGGTTGTGTGAAAAATGAATGAGATAATGTATATATAAATAAAATGCTTCACACAATGCATAGTACCTGGAAAGTACTCAATAAATTATCTAGATATAAGCACAATTACACAATATAGATACTATAGTCACAGATACTTAAAAAAAAATGAAAGACTATGGCCCAAGCCCACCCAGTCTCCCCCAATGACTGCCACAGCCCCCTAACGGCTCTTCTTCCTCCCATTCGTGTCTCTACAATGCACTCTCCACGCAGCTACCAGAAGGTATTCTAAAAATGCAGACCTATGCAGGGCACTCCCCCATACCAAAACCCTTCAAAGGCTTTCCATCGCCACATATGATAACATTCAAGACTCCCCCTCACTCAATATGCTTAGCCATGCTGGCCTTCTTTCTGCTCCTCACACACCCCAAGCAGGACCCCACCCAAGCCTTTTGTGCTCAGCCTTCTCTCCCCCTAAACCCTTCCTCCCCTGCTCCCTGTCTGCCCAGTCCTTTTGCGTCATTTAGACACCAGCTCGCAGCATCTCCTCGAGCCTGTGACTTGCCCCCGCACCCCGCCTTCCTGACCACCCATCTGGTCACCTTTACCACAGCCATCTCCACCCCAAATTGTCTTTTGTGTTTGCTTAGTGTGTGCTGACCGCCTCCCTCCAGCAGCCCAGAAGCTCCATGGGCCAGGGACCCTGTCTCATCTGCTGCCGCAGCCCCGGCTTCCATATGGAACCTGCATGCAGGCGGCCCTCGGTACACACCACTGAGTAATCAGAAATAAATACCCCCAGATCCTAACAAGGACTATGTCGGGAAACAGGGACTATTTTCTCTTTTTTATTACATTTTGCAAATTGTCTACAATGAGCATCTTTCATTTCCAAGGTCAGAAACCAAAACATTACTTTTTAAAGAATGGGCTCTGCTTCACTTTGCACATAATCCCTCCAGGAGCCTGTGTGAGATGTGGCTGAGAGAAGGCCACTCGAGTCCCTAGAAAAGAAGAAGAGGAAGGAGAGGAGACAGAGCAGACCAAAGAGAGACAGGAGAACAGGGCAGAGGAAGAACAGAGAGAAGAAGAAGGAGGAATCAAGAAACTAAAGCAGGAATACAGGATGAATGAAAGAAGTGGAAGAAGGGGGGAGGGAGGCAGGGAGGGAGGAAATGTGGGAGGACAGAAGGGCATAAAAAGGAAGAGAAGGCAGAGAAAGAGGGAGGAGAGGAAAGGAAAGAGTCAGCGGAAGACTAAAATGGAGAATGTCCTTCTGGATCCCAGCTGCTGGGAATTGGACATGATGTTGACACTATTCAAGTGTCCTGAGCCTTACACGGCAGACACACGGACGTGAGGCACAAAGGAATCTCCCTCTGTGTGTGTCAGAGTCAGACAGGGCTCCCAGTAAGTGCTGCCCATGACCGCTGAACAGGTGCACCAAAAAGCTCACAACAAAGATGGTTTTCATCCAAGGAGCTCTTCGCTAGCGACTCCCTTCACACAGGAAGACCATCAGCAGAAATCTGGGTTAGGCTTGATGCTGAAACCCAACTTGGTCCCTTACGTGGGACCATCAGTGCCCATGTGCCATCCCGTGGGCTGGCAGGCAGGCACGCCCCTCCCACTGGGTGATCACAGTCATACAGGTGGCTGACTGGGTGGGGCCCTTACTTCCCAGCAGGCCCCTCTGATGGGCTGCCTCATCTAATCCTCACCATGGCTGTGTGAAGGTGGAATTATTAGTATCCTCCTTTCCCAGATGTGGAAATAAAGAAGTAGAAACAATTTAAGACAAGCTCAGATATGCTAAATAATTTGCCAAAGGTTGCCCAACTAGTAGAGGAAACAGGGACTCCCCTCCCCATTTTTCTGACTCTGAAACCCAAGTTGTTGTTGTTGTTTTGTTTTTTAAAGACTTGTTTATTTTAAAGAGGGGCAGAGGTAGAGAGAATCTCAAGCAGACTCCACACTGAGCACAGAGCCTAATGCCAGGCTCAATCACAGCACCCTGAGATCATGACCTGAGCCGAGATCAGGTGTTGGATACTCAACCTACTGAGCCACCCCCGGCACCCCTGAAACCCAAGAATGCCCCAGAAGTTGAGGCCAGAGAACCTAGCCCTGCGACAGGGCTTCCGGAGTGAGAGTCCTGCATCGGGACCTTGGCTAGGAGCCTAACATTCCACTGAACCATCAGCCTGCCTCCTGGGGGGGCAGATCGTGTCCCGCATTTTATGGATGAGGAGACCTTTGGTCAGAGAGGAGAACCCACCTGCATCAAGTCCTGCAGCTAGAAATCTGGGGAGGGCAGGGTCGGGTGGAGCTCAGACTCAAGTCCGCTCAATCCACAGCCCATGCTTTCTACTCTGCTTTCCTCTCCGAGGAGCAGACAAGGGTGGGGAGACCCCCACAGGTTCCCTTCTGTCTAGCCCAGCATGGGCAAGCAGCAGATGGACCCCCAAAGAGGTGGGAAGAGCCCATGGACAAGAGCCCCCAGGAAGTTATGGGCAGCCAGCCACTCATTTCCTCTCCCTCTTCTCTTCCAAGTTCTCTCCTCTCCCCTCCACCACCTCCGTCCCCCTGAATGGCCAGCCTGTGCTGAGGGCATGTCTGCCTCTGACAGCGCCACTGCTGGCCACAGGCTCAGGGCTCCTGTCCACGTGATGTCTTGCTCACTAGCATCTTTAACGAGCTTTGGGATAGCCAAAGACCATGCCTCACGAAGAGAAGGACGAGGATCCCTGGAAGAAAGGGTGTCTAACATACTGTTGTGTGGATAGGACACTGGCTTCAAAGGTCGCTTCGTAGGGGAGGCGTGTTTTCTCCCTCTACGCCGTTCAGTGATCACTATGCCAGTGAGGGCTCGGTCTGGGTTTGGGCAAAGAGAGACAGCTGGAACTCCCTAGGCAAAGACAGCCAACCAGCCGGAACTCTCTTCTGAGACTCAGCTCTGGCCTTCATCCCTCTGCTTTGCCCCATCCTGTGAGACACCGTGGTTCATCAGAAAGCTTAGACAGACTTGGACGCAACATGGCTTTGCCCTACACAGCAATGTGGCCTGAGGCTGTCCCTGCAGCTGGCAGAATCTTATTCCCTCATCTGCCAAGTGGGGCTGGATAAGGTGGGCAGTGAGGCCGGGCCTGGAGTCCACGTGTCCCTCCTGCATGCTCCCCAGCACCTGTTCTCCTGTAGCTGCAGCCCCAGCGTCCATGTCCCCACCCAGTGACCCCGAGTCCAGGACAAGCACTTTGCCCTGGTATCGTGCATCGGGACCCGAAATGGCCCTGATCTGACTGGGCAGCTCTGAACTTGGCAGGAGCTGGGACCGGATTAACCAGGCCTCTCATGCTGCGCTGTTTATCATCGCGCTTCTTGCCAACGATGTCAGCAAGAAACCTGCCTGCTTGAACCGTCCGGAAGGTGAAGCCAGAGGAGCTCCAGCCACAGCCTGCGGCAAGTCAGGCCCACAGCAGGCAGAACTGATGCTCCAGCTAGAGGTCAGGACACACGTAGGCCCACCAGCCTTCCTGCCGTGGCCCCTGAGGCCAGGCACCTTCCATCTCCTCCCCTGGGGGCCAAGAACCTCTCCCCATTGCCGCCACAGCACCCCGGGTGCAGAAAAGTCAAATATGGGCCAGAAATGAACTCAGGGCCGAAGACTGGGGCCCAAATGAGGTAGGTCTATCTCTGATCAGGCAACCCTGGATCCTGGGGTGGTCACGGAGGGTCGTGAACAGGGAACAAGAGGCCCTGTCCTCCTCCCACACACTCATACCCCGCCCCCACCGCACCCCAAAGTGGTGGCGCTACGGCGGGAAAAGATGGGGCCCCCTTGCCCGTGCAGGGAATGCAGGGCGGGGTGAAGACCCAAGAGCTAGAAGGTGAAATCCCAGCCACCCACAGGCTAGGTCCAAGTCTTCAAGTTGTTTTGTACGCCAGCTCTCCCTACTGAAGGACGGGAGGCCCAATCCCTCCCAAAGCTGCCACAGGGCCGGTGGGGAGTGGCCAAGGATGGCCATTTCAAGCCTCCCCGCCACTCCACACCCCAGAAGACAAGCGACAGGAGACACGTGGAGAGGACCAAGTGGATACTGATGTGTGGCGTCAGACCCCTGCCGTGGGGTGCACGGTAGGGGTGCCCTCCAGACCCACCCCGTTCCGCAGACAAGCAGCGGCTTCCGCCTGCACTCACGGCTGCCCCTGGACCCGGTCCAGCGGCACGTTGCGCCCCTGTGGCCTCACCCCACCCTCCTGACAGCCCTGGGAAGTAGGTAGGACCAATGGACGTCGTTTCCAATGGAGAAAGTGAGCCACTGAGCAGTTTCCCTCAGTCCCCGTGGGATGAGGATACTTTCTGATCAAGCAGAGAAACAAGCTTTCCCAACCTGGAGTCTATTTCTAGAGGATCTTTCCATTTTTAATGACAGCGCGCACCACTAGAATCAGCACCACCCAGGTCCCCGGGGTCTCTTTAATTTTCTGAGTTGGTGAAAATGTGCAGGCCTAGTCATTAGAAACCAGCAGTTTTCAAAGTGCTGCCATGGCAAGTTATTAAACTGTCCATTCTCCTTGGGGCGATTTTAAGTTCTTTTGTTTGGACTTAGGGGAGGGAGTGAAGCAGGAGACCAGATAAGGGGTGAGGCTTGCCAACGGCTCCCTGCGAACCCAGGCCCCCGCAGCAAACAAGCGGCCCACACTCTCCCCGAACAACACCCTTCCTCCTCTCCCCAACCCCCAACCCAAACCAAACAAACATAGGAAGAAAAACAGGATTGTTTTAAAGCCCGAGCTTCCAGATGAACATGAATAGGATTCAGGTGTGTCTGTGGCTCTGCTGCTTCTCAAGGAGATTCACAAAAATTCTTCTCTGTGCACGACTCCAAGCTGAGCACCCAAAAGTAAACATGCTTTTCCACAGCCTCCTTGCCTTGGCCCAGGGCCAGGGCTCTGTGTGGTTGTCTCCTACCGAAGTTCACAGAGTCCTGGCCTGATCTGGGTGTCACCGCACATCGCCCCCAGGCTCGCTGTCACCTCCTGGCCAGGGTGTTTAGACCAAACCCATCCTCCGAGCTCCCAAGGAGCAGCAGCCTCTCACGCCTGCCAACTGTCCATGTCTCCATCCCATCAGGCTTCAAATATCAACCACACACCTCTCATGCGGGAGGGAGACGTGAGCCATGGATCCGGATCCCAAGAGTCCATCTCTTACAGAAACCGTAGGGAGACTCCCTGGGCTTCCCTTTGACCCCCGATTAAATAACAGGATGGGAGGCTGGAATGATAGCAAAGGCTCATTCCAGTTCTGGCAATAAATTATTCCTACGGCTCATGGGGGATTTTCCCTTGAGGTTTAGATCCCCGCTCGAGGCCAGGTGCAGGCCATTCTACAGAGGACTCGGACAATTGCAGCACTTTCCCAGCCAGTCTCTCTGCTGCCTGCGATCCTGTCGGCTGACATGGCCATCAGGTTACTCTTCCTAGAACATCTCCAGGATCAAAGGTAGCCAATGGCTCCCCACTGCTTCCCAGTTTAACCGCGGACAGTCAAGGACCTCCTGACTCAGGCACACAGCCTTCAACTTGTAGTCTCTGCTTGAACCAAGCTGCTCTGCCTTGCTTCCGGGACATCCTTGCTTCACGTCCTCTCTACCTCTACCTGTCCCGTCACCCACCAAAGCTGGATTCAAGCCCTCCTCCTGCTGACTGCCCCAGTGTTGGTGGCAAATTTTAATTTCCCTCTCAGTGTCTAGATCATATTACACAAAGCACATGCCAGCCTAGAATTTTTACCAGATCAAGTCACTCTACAACTTCTAAGCAATGACCTATTCTCAAATTAGACTGGAAATCTTTTCAGGGAAAAGCCTTGCCGATGCCTTGCATAAAAGGTGATCAACAAAGGCTTGCTGATTAAAACATTCATTTGTGGGGACGCCTGGGTGGCTCAGTGTCTGACTATTGATTTCAGCTCAGGTCATGATCCCAGGGTCCTGGGATCCCACTCCGTGTTGGGCTCTGGGCTCAGCAGGAGGCTGCTTGAGGTTCTCCCTCCCTCTCCCCCTGCCCCTCCTCCCATGCCTTCTTTCTCTAAAATAAGTAAGTCAATCTTTAAAAGAAAACCAGAAAACATTTATTTGTGTAACAAACATTCACGGAGCAGCTATGGAGCCACTATGGATGAGGCTCTGAGAATTTATGAATAAAACCCCAACCCCTGGGAGCAGACTGGAGGCGGAAACAATGACAAGCAGATGATTACAATACGCGTGCTAAGCGCTCGGCCAGAGCCTTGACCGGGGAACCAAAGGTCGGAGTTCAAAGGTTGATAATTAACCCAGATCCCTGCAGAGATGGCAGGGATGTCAGGAATGGCTTCTCTGATGAAGCTGGCATCTTGGCGGACTCCCAAAATTGGCCACCCGAGTCAAGGCCAAGGCAGGGGTGGCCAAGGCAGAAGGAACAGAATATACACAGGCATGAAGATGTGAGGAAATTCATGGGCCAGTCAGGGAACTGAATGGCTGGCGTGGCGGGAGCTCAGAGGGCAGAGAGAGGGGTAGAAAGAGTGGAGACCAAAGCCTGGCTTCAGGTATTCCGATCCGATCCTCAAGGGGATGGGAGCGATGGACGAAATACTGCTGTGGCCCTGAGGGGATGTGGGATTCACGGGGAGACTGGAAATGAGGGTCCCCCCCATATGGCGGAGGACTGAGGAGGTCTAAGAGTTACTGATGAGGTGGGTTCCCCAACTCGCATATGGGGAAAAGAGAAGGAGAGAGCAAGATAAACTTGTAGGTTTCTGGCCTGGATGGCTGGAAAGGAGGTGATTAGAAGTCACTGGAAATAGGAAATACAGTGGAGTGAGCACATCTGAAGGAAAACACAGTGTCTGGGTGTGGGCCCAGCCCATCTGGGGTGCCTGTGCATTCCTGAGGTAGAAGCTGGAGCACATGGATCTCAGCTTTGTCCATGAGTCTAGGCTTTGGGAGAGCAACCCTAAAAACACATAAACTTAATGATCTTGAAATCCCCCCAGGAGAGGCACTGAGCAT
This sequence comes from Enhydra lutris kenyoni, assembly GCF_002288905.1. Classification (NCBI taxonomy): domain Eukaryota; kingdom Metazoa; phylum Chordata; class Mammalia; order Carnivora; family Mustelidae; genus Enhydra; species Enhydra lutris. The sequence continues at coordinate 17,221,526 of NW_019154110.1, forward strand.
GAAGAAGAGCAGAGAAAAGATCCTAGGGGAACACTGACATTTTAGGGACATGTAGGGCCAGGGAGAAAAGGACTCCACGGATGGTACTACAGAGACAGAGGAGGTAAACTAGTTTCTTAGGCAAGCTGGTGAAATAGGACTGACCAAAAAGATGGTTCTCCTAATTATATTGTGAATCCCTGATGGGCAGTCACTGTGCCTCCTAATCAAGGAGCTACATTATTACCTCCATTAAACAAATGAGAAGCAATACAACAAGGCCGATCAAGTGATTTACTCAAGGTCAAATAGTTGCAAGGGCCTCCATCCAAATTAGGGCTAGCTCCGGGGCCCTCACGCACGCACGCACCCACCCAGATGCGTCCACAGCAAATCAGGAGCCAAAGGCTGGCGTCTGAGAAATGCCTTCAGGGAACACGTCCCATCCCTTTGCAGGAGGCAGGGATCCTAGGGTTCTGGCGCAGTCTGGGGATGTCAGGTGTCTACTTTCCAATCTCTGCGGGGGTATTATGTCAGGGGTGCTTTCAAGGGCGTTCCTGTGCTGAGCAACCCGGTCTAACAGAGGTATTTCCCCTTGCTGCGTGTCCGCTGTACCTACTGCCTTAAGTTCCCAGAACGACTTCTGTATCCTTGGTTTGGCAAGCGTATGCTGGAAGGGCCTGAGCAGTGGAGGCAGGGAGGGTGGTGGGTGAAAATGCCTGAGGGGTTCCCTCTCTAGCCCCCGATCAGAGACGTCTGTACCACAGGCTATGTATGTAACACGGAACAAGGACATTCTCTCTCTCCTCATTAGTTAATTGTAATTCCGAAAGGTTGCTGGATAAGAGTTGCTAGGCAATAGGAACTGCTGGGGGGGGGGGTTATGCTAAGTCAGGGATGTGGATTCTTGGGGGGTGGGGGGGACTCAACTGAATTCTACGGAGTCAGCTCTTATCTAAACAAAATGGACGTTGTACCCTGAGCATCTCGTTTGGGCTGAGGTGAGCAATCCCCTAATAGTGCCGGCCCTTGTAACTGCTGCCCTCTCCCGGGGGGTGGGGGGGGAGTGGGCAGGGGGCACTTCAGCTTCATGTAAGTGTTCCCTGCACAAATCTTGTCATTGCCCGACTGGCATACACCTTTGTGATGAGGTGTCACGGAAGGAATTCCATTATAAAGAAGTGACAGCTCAGTCTCAGTCGTTTAGGGAGAGGGAAAGGCAAAGCTATGGAGTAAAATATATAGTTTACAGCGGTCTCCTGGTTTTTACATTCAAATGCAAGCCAAGGCTTGGAAAAAGGCATACACTCCCATTTTCTTAAATAAATTCAAGTCCCACCTAGGGGGGACAAAAAGCCAGACAGCCACTGATTCACATGAAGAATAAAAGTGGAGGGGTTTATTAAATCTAGTTCCTACCACCATGTTGGTGAGGGGGGAGACACAGGTCAGTTTTCACCCATATTTATAAGCCTGCAGTGAGTCAGCCTAGAGTCCTACAGTTCCTTAACATACAGTACCATAATATCCTAGACCAGACAGTTTCTTAGAAATGTGTGGTTTCAGAAAAATTGAAAATTTTCCACCTTGCACAAAGGGTTTGTAGCCAAGCTAAACCCATCTGGCTCCTGCCTAATGTGGTCTATGGAGAAATCAGCATGGGACAAAAATCTGCCTTTATATATCTCATGGGGTGAGATCTGTGTGCCTCTTGGGTAAACAGAAACTAGACACCAAGCGATTATCAAACACTTTCTCCTTTAGTTCCTCAAGCCAGTGCCCACTGGGACCAGGCTTGCGAAGGGAAGTCCCACCACAGTCTAAGTGGACCAAGAACATTCCAGTACCTCGGAAATCCTTGGCTGTTCCAATGTGTTGACAACCGTCCCCCGCACCCATGCCAATCAGCTCAGATTTCCTAACACAAAACTCCCTTCATAGAAGGCAGGTCTTAATCATCAGGGTGAGTTGGTTGAAAAGGACACCAACTCTAAGGATATGTTGGGCAAATGACAGGTGGGAGAGGCAGGAGTTGGAACCCACTGTTAGATGAAGTCAAATGGTCCTCAGGTGGGTGGGGGTGTGAGGGCTGAAGGTGTCATGTGGCTTCCTAAAGCCACACAGCAAGGGACATAGTCTCTGGCAGCCATTCAGTAGACATATAGAAGAGGATGGCAAGGTATGGCCTCAAGGAGGAGGATAAAAAGCTGAAGGTTGGTGAGTTTTTTGTTTTCTGTTTTCTGAAACAGGCTATGAAAGAAGGTCATTAACTAGAATAATTCCTTAGGATGGATAATTTTTTTTTTAGGTTTTTAAAAAATGTATTTATTTGACAGAGGGAGATCACAAGTAGGCAGAGAGGCAGGCAGAGAGAGAGAGAGGGAAGCAGACGCCCTGCTGAGCAGAAAGCCTGATGCAGGGCTCCATCCCAGGACACTGAGATCATGACCTGAGCCGAAGGCAGAGGCTTAACCCGATGCGCTACCCAGGCACCCCAGGATGGATAATTCTTAAAACCAGCTTCCTGGAGAAAAAATGTCTATTCTCTCTCTCTCTCCCCCTGCCCCCCACGCTCCCCTCCTTCAATCTATTGAAGCTAACTAGGCAAGAGAAAGGAGACAATTTAATTCCCAGAGCTGGCAAGCCATGTACCAGCCTGGGGACTTTTCATACTGAAATCAGAGAAGGAGGTATTGATTTTTAATACCCACAAACTCTACCTACTTCTGATGGAATCTGAGGCCACACCAAAAGGAATGAAATGATTCTTTCTTAAAGGCCTATAAAAGGAAGAAAGAGGTTATGGCTACATAATGAAAGAATAGTGAGAAAAGTATCAAACTATACCTAGGTGTTCACTCTCTGCGTCTCGTAGCTTGAATCCTACACTACTTTAATACAGATTCGTTTAACATTTATATCTAAATAAAGATCTCTGGTTCAACAGGAACGTCACAGAAAATGGATGGTTCCATTTCTCCAACTGACCAACCACATTAAGGCGAGTCTCATTGTATGGATCTGAAAGGGCATGACCAAGGCATCATCATTTAGGAGCATAAGATTAAAATCTTAATTTTACCCCCTTTAGCTAAGGCCATAGTTCCCAACCCCAGCTAGGGACCAGATTCACCTAAGGAACTTTTAAAAAATACAGAGGCTCAGCATCCCTCCTATTTCAGTAAGAAGCTCTGAAAAGGGGACCTGGGCTCTGTAGTATTGTTGTGTTTCATTTGTTTTGTTTTAATGAGAAAGGAAATAGTCTTCTCACACACTTTTGCTGGGAGTATGAATTAAAACAATTCCTTGGGGTCCTCCTATACACTTGGATCAAGCAATTCCACATCTAGGAATCTAAACTTTAGATATGACACCCGAATGTAAAAACAAAAACAAAAACAAAAAACCCAAAAAAGGGCATCCAAGGATGAAAACAAGCTAAAGGTACTTGCTAAATAAATTACGGCATAGATCCTGACAATGGGATTCCATGCGGCTAGTGGGTCTATATATGCTCTTGTGGAATGATATCCAAAAGGTATTAAGTAAAAAGGGGAAGCTGCATAACATTATGGATAGTATACACATACTATGGGTAGTATACACACTAATCTTTTTTTTTTTTTTTTTTTTTTTGGTGCACATGTGTGTGAGCTGGTAGGGGTGGCAACGACAGAGGGAAAGGGAGCAGCAGAGAATCTTAGTCAGGTTCCACGCCCAGTGCGGAGGTGAAGGCGGAGATCTCTCTCACAACCCTACGATCACAACCTGAGCCAAAATCAAGAGTCAGACCCTTAACTGACTGAGCACCCAGGTGCCCCAGTGTGCACACTATTCTACGTATAGTATGTGTACATAAATATATTCCCATACACACACACGCTTATAAACACAAAGAAAATGGAAGAGTGTCCAAGAAACTGTTGACGCTTAAATCTGGGAATGAGATAGAAGAGCTCAAGCTGTACACTTGTACAGTTCTGACTTAATTTTGCGATCACATATTACTTTTGTAATTCAGTATGTTAAATTGTTTCAAAGAGCTCCACTGGCAACTCTCACATGGGGCCAAGGTTGAGAACCAATGATCCAGGGGAAATAGTCCCTGTGGATATAAGGAGATCAGACACTCAAACTTCTTAAGGAAACCCACCGCCCACGCAAGCACAAGTGTTCACACCATGTCATACTTCGGACTGACCAGAAGATGGAGCCCCAGAGGCAATCATCCAGCTCTTCAGTCAAAACTTGTCAAAACCAATTTTTCATTAACCCCAGTCTTTTTACTACTCTAAGGATGATTTTATGTACACCCAAAGCATTCTTTCCTGCTGTTTCCATAAACAGAGGTTTACACACATTTATGTCATACCTTTTTTTTTTTTTTTTTCATAGAAATCCATGGGCTGTTCAATATATTCAAATACAACACTGGGAAGATGTTTTCCTGAAAGGAATTGGCAATGCTTGCTCAGACCAACCCCTCCTCCTCAGCACTGTCTCCCTGTTGTGTTTGCTCTGGTTTACTCATCTCCTTATCTTATTCCAGAGTCGAAGCCACAAAGGCAGGCGGTAATCAGCCATGTGGGGCGTTTGTCCTTCTAAATCTATCCACACCTTTGGCCCAGAAAGTATGGGGCACAGGGCAGCCCAGGGCAAGTGCCACGAGTTTTCCTGCCCTCCCACTAACACTGATTTTCTGCAAGTGGGTGTGTTGCCACAGCAACTGTCAAATCACATCAATTATGCCGCCTCTAACCTCCCAACATCTTCTTTAAACACACACGCGTAAGACACGTGGCTGGAAGCGCGGAGCACCAGGCCCCTTACCATACAGCAAAGTTTCCTTTCTCTAGGTTGGAGGGAGTTTGCCTCTTTGTGGATTAACCACCGTATACATTCTTTTTAGTCTCTTGTTTTCCCCTCCTTTTTTTTTTTTAATTTCAGTTCAGTGTTATCACATAACACTATGATCTGAATTGTTTCCAGTGCACTTTTTTTTCTCTGCATATTTAATAGAGACTAATTCTTAACATCAGTTAAGAAAAACTCAATGAGTCACTTAAATGCATTCTTCCTATTAACATAATTTTTGCTCATTCTTCAAGACACAGTCAAGGGTTCTCTCTGATATTCCCTATATACCTCATTCAGAGCTGACCACTCTTGCCTCAAGAGCTTCTCAAGTTCAAGGGCCAGTATCTTTCTCATCTCTGAATCCCCAACACCTAGTTCAGTGCCTGGTAAGCAGTCTGTTCTCAGTAAAATATCTAGTAAGAAAATGGGTAAATGCACTCCAAAACAAATGTTCATTTGCTTGTGATTCTCCATTAATTTTTATTATGTTGTTAAGTAACAGGGATCATGATGGGATGACCAGGTATCAGATGTGCAGTTAAGATCCAAATAACAGTACAAATCCCTTTTAAGAGGGGGAATACAGAAAGTTAATTCCTAAGACTTTTATACCATCTTCTTTTTCATTCTTGTTTTTTTTCTGATCCAAGAAGTGCATTGAAAGGGAGGCTTCTCCATATGGGGAGAAGCAACAAAGCCCCAAAGAAGGAAGCGACCACATTCCTGGAGTCCTCAGCAGGCAGCCTGACATCTGGTCCGCACTCGGGGAAAAGAGGCCATATCCTCACATGGAGATCTATTTTTGCATTCCGAACTGCTGATGCTTCACTCATACAACTCGCCTCACACACAGGAAGGGGAAGGGAACCAATATTTACCAAGTGCTGGTTGCATGCCCTCTGCTGCTTCACTTACGCAGCCCTCCAGGAGATCTCAGCCCCTTGTTCCGAGCCTCCAAGCAGCTCTCACCAAGCATGTTTCTGAGAAGCACACGGAGGCGAATGCAGAGCGAGCGCCTCCAACTGCTTGCGTTCACCCAGCTGATGGCAATGCAGAGCCGATGCCCAGCATCTCCATGTACCCATGGGTGCTTCCCCCAGGATGTCTTTGGGCGGGGAAGGGGGAAAATCCACTGGTCTCCCTGTTGCACTGGGGCAGGTCAGCGGAGGATGGGCCGCGGGAGGCTGAATCCTGTCTTGACTCACAAAAACCATACGGTGGGCTGATTTCAGAGGCATTAAATGTTCCTACTACCCCATTAGAGTATCCGTATGTCTTCCTGGGTCCACCTGTTTATCATTTCATGGTGTTTCACACTTAAAACTATATTGGAAGGCAGGGTGGATTTCAGAGTCACACAAAAGAGCAGAATTCATTTTTTAGTTAAATCCTTCCTGATTTATCAGTAAAGCCTGTATTTTGAAAACCAGCCTGTGTCCTTGAACATCAGACTCCCTGGCAACTGGCCGAGAACTGAGTAGGCCACGGACACGCAGTGGGGTCTGATGGGGCGTCCCCTTCCACATCTAGCTGCTCGGGTCGCATGTGTCACTGTGTTGTACCCCTGACACCGGTGTTCAGACGCTCCACGATTTCTGCCTTCCACAGGCTAAGCGCCCTCCTCGGAGAGGCAGTGGCGAGTTCCAGCATCTGACCACGTGTGCTCGTGTTCCCACCCTAGGTCCTCTGAGCATGCACCGTTCAGCTTGTATCTTGTTCCCTGGGCCCGTTTTCTCACCGTGAAAAGGACGCCGGTGGTGCCTACCAAGTGCTAATAATAGTAGTACCCAGAGGTGGCGTTGAGTTTTAAAGACATCATACACATAAAGCACTTAGCCTAGTGCCCAGACTAAGTGCGAAAGAAGGGTGAGCTAGTCTCGTGTCTTTTCTGCCCATCCTGTCTGTTGGGAGCTCTATGTTCAGAGAAAAAACTGGCCCCCACTGCCAAATGATCCTCCAGATCTCATCAGTCAGGAGAGAAAGAGCAGAGTGACAAGCGGGAACCCCAGGTTGCTGGGGGCAAGTCAGCATCACAGGGCACTCCTGGAGTCCTCTGGCTGCACACCAAGCCCTTCTTTTAATGTTGGTTTTGCGTATTTGTCTGTTTGTCTTTGGCTTAGAGGAAGGTCAAGGGTTAAAGGATGTCCCTTTTACTTTCAAAGGGAAACACCCAGGAGGCCTGCAGAAGAGCCTCCCCACCTCTGATAAAGTGCAACCTGAGAAAAGGCAGCAGCGTTCGTTCTACTGAACCCGCCTGGCCTTTCTTCTAGACTAAAAACAGGATGACTTATTAATACCACACAAGCAAGGTGCTAGGAGGGAGTTAAGACCTGAGGAAACAGGGTTGGAATGATTTCGGGGCTGCTTTAGGAGTTAAGACATTTCTCTTTTTTAAGAAGTTCTCCAAGGCCCCAAAGCACCCTGTAATGTTTCACAATTCATACACAACTGGGTACATACATTGGCATACGAATACCCAAGGTCAGCATGTCCCATTGTTATTTTGGGGAGACAGAAGGAAGGGTGACTGCTGTATACTATTTTTTTGTATTTTAAAACTTTTTCAAAAAATACCTCAGTGGCTTGAATAATCTCTGCACTCTTCCTATCATTTCTCCCTTCCCCCAACCCAACATGGAACTCCGCTACTTACCCCGATAAAATCCCAATCAAGAACCTGGTGGATGAGTTTTCAGAGCTCTCCCAGGTGACTGGGAACGTGCAGGCTGGAGCTGGCCACTTCCAACTCTGCCTATCATCGAGGGAGGGAAAATTGGGGGAGGGGTCAATTTCCACTTTTATTTGTGAGCATAGAAATGCTCTTGTCTGAAAACATTCTTCATCTTTGCCTATTAAAGAATCAACTGGAAAAGAACAAAAGGTTCACATGAAGACCAGCTCACCGGAGCCTTCTGAGACACTCCGGAGCTCTCACTGGGTCAGCAGGGGTGTGTGTCTGCGCCTTGCCTCCTCCGAGACCACCCTGACTCAGCTCTGTCCCAGAGGACCTCACCATGCCATCCTATCCCTTTGCAAAGGCTCCCCATGTTCAACACAGTCCTGCCAGCACCCCTGAACATGAGAAAGTCAGCGTACATTCTCTTTTAAATCACTTATAATGAAAGTAATGTCTTGGTTATTTCAGCAAATGTTTCCTGAATACCAGCTGTGGTCTAAAGCATGTGTTTAGGTGCTGGGGAGAAAAGCCTCTGGAAACTCCGAGTCACGTGCGGAGTCAACATGCACCTAACTGCAGAAGTGCTTTGGGAGATGAGAGCATAGGATTCAACACACCTTCACGGACTCCATTTCATGTAAAATGAAAAAAAAAAAAAAAGTTACAAAACCCTATGGGATTAAAATACTCACACTGGTAAGAGGACAGGCCAGACTCAAGACCAACCACTTAACCTACTGATTTTCAAAGCGGTGCAGGTATAGTGCGTTCTGAGTGATAACAGCGCTGCTGTTATAATGCGTGAAGAAATGCACAGTGCATTGCCTCAGTTAATTATAAAATGAAATTACATTCCCTGAACCCTTCCCCAGAGGAGGGTAGGGGGTAGAGGGCTGGGGGAAGCGTCTGGCTGGGTGGCAAGTGGCAACTAGCCAGGGCTTACACATTTACCATGGCTGACATACCAAGCAGAGAATCCGCACGAGCAAGGGAGAACTGACACCTGATGCTGACCACAGGCCATCTCCAACATCTGCTAGAGCTGCTGTCCCTTGAAAAGGAAAATGCGTTTAAAAAACACATGTCTGGCTTATAAGGGGAAGGGTAACAGAGCTTCAAATAAACTTCTGAACCTCAACCGTTTCTCAGTACTTTCAGGAGGCTTTTTTTTTAGGAGACCTCTTTGAAATGGCAGGGCGACCGTCATCTCCCCAGTAACCTTCTCTAACCTCACCTGGAATGACTAATGTGATTGCAACAGCATTACTCTGTCAAGGAGCACTCGTTCCACCCCCCCACTGAGCTGATGCCTCTACCAGCCATGTGAGAACTTGGCATTATTTTTAAAGCTAATTACCAGCAGGTTTTTGCGACAGGTGGAATGTGTTTCTGTCACTTCCCTTCCGCAGAGTAAGCAAAGGCTTCACCAGGTGACCAGCAGGAGGCTACAGCCTGCTCCCTGAGTTTCTGGGCATCTTTTACAAATGAGGGGGCTTCCCATTGGTGGACTGTCCTATGAAATGGCCCCCTGGCACAGGCACCCTGCTGGAAAATTTCTTTAAATCTTGATTCATTGTTGTTTGGCTGGATGGGACCGACAGCAACAGCAACCGTCCAAAGCCGAAAACACTAGAATCAGAGTAAGGCTCAGCACTTGGGAAATCCCTGCAGAATTTATGGGCTGGCATGACAGGGAAGGAGGAGTTTATTCTCAGTCATTTGTTACAAGAGGGGTCTATTTCATTGACAGAAGAGAAGTTAGCATTATTCCCATAAATCTTTGCTTTTGAATCATTTTCATCTTTCCTAAGGAGGGTTTAAAATTCCAGAAGCGATTTTATTTTCAAACCCAAGTCAGGCACCAGACAGCCACCTAGAATAACTGAGCAGGAGGGGATACCACAAGAAGTCTTTTCTATCACCTCTCCCCTCCGATTCCTCTTTTTGAAATTAGATCTGTGTTTTCCTGAAGGAAAAATGATCAGCTTGGTCCCTGAGAAAAGGAAGCCGGAGATAGGACCAGAGGTGAAGGGGGGGTGGTGTTGGGGCTAGGGGTATTACAAAACGGTAAAGTACAAGGGGCGGGGGAAATAAATAAAAATAGACCAGGGAGGGAAAACTGAATGGAAGAGGTCCATTTGTTTATTTTCACAGTGTTTGCCATTCCAGGAGGCTTGCTGAAGTTCCTGCCTTCAGTGGTTGGCCCTGGACCAACACATGAAAGTCTCAGATCTTTGGAAAGAAAGATTTGGACAACAAAGTTGTTTTATCTGGGAGGGTAACTCGTTTACTCAAGAGTTCCAGGACTTTGGTTTTGATGTTATTACCTTGGCCTAAGCTCCTCTGTCCCAGGTGGTCCTGGCTATGTTTACTGATTTAGCAAGGGAAACAAGACATCCCAGGAGGGAGAGGGGCGCCTCTCAGGCCCGGCCTCCACGTCTGGCTGCGTGGCCTCGTTACCTGCGCACCCCGAAGACGGCAAAGATGGGGAAAAGTCAAATATTTTTTAAAGGTCCTATCTCTCTGCACTCATGAGAGGGAAACAACACTTTTCTAACTTACTCCCCAAATAGACACTACCGTGGATGTTCTGCCAAGGACTGATGCGAAAGTGTGTTCCAAAGTGAAATGTAAGCTTGGCCCGGCGCCCAGCTCTCGACTGTATTTTGCACAGAGGGCTGCAGGCTGGTGGGACCGAAGGAGCACATTTCCCTCCACGTGACTGCAAGAGCGAGGCAGCCCAAGCAGATTTCTTTGTGTTAATAAAATGTGATCTCTAGACGGAACACACCAGCAGCCCTGGGGAAACGTGAGCCAGAAGGACCCAGGGAAACCCACGGTCCCGGCTGTGCAAAGGGACGGCACTGCCGACAAATTCACTAGTGTCGAGGTGAGGCATTCCAGGCCTGCCAGTGCAAAACGAGAGCAGAGTCCCAGAGGAAAAGGCCTGTCAGGAGCTCAGGAAAATGCTGCTAGAGAAAGAGAAATAATGCATGGAATCCCATCAAACATGAGCCCATACAAATGTTTATTCTTTCTTGGTAGTCCTTCCTGGACACCTTCTCAAGGTTTGGAATGTACCCAGGATTCTGGGCACCTCATCCCCACAGAGATTACCCCAAATATGGCAACTTGACTCCTAGGTTCAACGGTATTCTGATCGGGTGTAAAGGGCGGCGAACACATACTTCTATTCCCTCACCCCACAGGAGCCCAGCAAATGCAGTCAGTTTTCTATGAACACAGGCAGCTATGGGGAGGGAATCATAAGTCACCAGAACAATCACCGTGGGAAAGCCTGGGCCGTGAAGACCTCGCTTCTGTGGCCAACTCCTGCCTCGTTACCACTGTGGCTTTGGTCCCTTCTGACCTCAGGAAGGAATCACTGCCCAGTGCATCAACCTCTATCTTTGGTGGGGAGGGTCACCAGCTAAGGAGGAAAGGGAGGATTAACCTCCCCACTCACTGGGGCTCTTTTAACACAGCAGAGATCACTTAATCTCCGGGATTTTCCAATTTACTATGCTCTCTGGTCAACCTGATCTTCCCAATGTGGAAAGCACGTGGAGGCTGGAGGTACCAGGGGCAGAGTGTCAGGGACCACAGGGAGCTTCTGAACCTCTCAGGAACTTTGCTGGAGACTCCAGGCAGTACTTCATGGCCCAAAGGGTTCCTGTGGTTGAAAGGAGTGGAAAGTCCTAGAAGATATTGCTCTTGTGCTCACCTCCCCTGCAGAAGCCCAGCCCCAAGGCTCCTTGACCATCGGCAGGCAATCAGCCATAACCAGCTAATTATGAAGCAGCTGAGTTGATGAGCACTTCCCAGGCCCAGGTGAGCCTTCACCTTGGTTAATCTGCAAACCAGCTAATCAGCCTCAGGATAATTGAAAGTTAATCGTATGCAGAACTCAAGTGCAGTCATTGGAAACATCAAGAAACCACAGTAGCAGAGGAAGCCAGGTCCACTCTCTGCGAACTCTCTCAGTCCACCCTCTAGATTCCCCACAATGTTTAACCTCAAGGCCACCACCCCACTGCCTCAAATACTCCCGGATCCACCCCGTCACACAGTAACCTTGATCCCAAGGAGCACAGAGTAAGTTCTCAATAAAATGTGACCGCTATTACTCCACCAGCTCAGTGCCGGGATCTAAAGCTAGGAGGCATTTGGCTGCCTATGGGAGGCGCACTTGGGGAGCTGTGAGCAGCATCACAGGTTCAAACATCACCAGGAAAACAGATCCACAGCACAAACATATAAAGCTCATTCTAAAAGGGAAGAGAAAGAAATAGACTTTGGAATATCCATTCCATCAGCCTGGATAATGGAAGTTCATCCCGAGCCCAAGCAGACTGGTAAACTTTCCAGTGCCTTCTTTGAGAAGGTGGTGGCACAAGAATCACAGTGTGGGGTACTGAGGGGCCCAGCCTCCTGGTCATTCCAAGGTCCAGGTTTCCCAGGGAATCTGCAGCCATAACTGCTGGCCGCACCTGCCAGGCTCAGTGGTTTGTAGCAGCCTTTGCTGAAGCAGTGAGCGCCCACCCAAGCCCGACCTCCACTGCAGTGTCCACTGGAACCTGATGGGGATTGTTGGCGTTTACAGCTTCTGTCCACCTTGCAACTCCTGCCCCCTGATCGCAGCACAGAATCAAAAGATATCCCTTCTTCCATTCTATCAAACTCCCCAGAAGCCTCCTGCAGAGCACAAACTAGTATGTGCCAGGGGCTCGGAAGAACACTTTTCCAGGACACCAGAATCCGTACTGGCCTGAGTCCTTGATCTTCTGCCCAGCGGAGGGACAAGTACTGAAGGATCTTTCCAACCTGCTCTGTCGGGGCAGCAAATACCTGCCACAAATACTGTCCCACCTGTGCCCGTGACAGACTTCCCTAATTCATCACAGAACGCTTTCCGCTGAGCTCAGCCCAGGCTTCAGTCTTTCCAGAGGACATTCCAGGCACCTAGCAGTGCACCACAGCTGGCTGGGAGCTGGAACCTGCTGCCGTGGTGCCCGGGGTAGGGGGACAGGGGGACGCATAGCCCTGGATCCAGGCGTGCAGGGGACCAACCTGAAAGCAGAGCTGGCCACTGCTCTTCTGGAGAAGTCACCATCAAAAGAGCTAGCTGTGGGCCTCAGGGATCCACCCCACCCCACCCCACCCCACCCCCATTTAAAAGATTTATTTTGTCTGCCTAATCAACTGCTGCTAAAAAAATCCAACTCCTGGAGCAGTAATTCCAGCCAGATAACCTGCTTACGGGGGGACTTGGGACTGCGGAATACCAGAAGCCAGAGGTTCCCATTCAGAACGAAGGCCATTTTTTAAGGGAGAAACTAGCTTTAAGGCTATTTTTTTCCCAAAGGTGTCAAATGTCTTTTGCTTTTCAGCTCAAGTTTTTTAAACCCCATCATTCTTTATGAGAGCCAGAAGGTCTGATTCTTAATCCACCTCCTTGCCTGGGAGCAGTACCATCAGCCCAAGAGGCTCTGCATGTTTTGCACCAAGATTTGAATGTTAGTCTTCCAGCTCCTAGTAGTCTTAGAACAGAGTCACAGAGCTAAAAATAGCAGCCATGTTTTACAGACAAGAAAATGGAGGCCTTGAGAGATTGGATGACCAGGGACACACAACCCAATCCTGGCAAACTAGCTCCAGAACCCAATTTGGCTGACTCCAAATTCAGTGCCCTTTTAAATGGCCTTCCAATTGCTGCTACATGTTCTATCTCTCGTTTTTTAAGATTTTATTTACTTATTTATTTTTTTTTAAAGATTTTATTTATTTATTTGACAGACAGAGATTACAAGTAGGCAGAGAGGCAGTCAGAGAGAGGAGGAAGCAGGCTCCCCGCTGAGCAGGGAGCCCGACTCGGGGCTCCATCCCAGAACCCTGGGATCATGACCTGAGCCGAAGGCAGAGGCTTTAACCCACTGAGCCACCCAGGCGCCCCTAAGATTTCATTTATTTGAAAGAGAGAAAGAGAGAGAATGTGGCTCGGGGTGGGGGTGGGGGCCAAGGGGCAGAGGGACAAGCAGATTCCCCACTGATCAGGGAGCCCAGCATGGGATTTGATCCCAGGACCCTGAGATCATGACCTGAGCTGAAGTCAGAGGCTGGACTGAGCCACCTAGGTGCCCCAACCCCTCCTGCCATTTAAAACCCAATGAAAATAATAATGTTAACCCAATGTATACTTTAATTTTAATTTACTTTGGTCAATTTTCTAATTGCCTAAATTATATTTATGACATACTTATAAATTAGAAGGATATAGATTATTCTCATCTTACAGATAAAGAAGTAAAACCCAAGAGAGGTTGACAACTTGCTTAAGACGTTTCATAGCATAGCTGGGACTATAAAGTAGATCTTTTAGTGCACCTAAAGAAACATCATGGGGTTTTGCAAAGACTCAGCCTGACAATGCAGAAATCTAGGAGTCCCAACACTGAACTACAAGTACCTTTTAGAAAGTAATCTTTAAATACCAGACTCCAGGGGGCCGGGGGCGGGGGGCGCTGTGTAGTTCAGTAGATAAGTGTTTGCCTTTGGCTTGGGGTCCTGGGATGGAGCCCCACATCAGGCTCTCTGCTCAGTGGGGAGTCTGCTTCTCCCTCTCTCTCCCTCTTTGCACTCTCCCTCTCTCTCTCAAATGAATAAAATTTTTATAAATAAGTACCAGGGGGCACCTGGGTGGCTCAGTGGGTTAAGCCTCTGCCTTCGGCTCAGGTCATGATCTCAGGGTCCTGGGATCGAGCCCCACGTTGGGCTCTCTGCTCGGCGGAGAGCCTGCTTCCCCCTCTCTTTCTCTGCCTGCCTCTCTCCCTACTTGTGATCTCTGTCAAATAAATGAATAAAAAAAAATAAAAAAAAAAAGTACCAGATTGTCACTCTGAGTTAAAACTTATACTGAGTGACAACTATGAACAGGCACAATCCCAGATCCCTTCACTGATTTGCCCATTTAATGTAATTTACCCCCATGACCATCCTATGATTGGCTGCCACGTTCCAGGTGAGGAAAGGTGGGGAGGGGCTCATAATTTAAGTGACCTGACCAAAGTATCATGGATTCTCAAGAGACCTCCAACTCCAAATCCAATTTAGTTTAGTGCCTAGAGGGTCCAACCATGACATGCTCGTGCTATTAGGACTGTGTTTCTTTGAATATCTTTATCAGAGCTTGTTATTTCTGCCTTGAAGATGATTTCATTCTGATCTCCATGGTTTTTGGCCACGGAGACATGCCCAAATTTATTTTTAAGCTGCCTGTAATGAGAGTGGAAGGGCTGATGAAGAAAAGAGAAAACGTACTTTGGCGACATAGCCACAATATGCAATCCTCTTGAGAGCAGACTAAACTCCAGGAAGCAACATCATTTCTAATATGAGCTGATTTCCTACAACCTCTTCCATTAAGTGCTTAGCACCATCCCGGCTTTAACACATAATGGGTATTGCTATGATTTCATATGCATTTAGCTGATTTAAACTTAGGAGCATTGTGCCCACTCTTTTAGGAAAGCACAGAGATATTTCATTAGATGTAAAAATATGCTCAGGGAGCTCTAGCTGGAATCCAAAGGGGGAAATCTTACTTAGTTTAATATACTTCGTTAATCTTAGACAGGACTGTTGTACCTTGAAAAGCTTTATCCTGCCACACCCATATGTACAGTACACTACGTACTATAGCAAGACCTATGCCAAGAACTCCACATCTCTAATCTGGTTGAAAAACAAAGTCATATCAGGTTAATCCCAATTCTTAAATCAATCAACTTCTTGTCATCTCCCTTGTGTAAAAAACTATTTTCATACTTTCCTTCCAAATACTCTACTTTGATTTTCTCAATTTCCTCACATTCCCATTCTGCTTCAACAGAAGGGTCCATTTTTCCTATCTGGAGACCTCCATGACACTTTTCCACCTTGTAGGGGGAGTTAAGAAGAAAGTGTCTAAGAGGTTCACACTAGGGGGAGCAGAAGGCCAGGGACCTGGCTACCACTGGGTCCCACCATCCTGCTTCTCCCCACCCAACAGTCCCTCACCAACAATTGGGGCGGGGGTGGGGGGGATGGGGAGGCTGCTAGTTCTCCACTGCATGACCCAAAGGTGTCACCTAAAGAAAAAAAGAAGGAACCCAACTCAGAAATTTTATAGCATGTTGGAAATGTTTGAGAGTCCCCAGGGAGATGTCTATAAGTTCCATTTCTTCCTTCCCCTCTCCCAAGCTCCTTCAGGCACAGGGTCAGATGCTGGTAGGGGGATGGAGATGAAAGACGCAGCCCCGGCCTGTGGAGCATACATCTAGCAGAGCCATCCAAGGAAGCAGGTGGTTACACTGTTACAGGGCCACAGCCAGGGTTTGGAGGTGGAGTAGATCTTTCCGTAGAAGTCGACACCCCGGATACTTAGCTTTTGCCTCCTCATGACTCTTTCTTCCCTACAGTGACGCGGAAGGTGGGGAGCCATTTCTAGGCCATCAGTGCCATAGCACGAGACATGCTCCTACTCAGGCGTCCATACGATGATGAGGGAGGCAGAGGAAGAGAAGAAAGAGTCGAAGAGAGGTCCCAGTGATGAAAGCTACCACTCCTAAATTGAGTACTGCTCAAGGGCTTTGAATGTATCACTTTGTTTACTCCTCCAGGAGTCCTCCGGAACAGGAATGATCTCCCCCGTGTTCAGAGCAAAAAAACGAGATAGAAAAGTTACAGAGCCAAGATCTAAGTTCAGGCCAGAGGTTTAACCCCCATGTTATGCTGCTCTTTGATGCACAGAATAGTTAAGAATGAGGGGAAGCTGCGCCAACAGATGATCATTAGTCAAATTCAAGGAAAAATAAAACAAAACAAAACACCATCCTTGGGGATTGGTCTAGGACATCCTCTTTGATGGTAGGTAAATGAACAAAAATGCTCTTTGCGTTCCATACACTTAGTATATAGGAAAATTTAAGTTTAATGAATATAAAAGGTAAGTGTGGTGGCACAGGTGGAGGAGGGAGGCGGACAGAGAGAAGCTGCCACAATTTGGTGGGAACTCCAATCAGTACTGCTGTCGGTGTCCAAAGGACAGATAGTCTCCTGCCACTCACTAGTACACACTACAATTACGAACAATCAATTTATATTCACACAGGTAAGGCCTTTAAAAACAAGTTTGTACTGAAGTTAAATGTGCCTAAGATTATATTTGCACAGTTAATCTGCTTGGTGATATCTTTTTTCATAAAGAGGAAGTAAATTTCAGCTTCAACAATAAAGGTCAAATGATCACAAAATCTGAATCAATGCGGTATGACCATCAGGAGAGCTGAAGGGTAGGAAGAGAAACAATATAACTAAATTCAAATTGCTTCTTCACACCTAGTTTTTAAAGTAGTGAAGTTTCATTCATCTTCAAACTTGTAAGGAATGCAGTCACTAAATGCTACTAAATGGTCTGTTCCGTTTGAGGAAATTTCACTTACAATGCTGAAAAATACTTACTTTTTGACACGGATGTAAATATTATCTTAAAAATCATTCAAGTGATTACCGGCCATTTGAAATAAACATACACTAGATTCTATCAGGAAAAAAAGGACACCGACGCCCGCCCCGGGCGTCTTGGGAAAGTATATTAATATAAAAAAATCAACTGTAATGAAATAAATTCTATGAAATTCTTTACAAAGTCAGTTTTATAAATTTATCCTCGGAAAGTCTATTAAGGCTTTTTACTTCTCTCTACGCTTTCTAGATCATCACTCTTTCCTCTCCAAATCTTTCAGTGGCCTTTGGCCTCTTAAAAGCAATACTATTTTGACTGGATCTGAGATCCCCATCCTATTTTTAAACTTCTCTCTCATAAAAGCCTCCATAATCTCCTTAGCGATACTAACTAATGAAGCCCACAGCATAATGAATCGATTCTAAGGTGGACGGGAGTCTTCTGTTTAATCCTCAGGCAGATGGAGTTGGACTGTGTCACTCTCCTTAGAAGTACTCTTCATATCTTAGGCTACTGAGATCTCCATCTGGGTAATCTGATTACTGCATATCTACATGATCTTGTTCTTCTGGTTTCTAGCATGGATTCCTATTGGTCAGGACCGGGTGGCATCCTTTCCCAAACAAACCTTCCGTCTCCCCATTCAGTTCATTTTCAAGAGGCATTTATCGTGCATGAATGAACAGCCTCGCTTCTTAACTCTTTCCATTAAGTGTAGAAGCACTTACAGAGCAGCAACGACTCTCCTTCTCTGCTCTGCTGTCCGGGCCTGGATTCCATCGCAAAGACAGCGAATCAGACTGTTAAACCCAGAGCTAATTAGGAAAAGAAAGCATTGCTCTTCCCCACTCGAGGAGTTTTCTGCCAGAGCACTTATTTTTGCTGATCCATTTATGCAATCCCACTTTCTAAGAGAACATTTTGTCACAGATGATTTAGTGTTGTAGCTCCCCGGAGCATCTTTCTGTAGCAGGCACTCATTGTTTTTAGGAATCTACGGTCTCTCGGGCAAGATTGGAGAGGGAAAGAGGTTTCATTAGCCACAAGCCATCTCTCAGTATAAGACCTCAAATTCCAAAGCATTCTTCCAAAAATCATTAATGAAAAGAAAAAAAATCCCAGATTAAACTTCTAAAAACAGAAGTTTCAGGAACCTCACGTGACAGTGGAACTGTGTGATTTTTCAGGACAGAAAGAGAGACTGGAGGTTCCCATCATGAGCGCAATGGGTAGGGAGTCAAGACAGTAAGGACATTTGTTAAAGTCAGAAGAGAAAGAAAACAAACATTTTAGGAATTTCCACCTTCAGTCCCAGAGTATGTATCCACCAGTAGCCAATTCCACAGAAACAAGTACTGTGCGGTTTTCCCCCAACAGACCCTCAATTCTGCCAACACTCCTGTAATTGTCTACTGCACATGGCCGGAGGTGAAACTGCACACAGTGACTGTTATTTGTTTATTTAAGTTAACTGGTTTGGGTTCGGCAACTCCTCCAGCTTTCTGTAATCTCAGCTTCATACCAGAGTACACTTCAGTGGTATTTGGGCAAGTCACCTGATGCACGTGCCATTCGGCGACCCCATCCCACCCCCACCCAGGCCCTGTCCCCACAACACACACAAAACCCCTTTCCTCCAGCAGCATTCCCAAAGCAACACACCCACCCCATAGCCACCATATGCAAGCATGATGGGCAATTAATTCCGGTTTCAGGGAAGAAGGAAGCCACAAATACAAGGTCAGGACTCAAGAATGAGAAACTATAATGATTCCTTTGTCTCTCAGGAGTAAAATTAATCAGCTGGCCAGAAACCTGGCTAAGTATTTTTAGCTGGATATTACTGCTGCAGGTAATCCTTATATTCAACTACTATTTGTATCATTGAAGCATTAATGTCTTCTTTTTCTCACATACATATATACACACAGAACAACAACAAAACCACACTTGGAAGTCAGTTCCATACACTTGTTTGCAAACCTAGTAAGCTTATAAAATAGAGGCATTTAAAAGTGATGAATGTTAATGGGCTGGGTTTATTAAAATCTATTTCTCTACTCCTATGAGACCAGGCCTGCTTTTGGACTTTTAAATTCTGAACGATTCAAATCCCTCCAACTATTTTCTTGCCAAAGAGTGTTTCCCCCAATCACTAAAATCATAAAGCCCAAAATGATGGGCTTTACAAGTGAAACCTAAACCCTGTGTTTTTGAATTACTTTCTCTAGATCATTAGAACATTGTGTTTGCAAAAGCTGTTTGATGTTCAAGGGAGAGTATTTATTTTCAAAATAATAATAATAAGGAAGTCCCAGTTTGCCAGAGGAAACTATTGTGAAGTATCTAAAAATGTTTCAGATCCAACCTTGAACCCGAGTGGAACCGGCCACATGCCACTTCCCTCCTCGCAAACCTTCAGCGGCTCCCCACTGCCTACTGGATAAAGTTCAAGCTGCACAGCCAGGCATTCCCGAAGCTGCCAGCCTGCCTGGCACCTGCCTCTCCCTGACTCCCCTCATACGCATTTCCTGCACCAGCCAAACTGGATCTACACCTTGTTCCCTCACCGCCGTGGGCGTTCCCACCTCTTCAACTCTGCCTCACCGGCCTCCCACTCACCATTCTGGCTCTCCACCTCTCATTCCCAGACCCAGCCCCGGCTCCAGCGCTTCCAAGAAGACTTGCCTCGGGCCCTCTTACCCCAGGCAGTGGCTGCTTCCTGTGAGATCTGTTGTGGTTTCCTATTGCCTGCATTGCTCCCTTATTTATTTTTAAGCGTTCTACTCACTTACTTGATCACTCTTCCACAGCCTCTTTTCAGTAGATTTATTGGAGGCCTCTCTGTCCCCATCTTTTTGGCACCAAGGACATGCTACTCTGTCCTGTCACTCACCCTTTTACCTAAAAATTCTATCTTCCCTACTAAATTGCCATTTCTTTGAGACCAGAAGCCAAGCTATACCCTTGTCTGTCTTCCCCCGGGCACACCTCAAAGTGAAAGCTGATGCTATTTCTGGGGACAAGCCAGCCTGCTCCTAAATCTTCCTCCATCGCTCCTTAACCTTCACATCGACAAGAGAAAAGTAACAGAAGAGACTCATGCGTGGTAAAGGCTGGCCCCCTGTGGAACAGGGGCCATGCTGGGCCCTTTGCGCATAATACCTCTACAAAGCTCAGAGAAACCCAACAAAGATGTTACCCGGCAGATGAGAAAAGGAAGGTACAGGAAGAGTAAGGATTTATCCATTATAGGACCCTTTGGGGGAAAGAGGAATGATTATTCTGGAATGTTTATGCAAAGTCTTGCATGTAAACGAGAGGGGGGTGAACTAGACTTCTCTCCTCCTCCAGCACCGTGATAGGCCTTACAGCTTCTTTACTCCTGAGGTCCTTCCATTGCCTTCAAGTCAAACTACGAACGCCTATTATTAAAAATTTAATGGTAACATCAACTGATTGATTTGCTAGCAAATATGTCAAGAAGAAACCTCCTAACTGGGAACTTTGAAATGCATTTTGCCTGTTTTGATTTTTAATCTCTCGAGCAAGGAGGAACGATCACAGGTTCCAGTGAGCTACCCCAGATTACCTAAAACTCAGAGGCTGAGAGAGGCAAGCAAGACTGAGCAGAGGAGAAATGCAAATTCCTTGACCAGAGGCCTTAATGCGCTAGGAGAGACAGCGTCTGCAGACTCACTAGGAGACCAATGCTAGGTCCTCCCAGGAGAAAGTTGAGATGGCAGTGAGGACGCCACTCACAGGCAGTTAGGGACCGTTGCTGAGCGCTTCCTGTGTGCTAGGCACGGTGCCAAGCACTCGCTCTGCACTGGCTCACAGGACCTTCCCCAACCCCACCAGGTAGATCCAGTGATTATTTCCAAAGTTCCAGATGGGAAATCAGAAACAGATCATTTAAATGACCTGCCCCACATCCTAAGCAAGCACGAGTCAGGGTTCACACCCAAGTGGGTTGGTTGGTTGGATTGTAAGCTCTGAGCCATTGCTCTAGGGCCCCTGCAGAACTGCCTCAGACACAGGGCCACACCGATGGGTGCTGTGAATGGGAGGAGCTCCCCCCCCCAACCCTGCAAACATCAAGGTCTTCAGGAAATTGAGGTTCATTCGAAAACAATGGTTTAGGGGCTTTTGGGTCAACACATTTGCTGGAGGAATATCAGATATATGCTAAGTGAAAGGTATTCTCAGCCATTTCCATTACAGAATCAAATGCAGACCCTATCCCTCCTTGTCCCTCTCCAGTTTTTTTTAATCCTGTGACTTCCTCTCCTACTTCCCTCTTCCCTCCATTTTCACTGCTGAGACATAAAAAATGACTCCCGGGGAAGAGTGATCAGTTGCAGGAGAGTTTCCAGAGAAGCCTGATGAATCCTTGCTGTCTTCTCATCCTCTGGCTGTCTACATTGGGATGTTATCAAAGCTTTTCACGTCCCTCCTTGCCCACCCCTTCCTTTCTCCTCCACCTAGTTCTGTCTTCATCTTGCTATTTTTCTAGTCTGCTAGGCACAGTGCTCAACTGGAAAGACTCTGCCAAGACCCTTGGCAGGAGCCGGCCTCGAGGAATCCTGCCCGCTACAGTGGTGCAGAGAAGACAGGGCCTCTGGGCAGACAGGCATGGCAGAGAGGGCCAAGTCTGGGGTCTGGCTACGGTGCCGGGCAGAGCAGGTTTCCCTGGTGTATGAACTGCCCTACAGGGCTCAGCTTTCTCATGCCAGGGTCAGGATTACAATTTCTTGCTGGCCCTTGCTGTAGCTCGCCTGGGAAGAAAAGCAAGGGCTGGGGTGGGGGATGGGAGCGAGCCAGCACGCCACCCCGAGCTGGGCAAGCTTGGCAGGGCACAGCCACGTGCCTGAAGCACACGGTCATGCAGGCAGGTGGCCAGGGTTGCAGGGCTTGCACAAGAGCCAGGGGTGGGGAAGGGGTTGGGCACCGAGCGGGTGGCTCTTTCCACACTGGCAGAATAGGCGCTGCTAACCCAGAAGCGAAGCTGCTGGGTTAACACCAGGAAGTCACTTGTCCTAACCCAGAATGAAGGAGCAAAGTCAAGCAGGCTACACAGAAGAAGGATTGGGCATGCTGGAGGGAAAAAAAAAAAAAAAAAAGCATGTCCTATTTTTGCAGAGAGAAGGGGACTGGATGAAACAAATCCCTAAATGGAAAACGGGGGTTGGGAATACAGTCTAGTTCCTTCCCTGCTCCCATATCACTGACATCAGAACAGCAGCTCCAGGCCCTGAGTATTCCTGTGCCCCACACCATGCCTGACGGTCAGGTGCTACCCAATTTAACCCTGCAAAACCCCCACGGGAAGGGGACTATTTATCATCTCCACACTCCTGAGATCTAACCCAAGGCTTAAAGACCTATGGACATCGACCCAAAGTTGCCAGAAGCCGATGTGGGTCCAGGATGGGAACCCAGGCCCCCAGGACCAGAGCTAACGGTTTTCACCAGCACCCCGCCTTCCACAACCACCCGAAAACCCCTCTTGCCAGAAGTAGAGGAACTCCTGTCCTGGGAATGTGACAACAGGTCAAAGTGAAGAGACAATGACAAGCCTGTCCTTTACAGGGTATGGTGAGGAAGATACACTTTCTCAAGAAACACAACAGCTGCCTCCCTCCAGAAGAAAGCTGACTCTCTCCCCTTCATGATGTCCTTGATCCCAATGAATGCAGAACACTTCCAAGATACTTGAGGTGCGCTGCACAGCAACTATCCATCACGAAGCTCCCAACCTGCAGACATCTCAGTGTGCTGGAGGGGAAAATACAGAACTGCACGCCCTGAAGGGGAGGGAGAAACTGAAGCTTCATCTCCTGATGTTGAGAAAAGCAAAAGAATCCTGTCGCCTGGGCAGGACCTCCCACAAGCCCAGACCCACCAGCACACAACTCCCCTCCGTCCTTGCTCAGACCCCACGGCCAGCATGCTCCTTCCACGCCAAAACCAGATCATGAAGGAAGGTCAGCAGAAACAGAACACACATGCCATCTTGCAAAGGTACAATGGGTTCTCCCACACCTCCCAACCCTTCATCGGCCGCCCACTTATGCCCTCCTCTTCCCACACACCACCACATGGAAGGGTTTTCACTTCACTCCGTAACCAGCCTTCATCATGACCCGCTCTCTGTGCTCACAACTAGAAAGACAGCCTTCATAATTCTCAGCTGAATATGGGTCTAACAGGGGTAGGACACCCCCAAGCTATTCAAAGAAAAACCACCAGAGGAAATGATTTCAAATCTGGCTTTACAAGCATGTGATTTAAAAATAACTCTGCCTTTGTCTGCTACAGATGACTTTCCCTAAAGGGACTGCTGTCCTTAAAGCAATCGCTCAATTCTCTG
Organism: Enhydra lutris kenyoni; assembly: GCF_002288905.1. Lineage (NCBI taxonomy): Eukaryota > Metazoa > Chordata > Mammalia > Carnivora > Mustelidae > Enhydra > Enhydra lutris. Next base: position 17,244,914 of record NW_019154110.1, read on the forward strand.
GGCAAACAGATTCTTATTTTTTCCGTACCCAGCGCATACCTCCAGGAGAGCACTCCCGGGTACCATCTCTGTTAAGATCTAAAAGGCAAACTTCACAGCGGTCAGGATGACTCCTGCCATCTCCGCTGACCTGAGACCATCCGGAATGTGGCACCCTGGATGCCAGAGAAGATGGTGCAGGTGGCTACAGCAGCCAGCAACCACCACTCTTTCCTCATCAAGACGTCAGCCCAGCCAGCTGAGCCATCGCCCCACCTCCTGTGGCTGGTGGGGGGGATCCCTGGGTTATTTCTTCAAGGAAAACTGCATTTCTTAGATATTTGATTTATTCTTTGATCAGACAGCTAGAAGGAGGAATAAGGATGGGGGGCACAAAACAGAAAGGGGGCTGGGGGGCCATGATGGTAAGCGCTAAGATAATTAGTAAGAGCGCTCACCTTGTCGTTCCAAGACACACTTGGGGTAGACCTAGAAGTGCATTAGTTGTCAGCTTATGGCTTAATTTCCTTTCAACCAGAAAGGTGGCACTCGTGACACCAGGCTACTGAGCATAACTCAAAAACTGCATGCTGAGCAAATACAGAAATCAAATGTTTAATAAAATTACTTTGCAATTATCTCCCGATTTGCTGGACGTCATAGTTTCATCAACTAGCAGCTTCTAACCATGCTCTTATTAACGTGATCTTTCTTCTTGGCAACCTAATGTTGCCTGACCCTCTCAAAAGTTTTGCCAGAAAGCATTACAGGAGGCTAAAAGCATCCATGTGCGTGTGACAGGATACCGAGTTATGCCCAGATTTTGCTGTCCAAATTCAAAGTCTCTATCAGTAGTTCCCAGCAGGGGTGATCTTGCCCCCTGGGGGACAGCAGGCAGTGACTGGAGACATTTTTACTTGTCACAGGGCAGGGGCAGGGCAGGGGGGGGAGTGACTGGCATTCAAGGGCTTGGGGCCAGCTCGCTGCTGCACATCCTACAAGGCTCAGGACAGTGGCCCACAGCAAAGACTTATGCGAAACCTTAACAGTGCCAAGGTTGAGAAATCTTGATCTAGACTGAAATGATCCAGTTCCCAGAATGCTCGAGGCTACACACGTGCTCTTCCCTTCTGGAGACTTCTTTTCCTCAAAATTAACTTGGTATTTCTGTTCTGGTCACGACTGTGATTACATGAACGATCGAAAACTTTCTTCCTTTTCAGTTTTGTTTGGGACATATCACCCATCCATCATGTCCACATCCCTTAGACATTTATTTTGCATTATAAGCTTTATAATGACCAACACGGTATGAGTTGTTATGGAAGAGTGTTACTGTCTCTGTACTTGGCACTTGAAGAAGACCTTCAGGTTTTTCCCCCTTCTTGTGAGGAGTATTGAGTAGTACTGAGTTTTCGATGTGAAGATTATTTTGAAGTATGTTTCCATTTCCAAAAAAAGACATTTAAATGAAGAACTTATTTCTAGATTCCAGTGCCCTCTTTAATCCTAGTACCTTTCCCCTGTAACCTAACAAAATGATTTCTGCTGAAACTCAGGAGTTCTTTGTCACCATTTGCAAATCTGATTGGGGCACCCCAAGTGATTTTTTAAAATTTTATTCTTTTATTCTTAGGCAGATTTTATTTATTTTTTGCCTCCCAAATATTATATTTAATATTGCTATATTTTTGTATTTTTAAAAATTCAATTAATTAATATATAATGTATTATTAGTTTCAGAAGCAGAGATCAGTGATTCAGTCTTATAGACTACCCAGTGCCCTCCTTAATGTCTATCACCCAATTATTCCATCCCCCCCCACCTTCCTCCCCTCCAGCAGTCCTCAGTTTATTTCCTATGATTAAGAGTTTCTGATGGTTTGTCTCCCTCTCTGATTTCATCTTGTTTTATTTTCCCCCCTCTTCCCATTTAAGCCCCTGTTCTGTTTCTTAAATTCCACATATAAGTGAGATCATATGATAATTCTCTTTCTCTGACTGACTTATCTCACTTAGCATAATACCCTCTAGTTTCATCTATGTCATTACAAATGGCAAGATCTCATTTTCTGGATGGCTGAGTAGTATTCAATTGTATATACATACCACATTTTCTTTACCCCTTCACCTGTCCATGAAAATCTGAGCTCTTTCCAGGGTTTGGCTATTGTGGACATTGGAGCTAGAGCAATGCGGAGGGGCACGCCAAGTTTTTGAGAGTCATTGGTCAGCACTGATTCTAAAAGCCCTGACAAATGGCTTCTAAGGAAGCTTCCAAATCTCAAACCCTAATTCTTGATTCTCAGTAGGAACCAAGATGTGGGGACTCAATATTTACCTGCCTTTGGGGAAAAAAATACATATTTCCAACCTGGCAAACATCTTGTATTTGCCAGGGGATGGAGAAATTAAGTGTTAGGACTGGTACGCACCAATCCAGTAACTATCGGCCAAAATCTCTTGATGTTTCTTTCCAGAAGGGGGGAGGGTTATATACCGTTCCTAAGTATTTTAAGAAGGTATTTCAGAAGACAGGATTGAAATCAATGATAAAAGTCGACACGGGTACAACAATGACTACTGCTCATTAACAGAACATCTACTGCTAGTCATTGGACCCTTTATACATACTACATGTAACTTTCACATTAACCCAATCTTATAAAAATTATACTCTTCTATACAAAGGTAAACTGAGGCTCTCAGAGGTAACATCACTTCCTAAAGCTACAAAGTGGTTAAGTCTCACTCTGCAGAGCAGAGCGACTGAGATATGAGGCACCTTCTCATTGGGGCTCCAGCCCCTTCTCCCTGGTTTCAATGTTTATTCAACTGATTATCTGTTCCTGGGAAGAAACAAAACCATGGCTCTGTGCACTGCAAGGAATAAGGGGCTTGGGGTCACACCAAGGAGTATATTTCCCAGCTTCTGCACCCTTCTGGGCTGGGAAGAGGTTAAGATTTAATTCCATTCCAGCCAGCGGCCTTGAGTTATCACTCAAAGTAGGTTCTGGAGAAGGGGGCTGGCACAGAAACAAAGACCTGAACGCCGGTACTAATATTTCAAGGCAGAGGTGTTCGTTTCCTCCTTTGAATCATTTCCTTCCATTTTAGTCTTGCTCTGCATGTCACAGAAATTCTACACGAGGCAAGGACACGGAGTTCAGGAATGATCTCCAGCACAAGTCCTCTATTGTCCTGCTTTCTGTGTCCCCTGCAGCAAAGGACCTCAGCTCAGTGACCTTCCTGGCAATTTTTCTGGCTCAATCTTTGTTCCTGGTTACCTGTGCATGTGAAATGCGCTTTTTTCCTGTTCATTTTGCACCACAGAGTGTTAACAGCATGAAGCCAGGGCCAATCCACCTCAGCCTGTGTTTCTATCTGAGCACTGAGCAGTAGGTTTTGAAGTCCTGGACAATTCGGGTGATGTTTTATGTAGTATTTCAACACCGCTTACAGCCGACCTTGCAGGCTTCCAGACATGGATTAAGTGTAATGAAGAAATGAAAATGGAAAAAAAAGATACTGGAAGAACAATTTGGTTTATAGGAATAATGGGGTTCTGGCCCTGAAGAAGGCTAAACCAAGCTTAACAGGGAGAGGAGCTTTTACATTCAATTTCTCAATCAAGGAGAATGCAAGAGGAAAAGGTTAAAAAGGTGATCGGACCCACACCCCTAACTCATATATTTTTTTCCCTTCCAGGTGAGAGAAAAATGAATGTAGGTGAACCACACACAGCCTTGGAGAGAGTCTACCCACATCGTTCAGCGAGATCCCGTATCTGTGTATTTGGGGAGGAGACCAAAGGGCAGGAGAGAAGGGTGCCTACAGTATCTAAACCATTCACTGTAGGCTGGGGTTTCTTCAATGCTGTCCTCAGATCAGCTGCATCAGTATTCCCCGGGGTTCAAAATGCATATTCCTGGGCCCTTACCCCAGCCCTGAAAAATCTGAATTTCTAGAGGAGGTCCACAGAATCTGCATTTAGTTGACTCTCCCGGACATATGGATGCCCACTGATGTGGGACGATCAGGGCTGTGAGTGAAATACAAACTTCCTCTTTCAGGCCAGCCCACTTCCCTGTGAGGGTATTTGTGCCCCCCCCCGCCCCCACCCTGTCTCTCCCTTTCACCCTCTTCCCCATCTGAAGGGAGAATCGTTGTAGAATTTACCTGGTCTGATGGGGCTCTGCATGCAGTTCGGGGATGGGATGCCAGGGTGAATGGGTGCAGACGCCCGACTGCTGAGGTCCATGACGGAGGGGGCTGCGGAGGAAGCCGGCTGCAGCCCGGGAGGGTGAGGGCTGTGGTCGTGCTGGGACGGGCTGGGGGGAATGCCATTTTCCGACAAAAACTCCTCCAGGTCCATGTATTCCAACTGGAAAGTATCTCCGTCATAGGGAAGGGTTTTGTCCCATAAGGTGGGTCCCAAGAACGCCGACTGGGGGACCGTTGGGCTATTACTCTCATCATCCAGCTTCTTTTCCTTATCTTTATCTTTACTAAACGCTGCAGAAAAGGGGGAAATTTGGACTTTAAAAAAGAAAAAAAAAAGTGTCGCTTTTTAAATCACCCCTCCTGGCCTCTGCTACAAAACACCACGTTCAAAATGTTCTCACAGACACCAGGATTCTTCTCTGGCTGCTGGCTTTTGTGGATCTAGAGTTAAAAGTTCAGACAGGACATGGATCTCTGCCTGTTTTTCAACATCTTCCTATTTACTTTGGAAAGAAAGCTCTAGTCCTAGTCCTGGGGACAGGGTTACAAGCTGATCTAGGATATAAACAAGGGAATGCAGTTTTCAAGTACATGATTTGAGGAGACAAATAATTTAGATCTACAGTTAGAAAGTAACACCTGCAGTTACATACAAATGCTGTGATTTTTAAAGAAAACAGCCAATAACCAGGCATGATTTCTCTTCCAGGAAATTCATTACAGTAACAATATGAGGTCATTCAGACTTAGCCAGTGAGCTGAGGATTCTAATTTTGGTAAAGTAGGGACTCTCCACCCTCCTTTGAAAGCATGCATTGAGCGCCTACTATATACCTGATACTTTCCACATATTGCCTCCAGAAATCTCATAATAAACCTGCAAAGAGCTATTATCCCCATTTGTAAGGAAGACACAGAGGCTCTAAGACCTAAAGGAACTGACCAATGCCTCATGCTGACAGAAGAGAAAACTGAGAATTTCCCGAGCCTTCATATGTTTGTTTAGAAAGCCACTGGGGCACATTGTATTTTACAAAAGGAGGGTTTTTGTTTTGTTTTGTTTTGCCTTTTTTTCCCCTCCCCCTCCCCAAAGCTTAAGTATGATCCAATTCACAAAAATTACACATGTATGCAATCTGTCAAAAGCACAGCTATTGGAAAGGTGATTACATACCACTAAGGGAGGTATGCAGCTCTGTCCTACCTGGAAGAACCTCTCACCCCAGGTTGTCTTTAAACCCTGCTCTGGATTTTGCCCATTCTAGTACTCAGGCGGGGGTGGAATCTGGGATTAGGGAATCTGGCTTCTGAGTTTCTTCCTCAGAGAAACACAGCCTCCGCTGCCATCCATTCTAATCCTCTAGTCTCATCTCCTGAGAATTTGACTTAAAACACCCACAGATGCAAAAGACTGCAGGCAGCACCTTCCTCCCAAGTGCTACTCCTTAAAGGAGAGTTAAAAGGGAAGCTATACTTTACAGAAGGCGAACCAAACCCCTCAACTCTTGTAAAGCAACAAGTTGTCCCCCTGCTAGAAGAGAAGATGCGAGTACTCCCAAGCTATTTGTAGCCAAATGATCTTTCAAGACTTTTACACTCAAAGCCGCACGGTTCGCATTGGCTACTGTGACATCGAAGGCATGAAACCGCATCAGCCCAATTGACAAATCCCTGGCGGCACGAGCTCGGTTGGGCGCCTTCTCGCCCCGACCCCTCCTCTCCCGCTCCAGCCAAGGTTGCCTGGGGGAGGTTTGGGACTTACCACGATAGGGTTCAAGCCAGAGGAGGCTCCAGCGCGGTTACACGTGAGCCTACTCCGCTCTCCCCTCCCACCAGGAAAAGTGCACGGGGAAAGTGTCAGAGCTGGAGGCGTGCACAGCTTCCCGCCCGGAGACCACTCCCCCCCGCCAGCTCCAGCCCCCACCCCGCTTTTTGAATTACCCCTGGCAGGGAGAGCACGAGGCTCCGCTCACACCTCGCGAGCTCCGGACGCCAACTAACACACACACAGTAGCACGAACCAATACACAGGCTACGCTGCGGGACCCCCCTCTCCCCGCCACAACAGAACCAGGCCCTCTGGTTTCTCCTCCCCAGCCCGCGAAGCTCTGCCCTCGCGCAGGCGGTTTCACTCTGCGTGCGGGGAAGCCTCAATCTAGGGAGCACTGACCTGTCAAGTTATGACTCCCACCTGCGCCGGAGGACCGGGACCCAGAGAGCCTGGGTCGGTCCCAGCACTATTTTAAACGTTGCTCAGTGAGGGGATTCCCCCCCCCCTTTGGAGGAGGGGGGTGATGGGTGAGCGCTTCAAATTTCAACAAAGCAGGGATAGGGTGCCAGGGGACAGGGAGGGAGGGGATGGATGTTCCAGCAGGATTGCCCGGCCAAGGAAAGGGACCCCAGGAGCGTCGTTCCTTCCCAGAGCGGGGCAGCCAGGAAGGCAGCGCTCACCGTCTTCGTGATGAAGGGGGAGCTTCAGCGGGTTCTCCAACAAGGACCTGAGCACGCCGTAGGGAGGCGGAATAAAGGTGGGATTCAGGGGGAGCGGTCGGGACATTTTCTCCATCGCGATGCACTCAAATTTTTTTCTTAAAAAAAAAAAAAAAGCCCAACCGCCCCCCAAAATGTTGCTGAGCTTTTTCCTCCGTCCTTTGCCAAAAGTACTCGCTTTCAAGGCGGTGGAGACAAGAAAAAAAATTACTTATATCTTTATAAATACATCTGCATAAAAAAATAAAAACAAAAAACTTTCGGGTTCCCAGTGCAGATGGTCCCCGGAGAGCGCGCCAAGCGCCCGCGGGCTCCTCGGCGACGTGCAGGATGCTCTCACCTGCCTCGAACCCCTCGTCCTGCAAAATGTTCAAAATTGCGAAAAAGAAAGAAAAAATATGCAGATGGCTGCAGAAGGGCGGAAGGCACCGCGCGGCCCGGCCCCCACGCGCCAGCACCCGAGGCTGGGCGCCGTCCCACCCCACCCCCCTCCCCGCGCCGGCGGCCGCTGCTCCCCCGCGCTCCGCGGCCCCGCAGCGCCCGGCTCAGCGCATCCGGCCGCCCATGTGCCGCGGCCCTGACAAGAGTGACGTCAGGGCCCGCACCGCGCGCCGATAGGCGTGCAGGGGCGGAGCCACGCGCGGCACCGCCCGCCTGCCCCACCCGCCCCGCCCGCCCCGCCGCCACGTGTTTAGCGTCGTCGCGCGCGCGGATTTTCCAAGATCCTGCAGAGCTAGCCCAAGGTGAAGTGACAGGTGTCAGATCCCCTGGATCACCGATTTGGGCTGAGAGCTCAACTTTTTCAGAGTAGGAGGAGGAATGAGGATTTTTTTTTTTTTTTTTCAGTAGTTTTCAACATGGAAATAATCTGGGGAGTAAAAAAACCAAAAACAAAAACCCAGATGCTTAGGCATCATCCCAGATCAATTAAATCAGACCTCTGGGCTGACATCCAGGCATCATTAGTTTTTGAAGTTCCCCAGGGTGGTTCCAACGAGCAGCAAGTTTGAGAATGACTGGTTTAGTTCGAATGGAAGGTAAATGCTCTTCTAAATATCTCTCCTGGCCACAGGCAAGCTTAACACTCTCTCTCTTGCCCGGTTCCCAAAACTACTGAAAAATAACGACTTGCTTAGAAGTTCTAATGAGATACAAAGGTAGAGTGAAGAGAGAGTAACAGAGGGAGCGCTGTCATCAGTTTCCCATGCTGTCAGGAGGGCATTCAGAGGGATACACATTTGCCCGAGAGTGAATAAAGGCAGAGGAGACACACACACACACACACACACACACACACACACACACGCACACACGCACACACAAACACGCACACTAAATGGGGTTTCAGAAATATGTGCTGTAGGAGAGTACAGATGACTGTCCCCTGGTCAGGTTACAAGGTTTGCACAGTAATTAAAATAATTCTTTAAAGTATTCCTTAAGAAGGGTCTTGGGGGACACCTGGGTGGCTCAGTTGGTTAAGTGGCTGCCTTCGGCTCAGGTCATGATCCCAGAGTCCTGGGATCGAGTCCCACATTGGGCTCCTTGCTCAGCAGAGAGCCTGCTTCTCCCTCTGCCTCTGCCAGCCACTCTGTCTGCCTGTGCTCACTCTCTCTGACAAATAAATAAATCTTAAAAAAAAAAAAAAAAAAAAGGGTCTCGGGCTTCACTGCCATTGCAGTGGCTTCAGCATCTGGCCCTGAGGGTTCCAGCACAAGGCAACTGCAGTTGCTGGAGCCCCGAGGCTGTGGTATGCGAAGCCTTCTCCCCACCGTGGGGCTGGACACTGGCCTCAGGCCTGGAGAGTTCCAGGCGGACAGGCAGGGTCTTCCCACTCTCCCCACAACTCCATTCTAAGATCACGGCAGCATGATCTGGGGAAGGGTCTGCAAGAAGGTATAGGCACAAATTAAAGAAAATGTTCTTTCTATGAGACACAAGGCTATCTCTGAGGTGGGATGTGGTGGAGTCTCGATGAATTTTCCTGAAATTCACCCCAGGAGAGAAGTGTAAGAGAAAAGGCACCTGAAAGCCAGGAGACCAGGAGCCAGGAGCCAGGAAAGCCAGGAGACCACACATGGGCACCAGGCGTGGTGACTTCTACGAATGCCTTCTCCTCACAGCTGGGCTGTGATCAAGTGACCTCTGCAGTTCTCTTCACTCTAAAATGATAATGAAAAAGTAACATTCTGAGATAGTGTGATGATGTTTCAAATTTCAGCCAAAGTGTGAAAAAATCAGCCTCTTAGCTAATGCCACCTACATTTGTTGAGTCCCAACTGTATGCCAAGGACTATGCTGGGACTGGGGAGAAAAAGATGTATAGGACATAATTCTAATGGAATAGGTTATGGCCTGACACATGCAAACATTATAATATAGTCTTTTTTTAAAAGATTTTATTTATTTCTTTATTTGACCGAGATCACAAGTAGGCTGAGAGGCAGGCAGAGAGAGAGGAAGGGAAGCAGGCTCCCTGCTGAGTAGAGAGCCCGATTTGGGGCTTGATCCCAGGACCCTGAGATCATGACCTGAGCCGAAGGCAGAGGTTTTAACCCACTGAGCCACCAGGCGCCCCTATAATATAGTCTTAATAGAGCAAAAATGTGTATACGAAGGTGACACAGGTACTTATATGAGGAGAGGGATTCTAGAGAAGGTGTCTGAGCTGGGCACGGAGCTAAAGGTCTTTCATGAATTTCCCAAATCCCGCAATTCTATTATACTGTTTTTCACAGAAGAAAGGACTCTTCCACCATCCTTCAGAGAGGAAGAGGCTATTTTCCTGCCTTCATTCCTCTACCCACCTATAAACCCATTAAGTAGGATAGCTGAGAGCAACCTCTCGAACTGGTCAGAAACAGATTACAGATCCCAGGTGCACACAAGGGTAACAGTCCATTAGCATTTCCCATGAAACCTCTATCAGTTCAAGTGATCTCATTTCCCAGAGCGATTTTGGTCCTTACCATTGGAGAGAACCTAACACTGTGGCTTGAAATTAGATTTCTCATTGCAAATGGACACACTGGCATCCTGATTGATCAACCAGTCTCTTGGGAATTTGGTTCATACAATTCAGCTCTTCTGATCAACTCTGGACATGGGCCACATTGAAGACTGTCCCATGAGACCAGGATTTTAGGATGCACAATATTTGTACATGCAGAAGTCAGAGGGACAGGAATAGGAGAAAAGGAATTCCAGAAGCAAATGGCACGGGGGGGAAGATACAGAGAAAGGAAACCGGCAGACACAATTTGTGAACATGTTTTCATTTCTCTTGGATAAAGAAATCAGAGTGGAATTGCTATAACGTGGGGTAGAGATATGTTTGACTTTGTAAGGAACTGCCAAACAGTTTTGTTTTCTGTATTAGGTGAATTCTCCTGCATGGCCAGCAGCAGTTGAGAGTTCTGCTCGCTCTGGATTCTCACCAACATTTGGTGGTGTCGGTTTCTTAAAATTTGAGTCATGTTAAGTGCGTGGATAGCCAATGTCTCATTGTGCTTTTAAGTTAATTTTCCTGATGACAAATGATGTTAACCGCTTTTTCATGTGCTCCTTAGTCATTGTGTATGTCCCTTTGCAAAGTATCTGTTCAAGTTTCTGGCCCATTTTAAATTTGGGTGTCTAGGGGCGGCTGGGTGGCTCAGTGAGTTAAAGCCTCTGCCTTCGGCTCAGGTGATGATCCCAGGGTCCTGGGTTTGAACCCCACATTGGGCTCTCTGCTCAGCAGGGAGCCTACTCCCCCCACCCTCTGCCTCTCTGTCTGCTTGTGCTCTCTGTCAAATAAACAAATCTTTAAAAAGAATAAAATTGGGTTGTCTTGTTTTTATTGAATTTAGGAGTTCTTTACATATTTGGGATACAGGTTCCCTTACCAGATATATGTGTTGTGAACATTTTTTTTCCAGCCTGTGGCTTGCCCATTAATGTTTTAACATTGTCTTTCCATGAGCGGAAGTTTTTAATTTTGATGAAGTTCAATTTACAAACTTGTTTTTTATGGTTATTACTTTCTGTGAACTAAGAAACCTTTGACCACTTGAAGTCTTGGAGATATTTTCCTTTAAAACCTCTATAGTTTAAAGCTTTTCCATTTAGGTCTATGATTTATCTCAAATTAATTTTGTACCTAGAATTGAGGTAGGGGTTGAAGGTTTTTTTGTTTGTTTGTTTGTTTGTTTGTCTCATGAGGACTTCCAATTGTTCTAGCAGCAATTGTTGAAAAGATGTTAATTTCCCCCTTAAATTATTTGGTGCGTTTATATGACTGTATATTTGTGGGTTGTCCAAATCTTTTTTTAAAAAAAGATTTTATTTATTTGTCAGAGAGAGAGAGAGAGAGAGAGAGAGAGGGAGACAGTACACAAGCAGGGGGAGCAGCAGTCAGAGGGGGAAGCAGGTTTCCTGGTGAGCAAGGAGCCTGATCCAGGATGCTGGGATCCTGACCTGAGCTGAAGGGAGATGCTTAACTGACTGAGCCACCCAGGTATTCCTGATCAAAACCTCTGCCCTTAAGGGACAAAATATTCAAGGATAGAATAATTTTATTTATAAGTTTCCTAGGCTCTGATTGTTATCAAGCAACAGAACAAAGTTCATCAAAGTTCATGGCTAAAATAAATGGCTTGCTTTCAATGGCTCATTTGGTTTGTTACAAGATCTTCTACAAAGTTGTCTATATTAACTTAAAAGCCTGGAGGCAGAAGCAATGGCCAACTTGCTTTTTATGTACACAAGCAAATATTCATCTCTTGGAGGCTCCTGCTTACCACTATCAATATTTCAATGCTTTAAAGAGAAAAAGAAAAAAAAAAGGTCAAAATCAAATACTTTGTTGGAAAAAGTCAAACTAATAAAGACCATAAAAAGAACATTGACAAGTCAGTGGAAAACTCTTCAAGGAGGGAAGGATAGTAGAGGCTCCCGAGGTGTGAAATGGTTCTAAAAATAGGAATGATCATAGAAGAAAGGTTTCTCAGAATCAACTTCTTAAAAGACGCCAGCACAGCCTGACTCTGCTCTGAAGCTCTGGAAATCGGCTTCTGCCCTGCCAGTGGTTTCCACCTGTCCAGTCATTTCAGGATTTTGAGTAGTGGGGTTGGGGAGGGAAGTCCTTCTCGCAGCCCAGTGGGCGCGGATGTGAGGCGGCCATTGTCGGCCCCAGCGCCACAGGTCGGCAGAAAGAGCTCATTTGAGGTGTAAGCAGTGTCTGTGTTTCAGATTCCCAATGGGTGTGAAACCTTGCTGAGCATACAATGCCTGCCACTGTACCCTACCAGGGGCTGGGAGCCTGGGGTGGAAAGAGCCCAACTTTGTGGTTATGAAGGGCTTTATACACCACCAAGCCAAACCTCTAGATGAACCTGTTTATCTTGTTGCCAGAAAGGGCACTTTGTCCAGGGAATTAATTCAGACGTGAAAGGCATCACATGGGAGTTCAGCTGGATACGCCCAACCCAGCTTGTCCTCCTCCTTCCTGAAACCTCTAACCCAGCTAAAACACTGAAAAGAAAAATTATATCGCACTGCCTTAATTCCTGGAGACCCTCAAATCTATTTGCTTGAGACAGGAACATGCAAATCCGAAACAAACAAACAAAAAACACGTGTTGAGAATGCTAAGCTCTCCTCCAAAGACTAATGTCAAAGACCATGGCTAGGCTTCCTACCTCTTCTCGGAGTCCTGTGGTGCTCTAGTAAACTCCAGTGAGAAAGACTAAGACAGACATAAGGGGCAGCAACCCAAGGGTGTGTGTTTAAGAGTTAGAGGCTTTATGTAAATGGATAGGAAGGTAGTAGGAGGAAAAGAGCGGAGAAGAGAAAGAAAGGAAGGATATGTGTGGTAAAAGGTGAGGAAAAAGATCAGTGCAGTGCTTTGTAATGGAATGGTTTGGGGCCAGACATCAGTATTTACTACTATCCCTACCAAAATAATAATCACAGCAGTATGATGAGAAGAAGGCACATTTATTGTGTGCCTAACTGGGTTCTGGCACAGCATTAAACACTTAAAAAAAATTTTTTTTAGATATTTTATTTATTTATAAAGATATTTTATTTATTTGAGAGAGAGAGAGAGCACAAGTAAGGGGAGTGGCAGAGGGAGAGGGAGAGGGAGAAGCAGACTCTCCACTGAGCAGGGAGCCCAATGCGGGACTCGATCCCAGGACCCTGGGATCATGACCTGAGGCGAAGGCAGATGCTTAACCATCTGAGCCACCCAGGTGTCCCCTAAATACTTTTCATATATTATCTCATTTATAACTCTCAACCCTGATACAGAGTATGTAGAATTTTTTTTTAAAAGATTTTATTTATTTATTTGACAGAGAGAGAGAGAGAGATCACAAGTAGGCAGAGAGGCAGACAGAGAGAGGGGGAAGCAGGCTCCCCGCCGAGCAGAGAGCCTGATGTGGGGCTCGATCCCAGGACCCTGGGATCATGACCCGAGCTGAAGGCAGAGGCTTAACCCACTGAGCCACCCAGGCGCCCCAGAGTATGTAGAATTTTTATCCCTATTCTACAGATGAGGACAGTGAGAGTCACAGAAATTAGTGACATGCCATGTTCCTATGGCTAGCTAATACATGGAGACGCTATGAGTTGAAAACAGCTCTGCTTAACTCTGAAGCTTGTGCTCTTAACCTGGATACCGTAAGTGAATAGCAAACATCCATCTAATAAACTCACGGGGCTTCCAATTGGTTCAAATTCTGCCCCTGTCCTGTAACCTTGGATAACCTCCCTGATCTCAACTTTGTGTGAAATATAAACTAAGGCCCGTATTTCCCAGCTCGCGGAGTGGCTAGGGGGACTAACTGAGATCACACATCTGGAGGTGCTGGGTAACTTGTGAAGGGCCAAGCAAATGTGATGACTTGTTAATTGGGGCATATTTGCATTTTCTGGAGATGCTCCCACCTATGAGTCTGCATCTCCGTGTAGTCTGTGATCTTAGAGGCTACTTTCCAACCAAACGTGTGTCCTTTTTTCTTCACTTCTTTCTCTCTCCCACCAGGGCAGACACCTTCTACTGGTCCCAGGATCCGAAAGAAATGGGAGTTTGAGGTTCAGTGGGAAAACAAAATATAGCAGATTCCAAATAGCCCCTCAGGCAGAGTAGGGAAGGGATGCCCATTTCCTTTATCTTCCTAAGGGATGAGAGGAATAGGAATTTGTGGATTAATTAACAAGAGAAAATTATGTCAAATCAAGGAAATATAGCTGAAGTTAGAAACAGCTGAGTAATAGAAGCATGCAAGCACCAGGACTCAGAATTTAGTATTGCTCAGGATCCAGGGTTGATCAAGTTTAGCAAAATTGACTTACATCAACCACACTCTAAAACACAATTTTCCAGGGTCACCTTTCAGGGACTGCCTTCAGCCCAGGTCATGATCCCAGGGTCCTGGGATCAAGTCCCACATCGGGCTCCTTGTCCAGCAAGGAGCCTGCTTCTCTCTCTGTCTCTGCCTGCCTCTCTGCCTGCTTGTGCTCTCTCTATGACAAATAAATAAGTAAAAACTTTTTAAAAAATCTTTAAAAAAATACAATATTCCAGCTATGTGTCAGGCTCTTTAGGAACAATAGAAATACGAGACTAGATAGCCTGAGGTGATGGATTTCTTGTTCAGCTAATCTGGTGGACAGGAGGACTACAGAACTGCTAGGAGCATGTGTGTGCTCATGGGCCAAGTACAAGCATCCTGCAGACCTGGGGAGAACTGAAACAATGGCCTCTTACCATGCGGGTATAGAGGAGCAGCTGCCCTCCGTTCACTGTGCCTTCATCCCATGACAGAGGTTCTGATTTGTAGACATTGTTGCCATCCTAAATGAAGGTCTTACATTGGGCAAAGCCTCACAGGAGCCATCTCATAAGTGACTGGCCAACCAAATGCCTATAAATGGGTGTCTTTGTTGGGACATCGGTAACTGGTCTAATTACTAGAGGCCAAGGCAACTGGTTAAACTGAGACAAATGGCACAAACCGTATGCAACCAGATTCATTTGGCATGGCTTTCCTTTAGAAAGAAGCTCTGGGCATATCGGATATGTTTGAACTTCAAGTAGTACTTAAAAATGTGTGTCAGCTGGACAGTGAGCTCCCTGCCCGGTAGGGACACTCTCCATGGGAGCGTTTTGCTGAGCACGGAATCAGAGTGAGACAAGTGAGTCGGATGGCCTTAATGACATCAGACAGCGCCAGCCAGGTGCACAGGGCCTTGCTGTGACTTCTTTCCAATTGAGTAACCGAGTGGATGTGGACATTTCCACCGTGGACTCACAGCCAGGGTGAGAGGAGCAGGAGGAAGCATCCTGAAGATCTGTTCATTATGTCTGGTAGGCATCACATCTGCTGGGCTTTGCAAGGGGCTAGAGGTAGTATTCTTGGTGCTTTGGATTCTGCATTTACTAGGTCCCAGGCACACTATTCCTCATCTATTACTGACTTTTTTCTTTCTTTATGGGGGTGGGGTGGGGGGCACACATGGAACATTAAGATCGAACTTTTAGCAGGTCTGCCTTCCAGAGACAGTACCCTAGTCTCTTCCCCTCAGTGCACAAATACTCGTGGAAGGCTCTCCTGGGCCAAGTGCTGTGCTGGGTTCTGAGGAGTAAAGCAAAGAAGAAGTATGGAGTTCCTTGCAGTCCAGTGGGGAGACAGCCCCTTAACTGATGCCTATCTCTGTGCGATACATATAATTGATAGATAAAATGGGAGCATGAACACGGAAGTGATTAACTGTGTTAGAGGGGCTCAGGGAAGTCTTCACAGAGGGGCCTCAAGGAAGGTTCTGAAGACAGAAGTAGCTCAGGGAGGAGAAGAATGCCAGGTACAGGGGCACAGGCACCACAGAGCCTGGTCAGAACTACAGGCTGTTCAGTTGCTGGAATCCCAAGTTGACGAGAGGAAGAATGAACTTTCTTCTAGCACCTTCCACAGAGTGCTGACTGGGCCGGGCCCCGTGCTACCTGCTTTGTGTGCACCGTTGCCGTCTCGCATCAGAGCAGCCCTGTGAGGCAGGTGTTAATACTTCTTAGTGAGGAACATCCTTGGTTGTGTCCTAAACCAAAGTTGCGCTGTCCCAGGCAAATGGGGCTGGGAGTTGGAAGCATTTTCATTGACTCTTCACCGTCTCCTGCTTCTCTCTTTGTGTGGACTTCATTCTCTCCCCGCAGACCGGCCTCGTCTCTCCACTGGGGTGCGTGACTTCCAGCAGCAATTCCCAAGAGGAGGGACTCTTTGGTGGACAACATCACAAATGAGCACTGCATTCTTCATTTTACAGATGAGGATATTGAAGCTTTGAGGGGTTGAGCAACACATTGAGGTCACACAGCTTATAAGCAGCAGAAACTGGAAACCAGTCTAAGTCTCTCTAGATGGTTCTCAAATGGAGAGCGTTTGGCCCCCTCCCGTGGGGTACATCGGGCAATGTCTGGAGATATTTCTGTTGGTCAGAACTTCAGGGTCCCAGGGGGTGGGGCTGCGTCTGGCATCAGGTGTGTCGAGGTCAGGGATACTGCTAAAATTCTACAGTGTACGGGACAGCCCCCCAACAAGGAATTTATCTGGCTCAAAAATGTCAATAGTGCTGAATTTCAGAGACCTTGGTCCATCTGAACACTGAGCCACCACTACACTACGAATGGCTCCCCTCTCCCAAAGGGCCCTGGTTGTCCTCCTCCCCACACATTTATGGATCATCTGTTTGGGTACTACAACCTCATCTTGTTATGTTTTAGATTCTTATGTTTCCGAGTCACAGAGTAGCTGCGTTGCTTCCAGGTGCTGGATTCCACTTCCACCAACCACCTATAAATGCTGGCAGGATACAGCACAATGCACGAATGGTACTCAGACCCTTTTACTTGTTTTATCCAAATTAAAGCTGATAGTCTAGTCAAAAGCTTCCAGACTCTGAGGATAATGTCCTATCTCCACCCAGAGCAGTTTTTCCAGGAGGACAACTGGATTTGCAATGAGGTGAACCTATTCTTTCATCTCTCCTCTCCGTTGTTTTTGGCCAAGGATAAGAGGGCAATCTGGGGCCACGGAAAGGTTCTTCTGGAGACAGAGCTGGTGAATTGGCCTGTGTTCTGTGCTCTTTTTAGGTGATGGTCAGCCGGCCATGGCCACGGGAGGAGACGAAAGGGAGGCTCAGGACAACAAGTTTATTATAGTCAGGTCCTAGAAACCAGACACAGGACACACCATGCAGGACCACGCAAGAAGCACCACCGCTGGGCAGAGGCAGAGCAGTAAGGGGAGAACCAAGGCCAAGGCCTTGTTGGAGTTTACATAGGAAAGCAAGGCAGGGCAGGGTGACGAGTTTAGGATTAGTTAGTTTGAATAGTTCTGGTGGTCCCTAGTTGCCCAGCACCTGACTCTGGGATGATTAAAGAACTTCAGGTTTGGGGCACTTGGGTGGCTCAGTTGATTAAGGGTCTGCCTTTGGCCCAGGTCATGGTCCCAGGGTCCTGAGATTGAGTCCCACATAGGACACCTTGCTCAACAGGGAGTCTGCTTCTCCCTTTGACTCTGCAGGTCCCTCTGCTCAAACTAGCTCTTTCTCTCTTTCTTTCTCTCTCTCAAATAAATAAAGTCTTAAAAAAAAAAAAAAAACAAGAGCAAAACAAAACAAAACAAAAACCCAAGAATGTCAGGTTTCCGGGCTGGATAGAGAAGAATGGCTCTGGACTGGTACGTTTGCATATCAAAGGGATACTCCCAGCTGAGTCCTTTGCTGCCTTTAAGAAGTGGTTAGCCCCTCAGGGGACAGCGGGCTTCTCACACTATCCCAGCCTGAAAAATGTTAAGATGTCAAGACATCATAATAGAGAGAAAATAAAAATAAAAACAATATGGACTAGTACAATTTTCTGACTCAACCAAGTAAGTAAGCTTAGATGCCACAACGGTGCAGTAAGTCCAAATATCTAAGACTCTAATTCTCTTTGTAATGTAACCCTAATTTTAATCCCTCTTTCCTCCAACCTTCAAATAAACCCAACTCATCTTCTTTTTGTATTACATCCGTAATGGTACCAATTTACCCAATCACTAAGTTAAAAGCTGCAGAATTGACCCTCCTCCTTATCCTCCAATTTGGCTTTGAGAACAAAATGTAGTTCTTAAAGTCAAAGCCAGAGCCTAACTATTTCTCAGAAATACCCACTCCCATCAAGAAATGGGTAGAAGACATGAACAGACATTTCTGCAAAGAAGACTTCCAAATGGCCAACAGACAGATGAAAAAGTGCTCAATATCACTCGGCATCAGGGAAATACAGATCAAAACCACAGTGAGATACCACCTCACACCAGCCAGAATGGCTAAAATTAACAAGTCAGGAAATGGCAGATGCTGGCGAGGATGCGGAGAGAGGGGAACCCTCCTACACTGTTGGTGGGAATGCAAGCTGGTGCAACCACTCTGGAAAACAGCATGGAGGTTCCTCAAAATGTTGAAAATAGAACTACCCTATGACCCAGCAATTGCACTACTGGTATTTGCCCTGAAGATACAAATATAGTGATCTGAAGGGACATGTGCACCCGAATGTTCATAGCAGCAATGTCCACAGTGGCCAAACTATGGAAAGAACCTAGATGTCCGTCATCAGATGAATGGATAAAGAAGATGTGGTACATATATATACAATGAAATACTATGCAGCTATCAAAAGAAATGAAATTGTGCCATTTGCAATGACGTAAATAGAACTAGAGGGTATTATGCTGAGCGAAATAAGTCAATCAGAGAAAAACAATTATCATATGATCCCTGATATGAGGAATTTGCGAGGCAGGATGGGGGGTTGTGGGGGGTAGGAAAGATAAAAATGAAATAAGATGGGACCAGGAGGGAGACAAACCAAAGAGACTCTTAATCTCACAAAACAAACTGAGGGTTGCTGGGGGATGGGGGTGTAGGGAGAGGGTGGCTGGGTTATGGACATTGGGGAGGGTATGGCCATGGTGAGTGCTGTGAAGTGTAAGCCTTATGATTCACAGACCTGTACCCTTGGGGCCAATAATACATTATGTGTTACAAAAATAAAAAAATAAAAAAATAAAAAAAAGAAAGAAATACCCTCTCCCTTGGGGCAGCTGGGTGGCTCAGTTGGTGAAATGTCTAGCTCTTGGTTTTGGCTCATCAGGTCATGATCTCAGGGTCTTAAGATCAAGCCCCAAGTCAGGCTCTTTGCTAGGCGCAGAGCCTGCTTATGGTTCTCTCTCTCTCTCCCCCTCTCCCTCTGCCCTTCCTCTATGCCTCTCCCATGCTTGCTCTCTGTCTCTCAAAAAAAGAAAGAAAGAAAGAGAAAAAATAAATACCCCCTCCCTTCGATCCTCAATGCCATGCCTAAATGAAGACTTTTCCAGCTCTCCCTTAGAATATCCCAATGGCCTACTTACTACTCCCCAAGCATTTTCCCTGTTCATCCCCACCCCAAAATAATCATCTGCTGAAATCATGTCTCAAAAGTACTGATTTTATTTTTTCTTGCTTATTAGACATCAGTGTCTCCATGCTACATATAGAATGAATCCCAACCTTCCTATGGTGCAGTAGACCCATTCCAGTTGAGCACCAGTCTCCAGACTAATGTCAGGCTCCTGCCCACCCCCTGCCCTACACCTATACCGTGGCCCCACTAGGAGGAAGGCACACACAGTATACAGGTGGGCAGCTCTGGAATAAGACCACAACTAGAGTTCAAATTCTGGCTCCACCATCTGTTAGCTGGGTGACTTTCGGCAAGTCACTAGGCTTCCTGGTGCTTCAGTTTCCCCAAGAGTAAGATGAGAATCATGACTGTACCAACCTTACAGGTGGGGATTAAGTGCGTTAATACACACGAAGACCTTAGACTCGTGCCTGGCACAAAGTACAAACTCAGTAAGTCAGAATAGTTGTATTTCACACTTCATGCTCACTTCCTTTCTTCATGTGATGAGCACCTCCTCAAACTTCTAGGCTCCGCTTAGCTGTCACTCCTTGCTGAAACCTTCCCAAAGCCCCCAGAAAAAGTGAATCCTTTCTTGGATTCCTGAAACCCTTGCTTACATGTTCATCGCCCCCACTGCTCCTCTAGGATATGGCTCTTTCCTTTTGATGTTCATCACTGTAACACCGTACCTACTACCTAGAAGACACTCAATAACTAGATGCAGAAATATGCAGATTTCATGGGGATAAGACCAAAACGTACAGTCAGTGGCCTGGGTCACCTAAAAGTGCTCATTAGTTTTCCCAAGCATTGTTTCCTCTAACTCTCACATTTCAATTATTCTTACACGCCTACTTCAGAAGGAGTGAGAAATATCATTTACAGAGTTCAGCAGCTTGGTCCTTCCTCCTTTACCTGTCAGCTTTTATCCCCAAATGAATGTTAGTGGTGTTTGTTATCAATGCTCCCAGATTCTCCATTACCTTTCCAGCTTGGGTTTCTGTTTACCTGCCCGGACTAAACCCTGACCATTCAGCTCTCCTTCCTCATTTGTTTCTGCACACAGTGATTCAGAAGGTTTCCCATCCAGTGAAACCTGCCACCATGTTTTTAAGCTTGTGCGTCTAGTTGCTACGCAGTCAGTGCTTAAGTAATTATAAGTCTCCAATAACCAGTAATCTGAGTATTTCATATAATTGTCTAATAATCCTGTGTTCTTTGCTAAGAAAATGGCAGGTAGCCTACGGAATTTCCTTTTTTTTTTTTTTAATTGAAAAAAAATCTTGAAATAGTGGGCTCTTTGGGCTATTTTTGCTTGGATGACAGAAGCCACACTCAGTCGTTCTTATCAGTAGCTGTCAAACTTTATAGATAAGAGTTAGAGAAGTTCATCAGAATGCAGATTCCCAGGCCTGCTGCTAAGGATTCTCTTTCAGTAGACTGGGTTAGTGTCTGAGAATCTGCATTTTTGATAAGGTATCCTGTTTCCAAGGGCTCCCCTAACAAATTACAGTCAACTTGGTTTCTGAAAACAACAGAAATTTTCTCTCACAATTCTGAAGGCCAAAGATCAAGGTGTTGGCTGAGCCATGGTCCCTCCAAAGGCACTTGTGGAAACACCTTCCTTGCCTCTTGTGGCTTCTGCAGGCTCAGATGTTCCTTGGCATTTGTCTAAAGATCCTTAATTCCATCTGCAAAGATCTTGTTTCCAAATAAGGCTCCCTTTCACCAGTTTAGGACATGGGGAACATATCTTTTTGAGATATGAAATTCAACTCACTACAGAAAATTATTCGGATGTGTGGAGTTCTGGAATCCTACTGCCAACAATGCTACCCTAGATCAGTTTCAGAGTTTATCTTGACATTAATTCTCACACTATCTCAACAGTTCTACAATAGGATACTATGAGTTGAAAACAATAAGCAAAAAAAGAATGAAGGCTCTCCCCCCTGGCAGAGCATATCTTCCCTTGAGCATTGCTATGGCAGTGAGAGGGACGGGAGGAAAAGCAGGAAGATATCCCATATTGTGTATGCTTCCTCTCCCTCTCAAAGCAAAGTTCTAGGATCAGACATTGCCTCTTCGTCAAATGTGCTAAACCTGCTGCCTGAAACACAAATATTAAATATATGAACGAATGAACAAACACATAAAAGAATGGATATATTTCCTCTTCTTCCAACTCATTCGGGATTTTGTATATTGAACCTTGAAAAAAATAATCAACGTTTCCTCTCTATAATCCTTATCCTGGTGTTCTCCTCTCTATGGCTTATCAGTATAATTTTACCTTTGAGATAAGAATCCTTCTCTTTCTCTTCCTGTGTGTTAGTCACTTTCCCCCATCCTGTTTCAAACCAAAGAAGTCTTGAAAACAAAGGACCTACAACAACACCTGCTTTTTCTACTGAAGTATGGGTGTCTTCATTTCACAGTTGCAATCTGCCTTGTCTACAAGAGTCCTGTCTCCTTTATCATACGCTCACTTCTTGGACACTTAATCCTGAAACTATCAGTTACAAATCCCCTAGCTGGTACCCCTTCTTTAGAAAAGATGCATTTCACCTATTATATGGCCCTCGATCCCTTCTCCTCTGTGCAGTTTCCGGGTCCTAGAACTTTTCCAGAAGCTATGACCTTCTTTGACATTGGGATCAGGACCAATCACTGGTTCCATCTCAGAGCTCTGTCTCCCTCTCCTAACTCCATTCTCAGATCCTATCCCAATAGCAAAGTCTGGCCAGAAGTACCTCCTTACCAGTGTCCGCCTCTCCTATGCTTGGACCCCTGCTGTTCATTCTCCCTTTAATGCATCCAGTGATTTGAATGAATCTCTCAAATACAATGTGGCTGAAGCCAAAAAGATCAGATCAGCCTCCCCAAGAGTACGTCTTCTGTACAAAGTTTCTATGGGTTTACTTTTATTTATTTATTTTTAAAGATTTATTTGACAGAGAGAGATTGCAAATAGGCAGAGAGGCAGGCAGGGAGACAGGGGGAAGCAGGCTCCCTGCTGAGCATAGAACCCAATGCAGGGCTTGATCCCAGGACCACTGAGATCATGAGGCAGAGGCTTAACCCAAAGGCAGAGGCTTAACCCACTGAGCCACCCAGGCGCCCCTCTATGGGTTTAGAAGCCAGGTTAGTAGTGGCTATCCTTGGAGGTATATGTGGGGAACTGACAAATGTTTAACAATTGGCTGTCCCAAAAAACATACATGTTTTATAGTATGGTCTGGTTTCTCTGATGTAAATACCCTTATTCTGGCCATTTTGAGGCTACTAATGTGATCTCAGTTAATACGGAGTTGGGATGGACTGTGCTGTAGTACAATATCTGTTTGTTTGACAAATTCTTTTTTTATTTTTTAAAGATTTATTTATTTATTTGACAGACAGAGATTACAAGTAGGCAAATGGGCAGGCAGAGAGAGAGAGAGGAAGGGAAGCAGGCTCCCTGCTGAGCAGAGAGCCTCATGTGGGGCTCGATCCCAGGACTCTGAGATCATGACCTGAGCCGAAGGCAGAGGCTTTAACCCACTGAGCCACCCAGGCACCCAAAGTCTCTTTCTCTCTCTCTTTTTTTAAGGTTTTATTTATTTGACAGAGAGAGAGACACAGCGAGAGAGGGAACACAAGCAGGGGGAGTGGAAGAGGGAGAAAGCAGGCTTCCTGCTGAGCAGGGAGCCTGATGTGGGGCTTGATTTCAGTACCCTGGGATCATGACCCGAGCCGAAGGCAGATGCTTAACGACTGAGCTACCCAGGTGCCCCGTTTTCCAGATAATCTTAAAACTGTGTAATTGTTTGTGTATGGCCAGCCTCCACCCCCTACCACCCCCCACCACCTAAAGTGTAAGTTCGGTGAGGCCGGACATCCTATGCATCTTGTTCATCTCTGTGACCCAAGCGCCTAAATCATGCTCAATAAATGTTAGTGAATGAAGCAGTTAACCCTCGGGTTCCATTGGGGGAATGCAGGGAGGCCGTGGCCCCTGGGCTGTAGTGGACCTAAGTAATGGGAGCAGAGAAATTGGCCTAATGTGGTGATTGTGAAGCATCTGGGGTCATTCCTCAGCGGCTGCAGGTTCCACATTCTTCTGTTTTCACACGGAGATGGAGTTCAAAGTGGCAAAGATCATGAGAATTCCCTTCTCTTGACTCCAAATCTGGAGCTCACCTGTCTTTCTCACTTGTTGGAAGCTCAGGTAGGAGGAACAAGAGTTTTTAACCACAGATATGGAAGAAAATCTGGCTTTATTTATAACTGCCTTGTTCAGCATTCTTTGACATACAGCCAACCCCCCAAGCCTCAGTATTCTCATCAATGAAGTGGGGATCATCATGACCGTTTCTAGGGCTCTTGTGAGGAATGAAAGAAACAACATGAAAGAAAGCACCCATCTCATTGTTAGTATTTGCTAGAAACCCCACTGGTGGCCTTTTTCATCCTGGAGTGGCAGCAGCTGGTGGGGGTTAAGCACACATTCCCAATCATGGCTCTGACCGTAGCCCAGTGCAATTAATGCCCCGGCAGTGGGTTGCTATTCACAGGCCTTAACAGTCTACGACAAGAGTGATGCTAACACATCGAACTTCTGCTGATGAAAATCTAAGGAATCCATTCCTGAAGTGCAATGGGAAAACCCAAGCACACGTCTGATGACAAGCTATCCAGAACAGTGAAAAGGCAAGAAACCGATAATGCCTGACTTTCCCAAAGAAAGAGAAACCTTACAATGTCAAGAATATAACAGCTCCTGACATACATGTTTATTGATACTATCCTCTTAAGAACCACCTTTCTAATTACAGGTGTTTAATTTCCCATTAAAATTCAGTCGCACTGACCTTAGGGCCTCTAGGCATGAAAAGGAGGTGCTGAGTGAAGGAGATGGGCAAAGGTACCAATATATTTTTAGTATACACCTTGATCTAAACACTACTAGGTGTTAGTCTCCCTATGAGACAGGCATAGTCTTCTCCAGATTAAGAAGTTCACATTTAAGAGGCGCCTGGCTGGCTCAGTGGGTTAAGTCTCTGCCTTTGGCTCAGGTCATGATCTTGGGGTCCTGAGATCGAGCCCCACATCGGGCTCTCTGCTTAGCGGGGAACCTGCTTCCCTCTCTCTCTGCCTGCTTGTGATCTCTCTCTCTCTCTCTCTGTGTCAAATAAATAAATAAAATCTTAAAAAAAAGTTCACATTTAAGTGTGAAAGGAAATATATTGGTTAGGCAGGATCTAAGATGCTGCGGCAAAGAGACCCCAAAAGCGGAGAGGTTTCAACAGGTTACAGTCTATTTCTTTCTCATAGAACTGTCCATATGTAGGTAGCCTGGGATTAGTAGATGGTTCTGCTATCCTCAAGAGGATACAGCAGAGGCAGCAGGAATTGTGATTCAGAAATGGGAGCCTCTTTTCTTTTAACGGAATGGTCCAGCAGTACCACACATCATTTCTGCTGACAGCTCTAAACAGTCATGATTTAGATAATATAGAAGTTCCTCTGTCCCGCATCAGCCCGAATGTAAGCAGTCCGGAAGGAAAGAACCACTTTTCCCTTTTGAAGGGCGCAAGCTAGAAACTGTTCAGGTCGCTTCCACTTGTGTCCTGTTGGCCGGGATTGGATAACCTTGTCAAAATGGGCTGCAAGCGAAGCTGGGAAATCTGCCTCCCTAAAACCAGGCAATTTTATTAGGAGAGAAAGAGGAAATAAATGGTTTCTGGTAGAAAGTAACCCTCTTTGTCATAGGAGGCCAGCGTTGAGATTTGTGCAAGCCAACGACAGTGTGGGACTAAGTTTTCACAAATTATTCTGGACGCTGGAGGATGGCAACTGAGAGGACACAAGTATTAGGAGGGAGACCAGTGGTGAGATGAAGGTAGCCCGGTCCAGGGTGGTAGCAGCTGAGGTGATGAGAAGTGATCTGACTCAAGATACATTTTGAAATCACTCTCAGAAACCCCTACAGGATTTCCTAAGGGGTTAAATGTGCGATGTGGCAAAAAGGACTTAAGGCTCTTTGGATGGATGGTTTCTTGGAGACCTGCAGGGTTCAGTTCAACCACTGTCATTGTCCTTGATCTGCTGCTTTGTGGCAGGCACACTGTTACATCACCCTGGTTTTTCTTCATAAAACATATCTCCATCTGAAGTGATGCTAATTATTTTTTGCCTCCTCCCACTAGAAAGCATGCTCCATGGAGCAGAAACTTTGTCCATCTTCTTCACCCTGTTGTTGGCTTCTGGAACAACACCTGGCTGGCACATAATAATACGAAGAGTGGTGGCCTGGGGCATCTGAGTGCTCAGTCTGTTGAATGCCTAACTCTTGATTTCAGCTCAGGTCTGGATCTCAGGGTTGTGGGATCAAGCCCTGCTTTGGGCACTGTGCTTAGCACAGAGTCTGCTTGAGATCCTTCTTTCCCTCTCCCTTTGCTCTTCCCACTGCTCTCTCTCTCTCTCTAAATTCATAAAAACTTAAAAAAAAAAAAAGTAGTGGCCAACATTTATTTAATGTTTGTTGAATGGATGAATAAGCTATGATAGTTGGTGCTTTTCAAGACAACAGAATAAAAAGAAAAATTAAATAATATAACAAGAAAATGACATAATGGAAACCAGAAATTTATACACTGAATAATCTACAATGTTCTTTTAAAATGATTAAATACTGACCAGTGTTGTCACATAATCTTTAAGGAATTCCTGTTCCAAAGTTTACAGTCTGCAAGCCCCCAAGCAGAAGAGTCAGATTACTTTAAAAGAAGAAATAATCAGGCTGATCTCAACACTTCTCTTCACAGACCAATAGATTAAAAAAAAAAAAAAAAAAGCAATCTCCAGAGACTTAAGGGGGGAAAGGTGTGATTCAAAAATTCTAAAAACAATCAAGATGTCATTTAAATATGAAGAACTCTGAGAATATATCATCCATATGTCTCTTCTGGAATGAAAAGATATATCAGGGCCACTGAGCATGCTTAGAATAAAGTATTTGTTACGGGGGGGATGTTGAAACATATAAGGATTACTGGTAAGCACCGAAGTATATTCAACATAATGTGAATTTTTAAATAATTATGGTCATAAGACATGTTACAATTGCATATAGAAGCTACACAATATAAAATAGTAACAGAATATTGATGTGGCAGCTTTAACAGATACAAATTAATAGTGGTTTAAATAAGATAGTTGCTTATTCCATTGCTCCCTACCCCACCTGAAACAGCCTAATTGCAAACAGTCCAAGGTTGATTTGGGACTCTGTAGTATCAGGAACCAGGTCCTCTCTCTTGGTACTCCCCATTCTCTAGATGGTGGCCCTTTTTGGCTTGGTTGAGTTTGGCTCACCATCATGTCCACTCAGCCTATAATCTAGTAGCAAGAAAGGTTAAAAGAGGAAAGATGAGCAGGGGGTATACTCATCTCTTCTATGAGCATCCAGTTAGTTGGCCACCTGCCAGCAAGGGAGGCTGGGGAAATAAGTCTCTAGCTGGGGGTTACATGTAGCCCTAAAGCTTCTATGATTATAGAAGTAGAGAAAGATGTTTGTGGGGAAGGAAGAAACTGAGGATGAAATGAAATGATGTGTCAGGACACATGTTTAATACCTAGCCCTGCAGTACACTAGTTATCCAGTAATTGTTAGGCATTCTTTTAAAATGAAAATAATCTTACTTTTTTTAAAATAAAAATGACACATGTTGGTTAGAAAGTCTTCAAATAATATAAAAGAACACACAAAAGAGTAAAGTTCACTCTGACCCCTCCCTTCAGAGATAACCACTGCTAACACTTCGTCTATATCTGATCATTTATCAAGTGTTTCTTTGAATCCATTCCAATATATAGTTACTTTTTTTTTTTTTTTTTTAGTTTCTATTTTGTTTATTTCTGCTCTCATTTTTATTATTTCCTTCCTTCTGCTGGTTTTGGGTTTTGTTTGTTCTTCTTTTTCTAGTTCCTTTGGGTGTAAGGTCAGGGATATGTAGTTATTTTTATAAATGTTTGCTGGAGCAGAGGTTGGTGGAGTAACTGGGAGATGGGCATTATGGAGGGTACTTGATTTAATGAGCACTGGGTGGTCTATGCAACTAGTGAACCACTGAACTCTATCCCTGAAACTAATAATACACTCTATGTTAATTAATTGAATTTAAATAAAAAATATAAATGTATCAACACTTTAAAAAAGAGCATGCACGTATTTTCTACTTACAGGGTAAATCATTGATATTTATATATGTTATTTCAACCATATTATGTTCTACATTTTTCTATTATGTTATTCGGCACAAAAAAGATTTATGATAGTTATACTTCAAGGTAGTTACACTTTGCCTTGATTTTGAATGTCTGACATTAACATCACAACCCTTCCTTCCTTTCTGCTTCCACTTTCCTAGACATTCAAAGTTGATACAAGACTCTGCCCCAAGCAAGTTCAGGATTTTAAGAGGTTAATTTTTTTTAATTTTTAATTTTTTAAAAGATGTTATTTATTTATTTGAGAAAGAGAGTGAGAGCATGAGCACAAGTAGGGGGAGACAGAGGGAGAAGCAGACTCCCTGCCAAGCAGGGAGCCCCACACAGGGCTCAATCCCAGAAAGAAATATATATATATATATATATATATATATTTTTTTTTTTTAAGGCTCAATTTTCTTTTGCCTTCCTTCACAACAACTAACAGTTTACAGCCACCTGCTCTGTAGTTTACCCATCTTAGATTCTGTAAGAATTGAGGTCTTGTAAGTCCTAGTATCCTGTTGGAATCCAGGTCCCCCGTACCGGAAAAGATGGTGCCAAATTGTAGCAGCAGGTCAACTCCAGGGAGTATAAGTTTTCACTGTTTTTCAAGGAAAGCTATTAAGTCACAGCTAATGGGCAGTTCAAAGGAAGTTTAACGGCTTCTTTCTTTTTTCCCCTTGAGATGATTGCATTTGCCTTAGTATTTGAACACATTTTGTGCTTCACCTCTAGAGAAGTGGCCACTTCCAAGTCGGCATATTGTTATTTACCAATGGGCAAATCAAGAGCTTTCTAAATTTAGTCTAACTCCTTTTGAATTCTCTCATTAAGAGGAAACAATGAAGAAAAACCAAATTCTTGCTTCTTGTACCTACTTTTGTTCCCAAGGAGAGAATAACGATGATGCCAGGAACCACTTGAGGATGCCTGTTATTGCCTATTATATTATACGTACCATCATCTCTACTCCAAACCTCAGAGCAACGAGCCCCATGAGTGTGACTCCTACCCTCTCCAGGTCAGAGTCCTGAAGCTCAGAAGGGGTAACAGCAGTTACACGGGGCGACCAGTCATGGCAAGAGTTGCTGGGGGTTGACCCACTTCTGCTTGACTCCGCAGTATCTACTTGTTCCACTCCTCCAAGAGCTGGACTTCTGGAGGAAGCAGGAAATTCTTTGTTTTTCTATGTTTTGAGTAATGTTTCCTCTTTTACTCTCCTTGGATGTTCTTTCCTGGTGTCCAGTGAGCACGAATTCCATATGCAGCTACAGAGATGCAAATAAGAAGGAGTGGAAGCCTAGAACCTGTTTAATTTACAGTTCAGCCAACACATGTAACTTCCTTGAATAAATCCTCCAGGAGTGTTAATGGAATCAAACCCCCTGTTATGTTAGTGCTCTAATTCCAGAATGTACCTCAGTGGTTTAACAAAGAACACAGATACCAAATACTGCTCCCAATCTACTGCCAACGCCATACAAAGCTTTTCTCTCATTTAGAGGAATCAGCTCCGTAGCAAAACATTCTACCTAGTGGAATAACTGCAATCAGAATGGCAAAATAGGTAAAATTTTATGAATTACTTAGACTTTTTTTTTTCCCCCACAACCAACTAAAACTTCTAATATGTAATTTTGGAAAAAAAACAAAAAACAAAAAACGAGGTGCCCTTCCTGACTGCAGATACATTTTCATTATGGGGGCTGTATAAGGTGTTTTGGTACCATTGGCTAAAAGGACCTGGCTATGGGAAGGAAGTTAAGTGTTTGGTCCAAACCCGCAGCTTAGAGCTGCTGGTATAAGACATTATACCTGCAGAACTTTCCACACATTCAGGTCCTTCTCCAGACTCACTGATTCAAATTTCTGAGAAGTGGAGTCACAGGTGTGTGTATTTTTAAAAAGGTGATTTTGATGTGTATCACAGGTTAAGAACCTCTGGGCTGGAGCAGTGCCTTCCCCGGGCCAGCACTCCGAGTAGCAGTGATGCAATAATGGTGGCTTCCACTACCAAAAATTCTCCCCTTCCCCTTCCCCGCCCTCCCCACCCCATGTAAAATCAATCATCAATCAATCAATCAAAGAATTGTACAACGAAATAAACGTGGGAAGATATACAAAGATGGCAGATACAAATCATCCCATTCTCAGAGAGCTGAGGCTTCATTGTCTGCTGTGAATACCTGATACACATAACCATGTGTACGCTGGGGAAGAGTTTTTGAATACAATAAATACACTTTTTACTAGCAAAGCCCAGTGAAGAAACCAAAGCACTTTTTTTTTTCATCCAGTCATATGATGTGTAGACAGAAATGACTTAGAAATCATGGAATCCAACAGCTTCATTTGACATGTGAAGAAACAGCCCTGAGTGGGGAAGTGACTTATTTCATGCCACACAGCACAAACCATGCATCTCAGGGACCTACCTAGGAATGCAAACCAAGCTGTCCCATTCTTTTTTGGAAACTTGCTCGACTGACGTTAGAATGAACACAAACAGCTGCTCAACCATGTCTAGAAAGGAGAGATTCTACTCTTTGATAAAGCACAAGCAGTCTAACCAAGAAGTGTTAAGGGAGAAAAGAAAAGTCAGCCTGAAACACGTTCCTTAGAAAAGCCACCCATCTCCCCAAAGAGTAAAACAACCAAAGCCACCTCTACATTCACTTTCCTGTCATCAATGTGAATTGCTCTCTGAGGACAGATCTTTAAGGGCAGACCTAGCCACAACTTCATTGCGTGCTGTTTTCTGGATCTATACTTGCTCTTCCAAACTCAGTCTCTCTCTTTTCCCCAGCACCTCCCCCTCCCCCAACACACACACACACACACACACACACACACACACACACACACACCCCAAACAAAAACCTTAAAGATGGGAACTAGAATAAGGGAGAGGATCTTATTTTAAGGAATCCATATTATATCATTAATGTCTATGGACTCATTGTGCCCCTCACCTCATTCATATCATGATGTCCTAGCCCCTAGGACCTCAGAATGTGACTCTATTTGAAAAGAGGGTCTTTACGGGCGCCAGGGTGGCTCAGTGGGTTAAAGCCTCTGCCTTCGGCTCCAGTCATGATCTCAGGGTCCTGGGATCGAGTCCCGCATCAGGCTCTCTGCTCAGCGGGGAGCCTGCTTTCCTCTCTCTCTGCCTGCCTCTCTGCCTACTTGTGATCTCTCTCTGTCAAATAAAAAAATAAAATCTTTTTTTAAAATAAACAAATAAAATCTTAAAAAAAAAAGAAAAAGAAAAAAAAAAGAAAAGAGGGTCTTTAAAGAGGTCACTTAGTTAAAATAAGGTTGTTAGGGTGAGTCCTAATCCAGTATGAATGGCGTCCCTATAAGAAAAGGAAATTAGGACACAGATGCATACAAAGGGAAGCCCATGTGAAAACAGCAGGAGAAGATGACAAGCCAAGGAGAAAGGTCTCAGAGGAAACCACCCTTGCCAACACCTTGATCTCAGACTTCTAGCCTCCCAAACTGGGAGCAAACAAATTTGTTTTGTTTGAGATACGCAGTGGTATTTTGTTATGGCAGCCCTAGGAAATGAATTCACTGAATTACTGTATTCATCTGCCATGGAGATAAGTTTTAATGTCATTCTTTAACAAGTTCATGCTCAGAATGGAATGCCAATGTCATCATTTGGACTCCTGAGTTAAAATGAGGACCCAGGCTTGGATCAGTTAGGGTGTTTCTGCAGGGAAAAAAAGGGAAAACCCACCTCCAGTCACTGAAGTGACAGATGGGATGTATTTGTCTCAAACAACTGAAATGTCCAGAGATAGCTTAGACTGCAAGAACAGCAGGGTCAGGGTGTGGCCTCTTCTGCCTCTCCTTGTTTATCAGGCCTGTGGTTAAGCTGACTCCCCTGAAGGTGGAAGGATGACATCAGTAAGTACACACACTTCTTCACCACCATCCAAGAAGAAAGAATGGCATCCCATAAGCCCTGAAACAAGTCCAGGCCTTCTCTGATGGAACCAGTCATTGTTACACTAGTGTCAACAACTAATGTTCATTGAGCCCTAAATACGTGCCAGACACTCCTCTAACTGAATTTGCTTCTGCTGAATTAACGCCAGTAATCCTCATAAAAAGAGCAATGGTACTACCCCAATTGGTTAATTCAGTCGAGGCTGACTCCTGGAGCTGAGGAGAGGTAAGCCCCCGCCCCTAAAGTGTTCAGTCATTTCACAACACGCAGAATGGATATTAAGGAAACCCCACAGCATGAACGAAGCCATGTCTCTGGAAAATTATAAATGCACCATGCTTCAGTTATCCGTCATGACTCAGCTTAATACAGGCAAAAAGCAAGATCCTCTCCGCTTTCATTGTCCATATGACCCAAATTACCCTTTTCCTCTATGTTCCTCTGAATGTCAGAGGATTGTTTTCTCCTAGTAGGCACAGATGCCAACGGAGACCAAGTGCAGAAGCATGTAGGATTCTGGAGATTTGTTCCCAGACATGTCACCTGCCTTCCTCTTGCAAGTTATAGTGGCCTCTTGGGTCAAATCTGGGCCTCTTTGAATCTGCTGCTCTTGTGACATGTGTGTGGAAGCCTCTTGGCTTGTTATGACTTGTGTGGAGCTACTGTCTCTGTTACTCCTTTTTTTTTTTTTTTTCCTGTTACTCTTGATTTACAGTAAGAGAGGAGCAATCAGGGACACCTGGGTGGCTCAGCTGGTTAAGCCACTGCCCTTCGGCTTGGGTCATGATCCCGGAGTCCTGGGATCGAGTCCCATAGCGGGTTTCCCCTGCTTTGCAGGGAGCCTGCTTCTCCCTCTCCCTCTGCCTCTCCCCCTGATCATGCTCTCTCTCCCTCTCTGTCAAATAAATAAATAAAATCTTAAAAAAAAAAAAGGAGCAATCAGAGACATGCATTTGGTGCTGCTATAGTTTGTCTCACTCCTTTCCTCCTTCCAAACCCAACCTTGCACCTGCTGTGTGGTTCACTGTAAAGGATAAATGCACGGGTCCGATAGTCTCCATTTTTCAAACTTGAATCCAATTTGAATTTTATCATGGGTCACAAATCCCAGAAATGCATGTATTATGATTTATGGCATTCGACTAAATCAGGTGTTAATCTCATCAGGCTTCACTGATTTGAAATAAATAATGGGCGACTTTCTGCCCAAATGCTAAACAGTTCAGTGCTACCTTAGCACAACTTAGTGAAACTTTTTGGGAACATAATTTGATGATGCTTTATCAAAAGTTACCAAATATTTGTATCTTTTATATAGTCATCCCACTCCTGGAGGACTTATTTAAAAGTGCATGGGGATGGGGCGCCTGGGTGGCTCAGTGGGTTAAGCCGCTGCCTTCGGCTCAGGTCATGATCTCAGGGTCCTGGGATCGAGTCCCGCGTCGGGCTCTCTGCTCGGCAGGGAGCCTGCTTCTCTCTCTCTCTCTCTCTGCCTGCCTCTCCATCTACTTGTGATCTCTCTCTGTCAAATAAATAAATAAAATCTTTAAAATAAAAAAAAAAAAAAAATAAAAAAAAAATAAAAGTGCATGGGGAAAAGCATTATGTGAAACTATGTTCATTAAAGACCGGCTTAGAATAACGTAAATGGAAAGAGTACACATTCTAACCATAGGCATGGCTAAGACAATTATAGTAAAAGGCTCCTTGAGGGAAATATTATGTAACTATTAGTAGTTTCTTTTGTTTGGAACCCTTTCCCACCCCCTCTGCCTTACTTTTCTGCCAGCTAACTCCCACTTAGCCTTCAAGACTCAGGGTACCCACCCCATATTGGGGCCCCTCCTCCTCTGTGCTTATGTAACACCTGGGCACACCTCTGTGAGGGCATTTCTAGCCCATCCCATTGATTTTGCTTGTCAGTCTCCTCAACTGATTGAAACTCATTGAGGCAGATTCTGTCCTTGGCGCAACAAGTTAAAAACCAGAAGGGCGGGGGTAAGAAATAATATTATTCCTAACACTAAAAACTCAGGCTTCAGCTGATTTCCGTCAGCCTTCCTACCGACCCCACCCCTGCCCATAAACACCCAGCCCCATCAGCGCCACATTCACCTCCTCAGTCTCTTGCGGAAGGTGAGAAATCCGCTTAAAATCCCTCTACAGGGAGTGTCTTGGGCGGAGGGGGGGGGGCGGGGAATGGGTAGGAGTTTGGAAATGGGGCCTGTGGAATATTCCTTCAAAACTCCAGGAACCGCTAACATTCTTTCACATTTCGTTCCACAAAGTTCGTTTCCACGAATGTCTGAGTTACCTTATATACAAATGGGGGCTGCAAACGGTCGGGTGATTCGGTTTACACTGAAACGCGAAGCGCGTTCCCTCCTCGCAGGCAGCACTGCGTCAAAGAGCAGGAAAGGGGGCTCAGCCCAGTCCCCGTGTCAGGGATTTGAGGTCGCTTCTCCTCTCCCATTCTTTTCCAGCCTGGCTCCCTGGAGGCTCCGCGCCGCGGTCCCTTTTGCCCGCCCGACTTCTGAGCAGAGCGCTCCGGAGGGAGGAGAACCGGCGAATCCTCGCGGGCTCCCGGCGCTCGCGGACCGGGGCCCGCCCCCACCCGCGCCCGGCCCCGTCACGTTGGCTGCAGAGCGCATCCCGGCTGCACCCCGGCGGTGGGGGGGGGGGCGCCGGGGGTAGCTAAGGGGAGCAGGTCACGTGAGAGGAGGAGTCTGACCTACTTTCCCTGGCGGCAGGCGCCTGCGTACCTCCCGGCTGCGCGGCGGCCGGAGGCTCACGTGGAATCGCACGTGCCGGGCGCTCCCGCCCGGGGTCCGGGGCGGGGCGCGCGCAGGGCGGGGCCGCGTGGGGAGGCGGGCTGGGGCTGCGGGACCCGCCCGCAGGGCCGCAGAGCTCAGGGGTCCCGCGTGCCCATCCCGCAACCCTCGCCCTTGCACCCGCTGCTTTGGAGAGACCTGCTTCGGCACCCCGGGGGGGCTTCCCACAAATTCATGGACTTCAGTATTACTGAACGCACAAATTAAAACAGAGTTCCTGCACATATAAATCAGCACATATATAAGTTCCTGCACATATAAATCAGCAATTCCACGACTGGGAATTTGTCCTACAGATGGGCTCCCACTTCTGTGAAATGTCGCTCCAGAAGGATAATCATTACATCACTGTTTTATATCACACGCGATGGGAAACAGTCTGTCCAACAATAAAACTGGTCAAATTCGTGGGAACGTAAATTATGATTGGG
The DNA here is from genome assembly GCF_002288905.1 of Enhydra lutris kenyoni. NCBI lineage: Eukaryota > Metazoa > Chordata > Mammalia > Carnivora > Mustelidae > Enhydra > Enhydra lutris. The sequence continues at coordinate 17,279,552 of NW_019154110.1, forward strand.
CGTATTTGGAATTCTCTGCAGCTGTTAAAAAGAAATGGACAGCTCAGTAGACATTGGTACGGAGAGATCTCCAAGATCCATTCTGTGATCCAAGAAAATTTAAATGGAGCAGAACAGCGTGTATGGGATTCTGACATTTGTGTGAATAAATACACATATATGTTTGTAAATGTATAGAATAGCTCTGGAAATATGTGTAAGAAACTGGTAAAGGAAGGTATGTTGGATGACTGAGGAGCCAGTGGGGAGGAAAGAGACTACACATACACACTTTTGTAACCTTTACATTTTGTACTCTGTGTACCTAATTTATTTTTAAATACAAATTTTAAAAACGAAGAGTTATTTAGCACCGACTCTGGGCTGGGCATCAGGTTTGATGTAAATCATTTCCTTCTAGAAAGTTTGTCATGTATAGTATCTGCCGCATTTCCTATTCTGTTCAGCTTGTATCTTAATGTTTCAGGCTTTCTGATCAACTCTGATAAGAGATTTTTTTTTTTTTTTTTTTTTTTGACAGACAGAGATCACAAGTGGGCAGAGAGGCGGGCAGAGAGAGACAGAGACGGGGAAGCAGGCTTCCCACCGAGAAGGGAGCCTGATGTGGGGCTCGATCCCAGGACCCCGGGATCACGACCCAAGCCGAAGGCAGAGGCTTTAACCCACTGAGCCACCCAGGTGCCCCAAGAGATTTTTTTTTAACTTCCAAGATGAACAACCCAATAGGTCCTCTCCAAGTTCTTGGAGGTACTCTCCAAGTTCAGCTCTTAAGGGAAGACATCTTAACTAAGGGATTCTCAGCAACAAACATTTGCACAATAAAGCCTACACAACAATATTGCATTGGTAATTAACCTTTGCTCTCCCAATTACTCTCTGAGTTTGTATAGCAGCTATTATTGTCACTGTAGTTACTATTATGTATCAGTTGTAATATATTTGACTGCAAGTAACAGAAAATCTAAGTGGCTTGAGCAGAAAGTTCCTTTAATTGAAGTCCAGGATAGGGTGGACTTCAGGAATAGTTTGATTCAGCTGCCATACCTTTCATGGTGGCAGCTTCATCTGAAGCTGTGGGAACATCTCACCTGATGAAAATGCTTCTTTCCTAGAGGCAAGAGCAAACATCTCATAATTCATAATTCATTGGCCTAAGTTGGATCAAGTACCTGGTAAATCAGGGAGAACTAGAAAAAACAAACAAACTGGGTTTGGATGTTGACGAAGCAATGATGATGATCCTCACATCACTTCTACTATCATTGCTATCACTATTATAGTTGACCAGTGAGCAACACAGGGGCGGGGACGCTGCCTTCCCACACAGTCCAAGATTGATGTATGACTTTTGACAACCTCACTCTTAACTATTAATAGCCTAATAATACTGTTAATAATACTATTAATAGCCTAATAATACTGTTGACCAGAAGCCTTACCGATAATACAGTTGATTAACACACATTTTGCATGTTATATGTATTATATACTGTATTCTTACAATAAAGTAAGCTAGAGAAAAGAAAATGTTAAGAAAGTCATAAGGAAGAATACATTTACAGTACTGTACTGAATTTATCAGAACCCCAAATTCAAGTATACGTGAACCTACACAGCCCAAACTGTGTCATTCAAGGGTCAACTGTATTTCCCCCTTTCCAGGTATGGATGGGGTGATAGTTCTTGGCCTCACGTTATGCAACCAGTGCATGTGCATTTTCCCTGTACTCCTTCCTGATGAGGGACAAAAAGCAGCAATGAATTAGGGGAAATCAATCTCCTCGACTAGGGAAACAACTTGAGTTAGGGTGAGTGATCAAATGATGTCATTTTGGCAGATCATATAAAGGAAGTATACAAGAACCACACTTATGTGCTATTTCTTTATCCACCCCTCCAGTAAGTATTAGACTCCTACTGTATATATATGGACACACATGGGCTCTTGGAGAAAAACAGAAGACATTCACAACCAAGACCCTGGGCTCAGAGGGAATATGGTCAAGTCAGGCAGATAAGATAGATGCTTGGAAAATGTTAAGATAATGATATGAGACAGCATGTAATTAAGTGCCTAAGTGGACGATAACATAGTGTGGCAGGTACTCCCAGCAGAGGGAGACCACATAGGAGGAGACTGGTGGAACAAGAGAGCAGATAGAAGAGGGCCTTGACAGAACAATCAGATTAGGTAAGATGTACAGTGGAGAAGGGAAGGGCTGTATAGAGGGTCAGACAATATCTGAGCAAAGGAATGGAAGTCAGAAAGAATCTAGTATTCTCAAGATCAGAGGTGAGACTTACTGGCACAGGATGTTCGTGTTGAAGAGGAGTGAGAGATGATGATGGAAACATAAGGAACCATGTACCCCAGGTTTATATTCCTTGTGCATAGAGAGGCAGAGTAATTCTTTAAACTGTACTGACTCTTGCTCCCACCTGTTCATGGTTTCCGAAGCTCATCCAGTTATACAAAAGAGTACTCAAGGGTCTTCCGCGTGTGCTCACACACCAGTCAGCCAATCACAGTCACCCTGTGGCAGCTGCCAGGTTCCTCCCGTCCTGTGCTGGTCCCCCTCCTATCACCCTTTCCCAGGAAAGCGGGATGAAAGGTTGGTCACCACCACCACCAACCACTTGACTGGTTATGTGGGGAAGAGAGGGAGGAGTCAAGAGCGATTCCAAATGTCCTCATCGTGTCCACTGCATACTATGTCAGCACGTCACACCCAGAGCATTCCTTTCTTTTTTTTTTTTTAAAGATTTTATTTATTTATTTGTCAGAGAGAGAGAGAGGGAGAGAGAGCAAGCACAGGCAGACAGAATGGCAGGCAGAGGCAGAGGGAGAAGCAGGCCCCCCGCCGAGCAAGGAGCCCGATGTGGGACTCGATCCCAGGACACTGGGATCATGACCTGAGCCGAAGGCAGCTGCTCAACCAACTGAGCCACCCAGGCGTCCCCAGAGTATTCCTTTCATTGGCAGGTTTGCACAATAAGGGGAAGGACCTCCTCCAGCACACTGGGTGTTCAAAAGCTCAGCAACGGTCAACCCAAGATCAAGGTGTACTCCCAAGGGCAGAACCTGGACTAGTGTGAGGCAAATGAAGGCTCAGTTGCACAATCTGAGGAGGCACCTACTCTGGGGTCTCACAAGCGCAGCTCTACGGGAATGGCATGCCATTGTCTTTGCTCCGTGGTCTGGAGAGGCCAAAACTAGAAACCTAAGAGTGTCCATCTGAGACTTTTAGACACACAGCATTTTAAGGAAGTTTTAACAGTTGCTAGTGACAGATGTTGATTTTGATGGACACCCATATATTTATCTGGTTTTTTTCCTCTTTCTGTTTCTTTCTTATGAAAGTCCTTTTTGCTCATTCTTTTTTCCTAAAGCCCAAATCATACATAGACTTTGAGTTATGAATGAGATGTGTGAATTTATATGGAAATATAAGTTGTATATTCATCTGATAATTGAACATACATGCATTAAAGAGTCTGCAGGTATAGACCAGGGATGTATTCATTGTTGGGACTGTGAAGAAATAAACAAAAATCAGTGGAAGGCTTGCTTTCCAGGAAATCTCAGCCTATTAGGGGAGATGGTCTATAAGGAGAAGAGAAGCTTGTCAACAAATAAGGGTAGTAAGCAAGTACAAAAGTTTATCGGGATTGGTAGAACATAAGAGTGAATGGGGGATGCCTGGGTGGCTCAGTTGGTTAAGCATCTGCCTTTGACTCAGGTCATGATCCCAGAGTCCTGGGATCAAGTCTCACACTGGGCTCCTTGCTCAGCAGGGAGCCTGCTTCTCCCTCTGCCTGCTGCTATCCCTGCTTGTGCTCTCTCTGACAAATAAACATTTTAAAAAAATGTTTAAAATTAAACAAATTTGAAAAAGGGAGATAGAGAGTGAATGGCTCTCTCTACCATAGCTGGCAGTGTGTGGTAGATAGGAGGAAGTCAAGAAAGGTAGAATGTGATACCTGACATAGGTCTTCAGAGGTCAGGCCCCTCATCAGTCAGGCATTGTGCTAAGTAGTTGGGGTAGGGAATGGTGGGGTGTTAAATCTCAGATATCAAAAAAACTTACACTCCTCTTGGGAACAGGCCTGTAGACAGAACATTGCAAAAGTCCTAAGAAGTGATCAATAGGGATTTCTGCCCCGTGCTTTGAAGGGACAGGAGAAAGGGCCAGGTGCCTTGTGTGGGAAAAGGGAGACAAGTTTGGGGTATGACAAAGCTATACATTCCCCTGGTATAGACAGCTTACAGATTACTGAGCAGGCTTGAGCACATTTGCATAAAGAACCAAGTTTTTCAAGGGCTGGAAACTCCCATTTTCTTTCCCCTTCGATGTTCAACATTGTTTGCAAATTTCTGATGCCTGAGAGAGGGCTGACTGATACTAGAACATACAAAAGGATAGCAAAATGTCACAGTGATGGAGCGGTAGTGTGGTTGATGGTAGGGCCTTGATGGTAAAATTGAGGATGAAGCATGTGTTCAAGGCTGAGCTGTCTTATTACCAAGGGAATACTGACTTGAAAGAATAAAGAAGTATTTTTTTGCTCGTACTGTGTATCCATTGCAGGTTGGCATGGACTTTGCTCCGTCCTGTTATTGTTCTCAGTTGGGGACTGTGATAGAAGGAACAGCCATTATGTGACAAATTGCTCGTCTTGGCATAGGGAAAACAGAGCTCTGGTGGGTTCTGCATCTGCAATGTGTTCCATTGTTTCCAGTTACAACCCATTGGCCAGAACTAGTCACGTGGTCCCACCCAACCACAAATGGTCAAGTGAGCGCAATTCTACCTGGTGCCAGGAAGGTAAGGGAATTGGAATATTTGTGAATAACTACTACGCCTGTGGCATCCTTCTTCTCGAGCTGACTCACCAAATTCAGTCTCCTGGAAATACTAGGAATGATATTGATGGCAAGAATAATACTAAACACTAATTCTCGAGTGCTTGCTACTCTATTAGAATCAAGGTAGACACTAGTCTAAACACTTTCCCTGTAATTATTTAATTCTCCCAATAAGCTAGAATCACAGAAAAGGTGATCCGAGGGCAGGGAAGAATAACCTTTCAGCAGCAAGTGTCAGGAAAAGGAACCTATTTTATAAACCAGGTCTGTGAAGTGGGACATATTGATTATATATATATATATATATATATATATATATATATATGCCCACTTCCACTTTGTAAAGGATGAATTCGGTGTGTAACAAAACCAGGGAGGTGTAAATTCAAGAGCATGAATAAATGAACGAGGGCACTATTTCTTGTACTCCATTGTCCACAATAATAATATTTTATCATTTTATGCACAACATTTTATTACAGGCTATCCTTATCCCCAGCAACCACAGGCTCCTTGAGGGAAACGGTGATTAGAATGATTTCCTCCATATTGGCTCAGGGAGCATCCCTAGAGGAGCAGAGTCAAGAGTGCTTACTCTGAGATACTGTTTGCAGAATTCTAAACCAAGGGACACCTGGAAAAGGTATGTGTGTGTGTGTGTGTGTGTGTGTGTGTGTGTGTGCACGTGAGAGAGAGAGATCAGGCATGCTTCTGTATCTCTAAATGCATTTTCTTTTTATGTTTGCATACTTTGCTTGCTATAGTCTGAATGTTGGTGTTCCCCAATTCATAGGGGAAATCCTATCCCCCCCCAAAATTGTATTAGGAAACGGACCTTTGGGAGGTGCTTTGGACATGAGAATAAAGTCCTCAGGAATGGGATTAGTGCCATATAAGAGAGGCTCCAGAGAGATCCTTATCCCCTTTTACTGTGTGAGGACACAGCAAGAAGGCACCTGTTCTCACAGGAAGGGGATCCTCACCAGAAGGCCACCATGCTGTCACCCTGATCTTGGACTTGCCAGCCTCCAGCACTGTGAGCAATAAATTTCTGTTGTTTATAAACCAGCCCGTCTGTGCTGTTTTGCTAGAGCAAAGACAATGCCTAACTATTTATAAGCAGCTTATTGAGAGTCTCTCCTTTATATTTTCTCTATTTTCACAGCCCCCAAAGGGAATTACTTACCAAATATTTCTGAGAAATTGCTGCTGATTTGGGAAAAATGTTTTATGAATTGCATGCAAAACTGGTAAAATAATAATAGCTAACATCTGAGAGCTTATTATATGCCAGGCACCATGCTAACTACTCTATGTGCAATAGAGCTTTTTTTTTTTTAATTAAGAAGTTTATTTTTTAAAAAATTGAGATGTTTATATTTCCCTTAAAACACTTTTTAAAATTTAAGTTCTAGTTAGTTAACATACAGTGTAATATTAATTTCAGGAGTAGAACACAGTGATTCAACACTTATGCACAACATCCAGTGCTCATAGTAACAACAGCCCTCCTTAATGCCGATCACCCAACTAACCCATCCCCCACCCAACACCCTCCATCAATTCTCATTTTGTTCTCCATCATTAAAGTTTCTAATGGTTTGCTTCCCTCTCTTTTCCCCCTCCCATATCTTCATCTGTGTTGTTTCTTAAATTCCACATATGAGCGAAATCATACAGAATTTGCCTTTCTCTGACTTATTTTGCTTAGCATAATACATTCTCGCTCCATCCACATTACTGCAAATGGCAAGATTTCATTCTTTTTTTTATGGCTAAGTAATATTCTATTGTATATATATATATACCACATACTCTATCGTTTCCTCAGTTGATGGACATTCAGGCTCTTTCCATAGTATGGCTATTGTTGATAAACACTGGGTGCATGTACCCCTTCAAATCTGAGTTTTTGTATCCTTTGGATAAATACCTACAGTGCAATTGCTGGATTATAGGGTAGTTCTGTTTTTAACCTTTGAGGAACCCCCAAACTGTTCTCCAGAGTGGCTGTACCAGTTTGCATTCCCACCAACAGTGCAAGAAGGTTCCCCTTTCTCCCCATCCTTGCCAACATCTGTTGTTTCTTGTGCTGTTAATTTTAGCCATTCTGACGGGGGTGAGTTGGTATCTCAGGTTTTGATTTGTTCTACATGCAACCTTCTTAATCCTCAAAAGAAACCTAAGGGGTAAGTAATGCTATCTACTCACGTTGACAAAGGAGGAACTGAGGAACAGAGAAGTTAACACTACTGGTTGCCAGAAACAGGGTCTTACTGACTGCACGGCCCACACTTAGGAACTCTCTCCTATCCTGCCTTCTCAAACCTTCCTTTTGCCCACCTGAGTCTGGCACTGTGTTCTAACCCTGACCCAGCTTTACACCTCATTGTCCTCTACCCATCTAGACTTCCTGCTGCTGGCTCTTCTGCTGTTTTCTGAACATCTCTAGGTTGATTCTCCTGACTTTTCGCTCATGGCTCATTCTGTCTTCTTTGCCTGGTTGGGATAGAGAAATGAGTAAGATAAGATGCCTGCTCCTGAGTATCTCGCAGCACAGTGACAAGGTAGGCACATAAACAAATCGTTTAGATACAAACCAGGGTAGAACCTGATGCTTTATCAGAGGAGGCATGGAAGGTGACTCGTACTGACTGAGAGTCATTGGATGCGATGGAGAAATGACAGCGCTGATCCAGCCGCGGTTCTAGGTGGTGAAAACAGAGCGATTAATAAAACACGGTCCTGCTCTTAAGCAGCCCACAACCGGTAAAGCCTGGGATGTTGGCATGTGGTCTGTCTGTGCACGGGGCGATTGCGTCCCTGGGTGGAACTCAGGTTCTTCCCCTCCACCACCCTTTGCTGCCCTCAGCTCCCCTCCATGTTGGGCTTTCACTGCCTTATGGGATCAGAAACTCAGATTTGGAGGACTCCTCTGTGACTGTTTCTCTTTAGTGGTTTTCAGACCATCCCATAAGACCCTTCAAGGTTCCCAGGGGCTCTAACAGAGACAGGTGGAGGTGAGTCAGTGGGGCAAAGAGAAATCCAGCAGGAAAGATTAAGCCACGTCCCTTTTAACTTCAACAAGGACAGCTGTGTTTTTATTTTTTTGTGTTCATTTTCACATAAGATCTCACTTAAAGGGTTAGGAAGGGGGAAGAGGTTTGGGCGGGGGCACTGATTTTATCTCTACACAGAAGAAATCAGGAAGAAAGGGGCTCTTCAAGAGATTAGAGTCAGAGATAGCTAAGACAAGAGCCTGGGCTTTCAACTTGGGGGCCACAGCGCTTCCAACTGGGCCACACTGTCTCACTGTGCAGATGGGAACCTCTGCAGGAGGCCCCCAGCTTCTCCCTAGAGTGACTGGAGACAGGTCCTGTGAAGGGTTCCCTTTGGGAATGGAATGGAGGAGTGTGAAAGAACTTTGTGGCTACTGCTTAGCACCTCTCCCTGGCTGTTGGTCAAGGTGTTCTCCTGTAGAACATGAGAGTGTGCTAGAAAAGAATCCAGGAATGGGAAGGTGGCAGGAATTAGCGTGTTTTGAAAGAGAAATTGCTTAAGAAGTGTCCCAGGAAAAACAGAAGTAAGCAGCTTTTCCCTGGGCACAGGGAACTCAAGTAGCTTTTAGGATAATGCTGTATACTTCATTTGTTTGCCAACTGCCCACGGAGGAAATAAAAGTAAATCAGCCATTGGCCATGCCATAAAGAAGCCTACAGGCCAGTGGGGAAGTTAAGGCATTTACATTTGTCAGTATAACAGGAGGGTGAAAGAAACAATGCAGTAAGAGATAGGAGAACAGGTGCATATGAGCTAGACATTTGTGAAGGGGAAATCACTGGTACTTCCTGGTGCTGGGTTGCTTTGACCTAGCACCCGAGGTCAAGTGAGCCATCACGAGATGGGAAAAAGCACCCCGTACAGAGGACACAGCAGGAAACAAGGCACAGAGGCAGGTCCTCACTACATCTGTATGGGGAGTGCGAATACTTTAGTCTGTCTTACTTGTACCCTCTGAAAGGTGGTTTTGAACTCTATCCCATTCTTTCCAGAACTTCAGGGGATGTCCTCTGAAATAGGTGGCCCTATTTCTTGGAATGCTAAGTGGGGCATAGCTGACAAGGTTGCTTTTGGAGGATTTAGTTTTCGTACGTTATGAAAGGAAGCCGGCATCAGGGAGAGATAGTAGACTTCCATCTTCTCATCAGTAATAGCTCATCTTCTCTTCCGTTCCTTCCCAGAGGGAGAAGGTGAGAGCTGATGAGCTGTGGGGCCCAGCAACGAGTCTGGAAAGGTGGCAGGCGACTGGAATTCCCTGAGAGCTCTGTCCCCACTTCTAACTTCGGCAAGCAGCTTGGAGACCAGCCTGAAATCACCAGGAGTTAGAGCCTTCTTCAGCCAGTTTGAGAACAGTGTTTATTGTTCCTTTGGCACTTCCCCAAGCCAGCCACCTGACATAACTCACAGAGCAGAGAGGGGATGGAGCACGGCAAATGGAGGGCACCTTCCTCTCCCCTAGAGAGAAGGTAAAAATGTGCCAAAGGTGGGGAGTGTGTGACCAGGTGGACAAGGGTCTTCATTCAGACAGCCTCAAGGTAGAGACAGAGCCAAGTGGAATCTTTTGGGGACAATTTTGATAATTTATCTTTTCCTTTTAAAAAACATCCAAGGGCACCTGGGTGGCTCAGTGGGTTAAAGCCTCTGCCTTCGGCTCAGGTCATGATCCCAGGGTCCTGGGTTCGAGCACTGCATCAGGCTCTCTGCTTAGCGGTAAGCCTGCTTCCTCGTCTCTCTGCCTGCCTCTCTGCCTACTTGTGATCTCTTTCCATCGGATAAATAAACAAAATCTTAAAATAAAAATAAAAAATAAAAAACATCCAAATTAGCATGGAGTTATACATGGTATTTTCTTAACATGAAAAACAAAAATCCCCTCTCTGTACTTTTAAAAAGTTCTTACATGCATTCTTCAATAAACCTGCTATAGAGTAATATTCATTCTCACGGTCAAAACACCTTAATATATTATAAAGTACAAAAGGTAGCAATAAAGTATGAATCAATGTCATAAATAAATATATATACATAAGATTAAGGAACAGAAAAAAAAGAATGAAGATACACATACTTTTATGCTTATCTGTCTTCTCCAAATTTTCTGCAATGGGTATATCTTTGTATTCAGAGAAGTTTTATTTTTGTAAAAACCAAGGGGGTTCCTTCCCTTCTTCTTCCCTGGGAATAAAGGGGGAACATTCATTCAGAGGATATGGTTTCAAGTCCCTTCACCTTTATTTCTCAAGACACACCAGCATGTTTAATACATAGAAGCAAGTCCTATCTCAAGATGTGGTCTGATCATCACAGAGCAGAGAGCGGCAACAACCTAACTCCTTGCACCACGAATATGGCGATATGACTCAAGTTTATGTTGATGTTTTGTTAACCTGTCTGATGGTTAGACTATTTGTGTTGTAATCCTAGCAAACTAAGGGCCTTCATTTTCCTTATGTGTACCAAGACTGGTGAATGCTTCAAGCATTCTGTGGTCAGAGAAGGTGCTGATATGGCCCTGGGGACTGAGCTCAAAGAAGCTAGAGTATAAACCAGATGGGGCCAAAGCAGGGAAAATGGGATCATAGTAGCAGAGGGGAGCTCAGCCAGCGTTCAGCCAATGTCAAGAAAAGGAGAAAAAGGGGCGTCTGGGAGGCTCAGTTAAGTGTCTACCCAGCTCCGGTCATGATCCCAGAGTCGTGTTGGTCTCCCCGCTCAGTGGGGAGTCTGCTTCTCCCTCTCCCTCTGCTCCTCCCACTGCTCAGGCTTTCTATCTCTCGGTCACTCTCTTTCAAATAAATAGATAAAAAAATCTTTTAAAAAATGGAGCAGAGCATCAAGAGCCTTGATAACAGACTGGGTCAAAGAAAATGAATTAGCCATGACCTTGGGAAATAGGACTCTGGACCTGTGCTCTTGGAAGATGTCAGGGACTGAGTTTTCCAGGATATTCGCTGTGCAGCTTGGGAGGGGTTTGGTCAATTTAAAGGAATTTAGTTTTGGGCAGAATATGTGATTAATATGCTGAAACCAAGTGCATGCCTTGATGCTTACCTCTATTAAATTCAGTCTTGCTATATTTGGTCCATTTTTACAGCTCAGTAAGAAATCTGTGGGACCTGATTCTGTCACCTGTGTGTTAGTTCTTATTTCTCCCTCTGTCTTTGATCCATGGGTTTGATCATTATGTATTCCAGGTATTCATACCAAATCCATTGAAATCCATCACCAAAGACCCCTGATGCATCCTCTGGGGATTGCCATTCAATCATAGGCTAACGTCCCACTACTTCCCCTCTTATCTCTGAGGGTAACCTGAGAGACCCCATGAAATCCTTCATTGTAGAACATTTCCCCAGATCCATCAGTTTAATGACCCTAACCAAAAAAAGACATGAGATGAATTTGACAAGACTTATTCTAGTGAGCAGATTATATCTCATCTTAGCATTTCCCCCTCCAGGATAAGCAAGCCCAAAGGCTCTAATCTTTTCCTAATACCGAAAAGGAGAATAATAAATTGCAATAAATGGAGTGACAATAAGCTAGATTCATCTTCAGTTGGGTGATGTACAAATTTCCATCCCCAAATATTTTTATTGTTGTCTAGAGTCACTTTGCTTGAAGATTCCACTGTCTGGATATCCAGACATATACCCACAAAGTAACCTTGTCTTGGTACCAGATCTGGTCTGGGACCAGTAATTAGCTTTGTTGGTCTAGAAACTCTTTGATCAGTCCTCAAGAATTGAACAGATCCAGGAAACCCAACCCCTGACAAACATACATTCAACACATTCATTTATTCATTTGAAAAAAAAAAAAGCTTCTTTGTATCTACTTGGTGATTTGCACACTGGTTTTGAATGCTGGGCTATAGCAGCAAAGAAGATAAAGTCTTCGTCCTCGTAGAGCTACATCAGTGGGAAGAGGTACATACTAAATAAGTAGGCAAATAAATAAAAAATGGAATTTTAAATAATTGTAAATGTCAAGAAAAAAATAATGCAGGATGGCGGATAAAAAATGATGACCTTCTGGCTGATGGACGACTGATGACATTAATAAATTCATGTGTAATATGGATTTCCTTTCTTGTGGCCAGTGCTTGTGTCCTCACTCCTGGGCTTTAGTTTTTACTTACAGAGGGTAGGAAAGCTAATTGGAATCCATGGTGATTTAGAAATCAAGGAAAGCCAGAAGGATGGTAGGAGAGCCTAGAGGATGGTAGCTTGCCCTGTTGTGTTGAAAACTCTAGTAGACCCAGTGGAATGGTAGGAAATGACATATGGAAAGAAAAACATTACATACCTGTGATTCAGCAAGAAAAAAAATGTAAACCTAAACTCAAATGACATTTTACAGACATTATCTGATGTAGCCTCTCCCTCCACTTCACCTCCTAATCCCAAGTCAAAAGTGATGAAGACAACGAATGTGCAGTTCTGGGTTCTTCTGACTTAAATTCCCTCACCGTGTGTGTGCTGTTGAGCCCACCCCATCTTTGGTGTGTCACTTGAAAAGAAAAGGAAGGCACTGGAGACCTCTTCACTCACGCCAGCATGTATTTTTCATCTTGTTTGTAGCCTGTGTTGTGCTTTTTGACTAATATAGCAAGTGAAAAACAAAGAAACTTCAGCTGAGTCTGCTTTATCAATTTCCATCTTGAAGCCTTCACCAGCCTCAAAGAAGTCTGGGCTAGCTGAGAATAAAAAATAATAAGCTACAATTTTTAAAAAAATTTCTATATATATATTATTTATTTATTTATTTTTATTTCTTTTCAGCGTAACAGTATTCATTGTTTTTACACCACACCCAGTGCTCCATGCAATACGTGCCCTCCCCAATACACACCACCTGATTCCCTTCTCCTCTCCATCTCCCATGTCCTCCATGTTATTTGTTATGCTCCACAAATAAGTGAAACCATATGATAATTGACTCTCTCTGCTTGACTTATTTCACTCAGCATAATCTACAATTTTTAAGCATTTTCTCTGTGCTGGCACTATCCTACATGTTGTACATGGACTCGTCTCTTTTAATTCAACAAGACAATCAATGGTGTACTGGTTAAGATGGTTAGCTGCTATATCAAATATATCTCCAAAGGAATAATGGTTTACACAAGAATTTAATTTTTTAATCATACATATAGTCTAAGTGGTTCCAGGTTGGTAGAGGGCCTCTGCTCCACACAGTCACTCAGGTAGCCAGGATGTTAGAAGCTCTACCACATCTAACCAGTGGGAAAGTAAAGAGGATGGAAGTTTGAATATAGGAAGTTTTTAATGGGTCAGGCCTGGAGGAGTTGCAGACTCTTTTTGCTCATATACTACTGGCTAGAAGTTAGTTGGATGGCCACAGCTCAAAGTTCAGGAGAGACTGTGAAATGTAGTCTCACCATATTCCCAGGAAGAAAAAGCAACAAGGAACTGTTACTATTATTTTGATTTTACATATGAAGAAACCACGGTTCAGAAAATTTAAGTATCTTGTTCCAGACAGTAATTAAGTAAATAAGTAAGCAAGTAAGTAGGTAAGTAAGCTAGGGTCATGGTGTTCCAATTAGGTTATTCCAACTCTAGAGACATTCTTCTTTTTAAATTTTTTTTAAAGATTTTATTTATTTATTTATTTGACAGAGAGATAGATCAAAAGTAGAGATGCAGGCAGAGAGAGAGGAGGAAGCAGGCTCCCTGCTGAGCAGAGAGCCTGATGTGGGGTTTGATCCCAGGACCCTGAGATCATAACCTGAGCTGAAGGCAGAGGCTTTACCCACTGAGCCACCCAGGTGCCCCTCTAGAGACATTCTTAACAAACACGCTGTGTGATTCCTTGAAGGATAGGCAGACTGTGGTATATCTTCTACATATACAACCTCTCTCCCCTGGGTAGGACTGAGCACACGATATCAAGTTTTGCCTCTCTGATCCCAATTTATCTACACTTTTTTGGCTGACCAACCCCCATCTATAGCCATAGTCTTCCTTTGCATGAGTTAATATCTATTAATCTGGAATCAACTTAGCTTTTTCCTCTGTCCAGGAAAAATTTCCATATCATATTTCTGCATTGATTTTGCTGACAAACTCAGAATTCTCAGGTGTACTTCATTGTTTCTTCCATTCAGATGACTCTACCTTTTTTTTAATTAAGATTTATTAATTTATTTGTCAGAGAGAGAGAGAGCATAAGCAGGGAAGCAGCAGGCAGAGGGAGAGGGAGAAGCAGTTTCCCCACTGAGCAAGGAGCCCAATGTGGGACTCTATCCCAGAACCCTGGGATCATGGCCTGAGCCAAAGGCAGCAGCTTAACCAAATGTGCCACCAGGCGTCCCCAGATGATTCTGCCTTTAGTCAATAAAGTCACTGCAGAGAATTAGGCTATTTCTAGGCATCATTTTTACACCTATGCATTCAAGACAGTCATGCCAGCTTTCTCTTTTGTTGTCACTACCATAGGATGTCCTATTCACAGCTGTTACTCCTCTGAGGTCCCTGAATAACCTGGTTCTGCTTGACTATCTTTAGTCAGTTTTACTGACCTCATGAGCACCCTTTCATCAGGGGGGTAAGCAAGGCAGCGACAGTACAGAGGATCAAAATTCCACAAAGGTTTATGCCTACATTGCAACTTCGTTCTCAATTCCTTCCCAGTTCTGAACACACACTCACTCCCAGCATAAAACCTATTTCCCATAACATATACAAGGAGTGTTTTCAAGATAGGAGGAATAAGTTTGACTTAAAAAAAAAAAAGATTTATTTATTTGAGAGAGAGAGAGCTCACAAGTAGGCAGAGAGGCAGGCGGAGGGAGAGGGGGAAGCAAGGCTCCCTGCCGAGCAGAGAGCCCAATGCAGGGCTCAATCCCAGGACCCTGAGATCATGACCTGAGCCAAAGGCAGAGCCCAGTCGCCCCTAAGCCTGACTTTTGACACCAATTCAGAGGTGCTTGTCATCAGGAAACCAGATGATCTAGCCTCTCCATCTCATGGAATGATGCTCAGAAATACAAATGTTTTGGTGCACCTGAGTGGCACAGTTGGTTAAGCTCACGACTCTATTTCAGCTCAGGTTGTGATCTCAGAGTCATGAGATCAAGCGCCATGTTGGGCTCTGTGCTCAGCAGGGAGTCTGCTTGAGATTCTCTCTCCCTCTCCTTCTGCCCCTTCCCATTTGTGCGCTCTCTCTCTCTCTCTCTCGCTAAAATAAGTAAGAGCCAAGATGCTCTTCAACGGACGAATGGATAAGGAAGATGTGGTCCATATATACAATGGAGTATTATGCCTCCATCAGAAAGGATGAATACCCAACTTTTGTAGCAACATGAACAGGACTGGAAGAGATTATGCTGAGTGAAATAAGTCAAGCAGAGAGAGTCAATTATCATATGGTTTCACTTATTTGTGGAGCATAACAAATAGCATGGAGGACAAGGGGAGATAGAGAGGAGAAGGGAATTGAGGGAAATTGGAAGGGGAGGTGAACCATGAGAGACTATGGACTCTGAAAAAGAATCTGAGGGTTTTGAAGGGGCGGGGGGTGGGAGGTTGGGGGATCCAGGTGGTGGGTATTGGAGAGGGCACGGATTGCATGGAGCACTGGGTGTGGTGCAAAAATAATGAATACTGTTACACTGAAAAAATAAAAAATTAAAAAAAAATCTTAAAATAAAAAAAAGAACTACAAATGTTTTTAACCATGAATAGAGTATGTAATTATGCACAAGGTAAAATTAGAGCTCTATCTATATTTTAATCAGAAAATCCTTTAAGAAGAAAGGGAATGCTGGTTTTTCCTGCAATAAACCATTTTAGGGAAGGTAAAAGCACTATCCTGAAGAGAAAGTGTAAAGAAATTAACTGGGTATCTTTCCCCTTTAAGTTGGAGACCCATTATAGTTTACCCCAATTCTGCTTAAGTATTCCCATTTTCAAAGCTCTGTAAATAGTAAATACATTGTGTAGGATGGGAAGTATAAAAGTGATGTTGTCACTCTACTCTAAAATTGTGAATAGGTTCCTTACTATTCAGTAGGAGGAAAAATATGCAAAATATACAAAATGTACCCTCTATTATTCTGGCCATGAACTTCATTGTTCATTGCCTATAAAGTTTTTTAACATGAATATTCAAATCTGTAGATTGAATATAATATAATCGATATGACTGACCAATTTGGGCTGATGAAATTCCATTTTCATAATGACCCTTTATCCCTTTTGGAAAAAAAAGTGGTGAGAAGTGGAATGGACAGTAGGTTTGTGTGACATGGGGATTAAAACATTTGAGAAAGTTAAGTAGGGGGAAAATACCTTGGTGAAAAGGTATTTCCTCCACCTCGCCAGGTGGAGAGACAAGAAGGTTCTGAGATGCTGAGTAGCCACTGGTGGGAATGAATGCTTTTGAGCGTGAGCCTCAAGGTGCCCTCCAGATGCTTTTCTGCATATGAGGAGATTATCAGAAGTTTATTGGAAAAGGAAGATAATTAGAACATTGGACTATGTGCTCCATGAAGTCAGTGACCATCATTGTCTTGTTCTCCACTGTGCCCCCTAGTTTCAAGCCCAATGCCAGGCATGTGGTAGCTGATAATCAAATATTTGTTGAATGAGAGAATTTGTTGAATACAAATATTTGTTGAATACATTTGTTTTCCTCCTCGAAAGAAAGAAAGAAAGAATGAATGAATGAAAATTACAAAAGCCAGGCTAGTCCTTGGGGCTGCTTGTAAAGAAGTTATAATATTCCTGGGGAAGAGGGCGCCTGGGTGGCTCAGCGGGTTAAAGCCTCTGCCTTCGGCTCAGGTCATGATCCCAGGGTCCTGGGATGGAGCCCCGCATCGGGCTCTCTGCTCAGCAGGGAAGCCTGCTTCCCCTTCTCCCTCTGCCTGTTTGTGATCTCTGTCTGTCAAATAAATAAATAAAATAAAAAAATAAAAAAAAATATTCCTGGGGTCCTGGGGAGAGAACCTTCTCCTGTGTCCTTGGGAAGGCCAATTTAGGGTAATGACAGCCCTGAGGTTGAGAATGCGGCAGAGGATTCCCACAAACAGTGCACAAAGTTTCCCTTTCTTCGCATCCTTTCCAGTACTTGCTATTGCTATGAGGTGACTGTTATTGCTATGAGGTTATTGTTATTGTTATTGTTAACTAAACTTATATTGGTAATCACTTTGCAATATATACATATATCAAGTTACCATGTTGTATATCTTAGGATAATACAATGTTGTATGTATATTATTTCACACTAAAAGTGGAAAAAATAAGCCGTGGCAATAAAATTTCTTTTTTAAAAGCCAAAAAACAAAAACAAAAAAGAATGCAGCAGAGGTGGTCAAGAAGAGATCTGATGGTCAAGGCTACCATATGGTAAACTGAGGTCACAGCATGACAGAATGACAAGACAGCAGCAAGAAGCAAATGAGTGAGCCCCGTCCCTTGCAGGACCTTTGAGGGGGAAGGCAGGAACCAGAGAATTTGGGGACTGATGATTCTACTGGGAATATGATATCAAATTACTGTGGATCATCACTTCTACCCATAGCAGTAACCATATGTCTCTCATCTTATCTTCTCCCTGGTTTCTGCTTTGCTCCCTTGATGCTAATGTGAAAAATGAAGGTAAATATATATACATATGTATACATATATATGTATACATATGTATATATATATATATATATATATATATATATATATATATATACTGAAACTTAAGCCCAATTCTGCTTTGTGGAATAAGAACCTTTCATAAATCTAGTTTCTTTCCTACACATTAGTCCTTCAAACAGAGAATGTATGACAGGAAAAAATTCCACTTTCCTTTCGTGTCAGAAAGATCCAGAGATTATTTCTCCCTACTTATATTGTGGTTGTGGGAGAATTTTGTTCAAGTTATACCTTATAGTCCCCCTTCACCTTCTTGAGCCTCAGAGAGAATTTAATTAAGACACCTCAAACTGATTAATGAACAGAGGTGGGAACTTGTTCTTCCCAGTTCACTTCTCTGACAATCCAAAGTCATTTCAGGTTGGAGGCAGACTAATCTGGCTTTTTTGTTGTTGTTGTTGTTGTTATAAGGTTAAAATGTGTTCACTGTCCAATATGTAGGGTCCATGCGGATAGAATTTTTTTCTTTGTCATTCAATACACATTGTCGAATTTATAAAATTAAAACTACGTGGAAACAGATAATTTTCTGAATGCTTAAATATGGTTCTGATCCCACCAATAGTTTCCTCCGGGTAAGACTGCCCTCATTTCCACCCTTTGTTCCTGGGGGTACTTCTGGTGTAGGAAACCAAAGATCTGGAAGAAATCTGTCCCCCCCACCCCGACCCCTGGACCTCCATCATGTCAGCTCACTTAGAAGTGCACTTGTTGGTAATTAATGGATGTGTATATGTCTGCGGGGGAGTCTCCTTCCCCACCCTTCAGCTCAGGAAACTGTAGAACGGCTGGCTTCCTTCTTGTTGGCTCTGAGCGGAGGGGAAGTGGGTGTACATGTGGTAACTTTTGTTAGATAACTGGAGACTGGAAACACACACACATTACAGATTAAAACTTAGAAATATTAAATAAGGTTTGTTTTCCTGCTTCCCACCATGATCCTATCTCTATTGACTTAGGATTGAGTGCTTCAGAGAATGCTATCAGAAGGGAGACTTAGAAAGAATAGAGGCAAATTCTTTCTTTGCTTGTTTAAAAAAAAAAAAGTTCCAAAAAAGACTCTTAAAACTCAGAGCAGAGGCACTATTCTTAAAATCTAAGGCCTTTTATTTTTGCAGGGGAGGTGTGAGATGAGGTGGTGTTTTGTCTTGTTTTTAAAGGCTAAAACTCTGAAGGAAGCCAGATAAAGAGTTAATTCCCTCTACAACTTTCTATAGAAAAAGGTCACAGCCTGGGTGAAGAGGAGCTTCCATTAAGGATAAAGGAGCCTAGCTGACAGTCGTCCCCAGAAACGGGTCCCCTCTGCCCCTGAATCAGCCTGGAACCGACCCATGATAGCAGAACAGAGCCCAGAGAGATGGGGGCACATCCAGGAAGAGGAGATCTGTATTTTCTTCCCTAGATAAAGCCCAAATGGGGAGCATTGCTTCAGAGAATTCTTGTATACCCACTTTGGAAAGTAGTTTACAAATGGGGGCAGGGCAGGTGTCAGTGGAGAGGGCACCCCTCCCACCGCCCACACCCAACAGGCTCAGGACACCTGAGAGGCACACAGCATAGTAGCCCAAAGTTCCACATGCCCCTTAGAGGGACACAGTGGGGCTGACAGAGGAGCTGGGCTGTCAGAGTGAGGATGATGACCTCTGTGGGTCTGTTCTCTGGAGACAAGGCACAATGGAGCATACACGCTGGTAGATACAGAAGGAACCCAAGGTAGTGACCAGTGTATACATGGTGCATTACACCCCAACAAATTCCATCAGACATGGGAGGCAAGCTGTAGACCAGACACCGCACCCCGCCAAAGTTCCCCTCAAAGTTAGACGCCGGGCAGGATGAGCAGAACACAGATGAAATCTTAGCCTGAAGTACCTGGAAAGAAAATCACTTAACTAATTGACTGATTTATCTGATTTAATAGCTTACGTGTTCTACATCAGACAGAATGAAGGCTCTGGCTAGGTATTAAACAAGTCACAGAAAAATTTTACAGCGTTATATTCTTTGTGTCCATTGAGTTTTATGGTCTGATGATTAATACTCACTATTTAAATAAGGGCTCTTGGGGGGCAAAAGGCCTGCTCAGAAACTGATTTCTCTTAATTTCCTTTACAGGTTTTTTAATAGAGGCATGATTTGCACTTTCCCAATTTGCTTGACCCCCTTAATGACTTTTTTCTTTTTTCTTGTTTTCAATAACTGTCATGTTGAGCATCAGCATTTGAATGATGGAACGGAAAACAACCTGATTCTGCTCTAAGGGCTGCTCCTGCAAACCCATCTGAAGGGTGAATTCTTTCCTAGTCTCTTAGATACAATCCAGGATGGGACCTATGACATTTCAGGCTTCCCTGAGATAACTAAAAAGTCTTTAAAAAAAAAAAAAGTCTTTAGTCACTTTAGTCCTCAGAACAAGCAAATATTCAAAAACTATTTTGATGTAATTAAATCAATTTGAGAAAAATCAAGTTAGATCCTTATTTTATAGTTCCCAGAAGATGAATTTTATATAGATAAAAGATTTTTTAAAAAAATTGAAACACCAGAATAAAGCACTGGCAGAGAGTAAGCTAATTAGGGACAGACGAGGACTGCTAGCATAAAAGCAACAGGAGAGGTTGTTGAAAAAGATGGTTATATCCAGCTACCAAAAAATGTAAGTCACTTGTCACCAACACCAAAAACAAAATGTAACGGTGTCTGACAAATTGGAAAACCCATTTACAAACAAACAGAATGAAGGATGAATAGCCCTAAATTAGAAAAGGAAAAAAAAGATTATAATTATATGAACACTAACACTGGTATAAAAGTGTGCAAAGGACCCACATAAATTGGCATGATTGAAATGAATGATGCTTAAGGCTGATGAGGGTGGGGTGAAATCTTGGCCCGTGTCCCCTCTTATGGGAGTTACCCAGTAACAAATGTCGTGTGTGGGGGGGCATTTCACAAGAAGTATCCCATGAGCTTTAAAATGAGCATTGCTTTGACAACAAAAATTCCATTTCTAAGAATCTAAAAAGATACAGGATTCCAAATTTATGGTTAAACCTGGTTACTGTTCATACATGACTTATGATGCTGACTCACTAGAAAGAGTATATACCAGCAGGGATAAGGGCTCTTCAATGAATGATGATTTATGTCTAATCTATGATGGGTAGTATGTAGCCATGTTAAAAAAATCCTCTTTTAAAATAGCATTCCATGGCAGGAGCACTAACAATGGTATAATGGTATATTATGCCATTACGGTATTATGGTATAATGGTATAATGGTATAATGGTATATTGGTATATTGGTATATTATACCAATGGTATAAGATTAGGTGGAAAAGAACAGGATACAAATGTCTGCACAATGTGTGATACCAATTTTACTACATACCTGTGTGTTTATGGATTTGTGGGTATCTTCATAGAAAGATTCTAGAAGAAAACACACAGAATGTACACAATGTCCATGTATATTTTAAGCGAGGAAAAGGAAATCTACCTATCAAGAATTAATCTTTTTCCTCCTTATCTTTCTAACTTTATGATTTTATAATCTGATGAAAACATTATAAATTGGCACATCAAGCAAAAACCATAATCTTATTTTTTGGCATTTATGAGTTTTTCCTTTGAGTCCTATCAAAGAAAGGAATGCAGGACTTTCAGATGGCAACTTGCCAACATCACAGATCAGGATTTTAATGAATTCTCTCCTTCTGAGGCCTAATTTAAGCCCAATTTAAAGTAAACAAAACAAACACACTACACCATAAAGGGGAACGAGCACTTCTTTGTTGTGTAGGCTTTGAATTTGGATCTCTTTATAAAATGAAAAATAGAGCAAAAAATTAGCTTAATAAGCTAGACTTAATAAGCTCAGGCTTTTTTCATTAAAGGTTTAATAACATAGAATGTCATTAGAAAATGTAGGTTTGTCAGTGATTCAGTTTTCTTCTGCCTGAATGTTGACCAGTAAATATTCTAGATGCAGGGGTCAGCATGTTTGGGAAATAATCTGTGGTTCATCAGTGACCTCAACCCTTTTCATCTCACATCTTTCTTACCTACTAAACACACATGCACACCTCCCCCCCACACATACACCCTAACATTTTTTTTTTAAATTTTTGGTGACCTTATTCACCAGTCTAAACATCACATTCAGCCTGTCTCTTAATGATCCTCTGAATCCCACAGAATGAAAACCCTATAACTGACACCAAGATGAGAATCCTCTTGGAAGAAGGGAACAAGTGGCGGGATGGACGGCGGTGTTCTCAGCAAGCTGAAACTGTCTTTCAGCCCATGACATGACCTGCAGGACAACACGGATATAACGTGCTTCGTCTGTCTTAGTCCAGTTGAGCTGCTAGAGCAAAAATGTCATAAGCTGGGTGGCTTATAAACAACAAGCATTTATTTCTCACAGTTCTGGAGGTTGGGAAGTCTAAGGTCATGGCAATGGCCAATCCAGGATCTGGTGAGGACTTAACTGTCTTCACAGGGTGGAAAGGATGAGGGAGTTCTCTGGGGTGTGTTTTATAAGCATACGAATCCCATTCATGGGGGCTCCACGCTCATGACCTAAGCACCTCCCAAAGGCCCATCTCCTAATTACCATCACACGGGGTGGAGGGGGGTAGGATGTTGGCATAGGACTTGGGGGTGAGGGAACAAATGTTCGGTTTGTAGCACTGTCCGAAGCATCAGCAGCAGATGGGAAAGAGCATAGACCCGTTGGTCATGGATCCCAGGCTTCTCACTTTTTTACTAAGAACCATGGGCCACTATTTAAAACAATGGGCCCCGATGAGTAAGCTGTGTGCTTGTCGTATTTGTCTCTCTCAGCTTTCACCTCACCCTGTGAGATAAGTGTTTTTTGTTCCAAATGGGCAGATGAGCAAAGCGAGGCCCAAGAAGCTCACCTGCCTGCTCACCTCACTTATTTGGGTCTTTCACTCCCCAGCTCAGGCCCTTCTCCCATCGCTGCTCCTCTCTCAGCTAAGAGGACAGCCCTGGGTGTGCCTCGGTTGGGTCTGGGCATGAGGTGGTAGCTGTGCCATCCCCCAAGCGCCTTCCAGCACAGCCCTTGACAAAGAAGACTGGAACCTCTCCCGCCCTCTTCTCTACCCAGACAAACTGTTAGAAAAAACTTCATTTCTAGGGCTTTTGTTCTTTGGTGTATCATTGGATCTCCTCACAGAGTCATTGTCTGTTGAGAGTTGAAAATAATTAGGATTATTTTCCTTCAAAATCTTCAGTCTTCTCTTCCTTCCTGATAGCTCTTCATCTCTCCCCTTTAAAAGATTTATTTACTTATTTGAGAAACAGAGAGAGGGCCTACATGAGCAGGGGGAGGGGAAGAGGGAGAGGAAGAGAGAGAATCCCAAGCAGACTCCCAGCTGAGCGTGGAGCCCAGCTGAGGTCTTGCTCCCACGACTCTGAGATTATGACCTGAGCTGAAATCAAGAGTTGGACCTTTAACTGACTGAGCCACCCAGGTGCCTCCTCCCATTTTATAATATGACTTAAAATCACTAACTTCTAATAACTAAAACTCATTTACACAGATATATTCCTCTCTCAGGCCTATTTTGCTTTTAAGGCTCATGTAATTAATTGTGGAGGAACAAGCGTTCCTCACTGATCAATATATAGACACTAATCAATATATAGTCTACTCTAGTAAGTCTAGAATGGCTTTGCACTTTTAAATAGATTTAGAGTATACTATTTAATGTAAGCACAAAAATGTAATTAACCACTCCTTTACATGGGGAACACTGAGATAGTTCCCAATTTTACACCGCTAGAAATAATGCTTCAGTATATTTCTTTTTATCTGAGTGCCAATATTTCCATAGAGGAGATTCCTAGAAGTGAAATGATATGCGTATTTTAAAGTTTGGTAAATACTGCCAAATTGTTTTCCATAAAATTTGCATCAATTTGTCTTCCCACCAAGAGTACATAAGAGCTCCTATCTCCTCACATCCTTGACAAGGATGTAAATAAATATTTGTTAATTTAAAAAATTAAAAAACTATCATTATTATTTGGTTATTGGATTTTTTTTAATGTCGTGAGGCTGGGCATCTTCAAATAGGTTTTTAAATTTTTGTTTTTATGTAAATTGTCTATTCACCTTGCCCACTTTTCTATTGGATAATTTATCTTTTTATTGACAATGTTAGAATTTGCTTTCCATCTCTCTCTGTGTCTCTATGTACACATATACATGTAGGCTGAAGAAATATATATATATAACAGATATATCTGTCTCTCTGAATCTCTCCATAAGAGATGTGTCTAGGCACATAAATGTCTGAGATTTATATCTTTCCCAGTTTATTGCTTACCTGTTTATCCCTTAACACTTCTTATGGTATCTTTTGCCCTACAAAAGTTTTATTAAAGGTAGACTATCTTTAATTTGTTTTTACTTTGTGTGTTAGCCTAGGGAGGATTTCCTTAACCTTCTTCAATATTATGACTGTTTGAATCTTTAGATATTTAATTCATCTGGCATTAATTTTATATGAGGTCAAATGCCTCCTTTATATATAATACATAATAAATATATAGTATAACCAACAATTTTGTTTTTTTTTCCTTTATATGAATCCATTTGTCTCTTCTTATCTCAGCATCATACAGTTTTATTACTAAAACTTTATAGTATAAAGAAAATTTTCCCTAATTAAAAAAAAGTTTCTTGGCTATTTTCTTGCATTTACTCTTCTGGATAAAGTTTAAGATTTGTCCAGTGAAACTTCACTCTTCACAAATACTAAAGCATGATTCTACTTCTGGCCATCAGACACTAACTTGTTTAAACAAATCCTTTCATTAGGAAGGACGAGAAAGGCTGGACAAAACATTTTTTTAAATCTCTTTGAAAGTTTTGGAAAATCACCAAAATTGCAAGATATATAAATGTAGATGTAGATATAAGTAGACACATTTTGGAAAATTATATCTGTATCTGTATCTCTATATCTATAGCTGTGTGTGTGTGTGTGTGTGTGTGTGTGTGTGTGTGTGTTACCTTTTTGAAAGTATTGGAGAGATCCCAAAGCAATAAGTACTTGAGAGGGCAAAAACTCAGAGAAAGGGGAATCCATAGAGTCGAGTCCAACTGGTGTCAACTGGTGGCTAAGAGATTGATTTCTTTGTTTTGATTTATATGAAGGATGTGCCACCAAAAATTGAGTACAGGTTCCATCAAGGAGGACTGGCCTTGGTTAGATAGAGAGCTAAGGTTTCCAGCCAAAATCCTTGAAGAGCTATATTTTAGGAGTAAATGTAGCCTGAGATAGACTAACCCTAGCTCTCATAGATTAAAGCCCAGTTGTAAGGGATTCAGGTGATTAAGGTGATCTACATCTATTATAACTGTTTTCACAAGTAAAATCAAATCTTTTCTGAGGAAGATAATATATTTTAAAGTCCTGAATTATCTCTATAATTTTTCACACAGAATATTTAGAATTCAATTAAAAAATGAGACAAAGAGAGAATAATTAACAAAAAAGAATCAAACAAAAAATAAGAAATAGAGACCCACAGATGATCTAGATATTGGAGTTATCAGGTATGAACTTTAAGTTAACTATGATTAGTATGTTCAAGAAATGGGATGATAAAATAGAGAATTTCAGCTGGAAACTAGAGACTATGAAAAAGGACCAAATATAAACTGTAGAAATGTACGGTAAAGTAAATGAAATTAAGAGCTTAACATCAGATTAGCCACAGCTAAAGAACAAATTAGTGAACAGGAAGATATGTCAGAAGAAAATATCCAGAGTAATACAAGGAGAGAATGGCATTAAAAATGGAAGCATATAGGGACATGGTGTAAAGGTCTAACATATATATAGCTGGAGTCTTAGAAAGAAAGGAAAGAGAATATGGGCAGAAGCACATTTGAAGAGATATTGACTGAGATTTTCCAAAAATGACCAAAAACTCAGATCACATTTTTAAGAAGTACTATAAACTCTAATTATAATATGTAGCACACAAACAATCCCTCCTCACATCTATAGATAACTTAGTAACACTGAAAAAAAAAAAAACCCCAAAGACAAAGAGAAATATTAAAAACCAGTCAAAGAAAGAAAGAAAATAACTGCCTTCTGAAAAAGCACAACAAAGATTTAGGGCTGAATTCCTAATAAAAAAATGGAAGACAAAAGATAATGGAATGACATCACCTAAATTTGAAACATATATTATAGCAACCTTTTCTTGAATACCACTAATAAGTTCACCAAATAACCAGCTCCATTTGGGGATACATATGACTGACAGAAACTTCTTTTCTTAGCTTGTGTTAAAATATATCGGCCTATAATTTTCACTGTTTAAGTTTTATCCAGAGAATTTCAGAGAATTTGGAATTTCAGAAAATTTGGAGCTAATTTTTCCTCTATTTTGTTGGGAAGGATAATTCTCAACACCTTCTGGAGCTTAAGAAACATTTTCAGACTTACTGAAGGTCTCCTACCATCTTTCCTTTCTGTAACCACTGAGCATCTATTTTGTGTAGGTCAGCTCTCCTAACTGATGTGAGTATGGTGATAACCAGGACATATTCACTATTGGAGTTCATAAATTGGAGGGTTGGAAAGATTGTAGACAGTAATTGTAATGCTGTGCGATAAATTCAATCATAGGAGTGAGTACAAGATGCCACAAGGGTATACAGCAGGGGTATTTAACTCAACATAAAGAAAGAGGACATCACTCTCAAGGAACTGATACCTGAGATGAGACAGGAGCTATATATTTTCCTTTTTGAATGGAAATGCAAACTATGTATTCTAGATGTAGAGAACCATACATGCAAAAGCATAAGAAAGTGAAAGAACATGCCATCTGGTCTGTCTTATTCTCAACTACAGCAGATGAGCTCCTTCCTGAAGTCAGCAAATACAATTTCCAGCAGCTCCAGAATTGCATTGTTCCAGTTTAGCAAACTCAGTGGAAAGAAGTTTCTTCCTGTGGTCCATTTATCACTTTCCAGGCATGAATGCTTCTTGATCTTGCTTGGCTCTTATGCCCACTGCCCAGACTATTTAGCTTTGGTAGAGAAATGAAGTACCAGGATCGCACAACCTTGAACCACAATTAGGAAAGAATCAATCATTTCCAGCTCCAGTGGAATTACATGGAGTAGGGGATGGGTAGGATCCCAAGGGATAAGATGCTGGTCATAAATAAGTGTTGCTTATTACATTCTCTCAGCCTAAACAGCAGGGGTTATCTGCGACCCTATTCTCAAGAGTTTTTTTGTATGTTGCTATGGAAAGAGCATGGAATTTGGAGTCTGGACTCTTGGCCATGTTTATTTGTCATGCTGAACAAGTCACTCTTTTAAACTTCAACTTCTGTGTTTATAAAAATATGTGCAATGTCAGACTGGCTATAGTCCCCCAAAATTTAAACTTAAATTTAAATGAGATCATACACATATAAGCACCAACCACAAATCCCAGTACACAATACCTATTTATTTCCTTTGTTTTTCTTGGGCTTTCAGGCATCTAAGAGATCAGGGCCAGGAGTGAGAATTGTCCATAGATAGATCAGATATTCCCAAGAGTTGAAGAAACACAACAGCAGACTGTGGAAAGGGCTGCATTGGGGGAGAGAAGAGCAGAGATCTGAGTCATGGTGGAGAAGAGGATTTGTGTCTGGAGTAGACAGTACCTTAGCTTTTGAATTGGCTCCGTCATCATTTGTGTGTGTGTGTGTGTGTGTGTGTGTGTGTTCAACCATATCTATGTGTCTTACTCATATTAGACAAGTTAAAGATAAATGATTGCCATTGGTTCAACATGACACTGAAGAATGAGGACCAAGAGAAAAAGAGACACATCTTGCTTGAACAAGGTACATGTAATGCTCCCTTCACATGGAGTGTTTACCATGTATGTTAATTATCCTGCAGCATAACAAGAGCTCGGAACATTAGGACATATGCTTCAGATTAGGTTTGCTGCAAATCCCGTCTGGTGACAGCAGTCAACAGTGTCTATGCAGACCCAGCCTTGCTGGGTTACTGCTCTTGCAACATGGCTATCTGCTTAAAAGTTTAAAAGAGAAAGAAAAACTGCTGACAGAGCAAATACAGCAAGAGCAGGTCTCCTAGTGAGGCTTATCTTGGTCCTCCCTGTCTTTGCTGTGAATTTTTCCTTCACTATGACCTTAGCAGTTACAACCTGATTGGTCTTCTTCTTGCCTGGAATATGTTCAAATTTCCTGGGCATGCTGAGAACAGAATTGGAAGTTGATGGTAATGAGAAATGCTATAATTATAAGGTATCTTAATATTGAAAAAGAAAATGGATCTTTAAATTTATTTTCATTAATAACACAAGATGCTGGCATCCTGGAATGTAGCTCTCCTCTCCTCTCTCCTCCTCTTCCTCTCCCCGCCCTTCATTCCTTGCCCCTCTCCCCTCCCTCTTTTCTTACCTTCTCTTTCTTAATTTTGATCTTTATTGTTTGAATAAAACATAGTAGTAATACACAATCATAATTTTAAAATGAACAGTACCATCATTATGTAATAATAATAATAATAAAGTGTAGCTGCCTTTAAAAATTGCTTTTGTAATTACTGCTTTAAACACCAGTGTGACTGTAGGGGGGTGGGGAGCTTATTTATGCTGCCACAGCTTACACGCTGCCATGGTAACATCTGGGCTGTGAGTGAACAGTGAAGCTTGTCATAAAAATCAACTTTGGCATAGGGAAATGACAGTGAATGGAACAATTTTAACTACGGGGGTACTTCCATTAGACAAAGTATATGTACAACTGTCTCCAGAGAGGAAAAAAAAATGTCGGAGAGCCTCCTCCCTGGGACCATCCTTAATAAGATGGAGAGCAGCGGACTCTCCATTGATTTAGAGACACAGAGTGTGGCCTCTGTTTACTTAGCCTTTTCCACTATCTTTTAAAAAAGGTTTTGTTTTTGTTTTTAACATACACATTATGTTTGTTAATTGCTAAAAGTGTATGCTGAAACTGCTCCTAGAAAATGGATTTTCTCCAGCAAGTTAATTTAGCTGTACATTCAATCAAATTTGAAATCAAACTATATTTCTCCTTCAGGGTAGATTCCTCTGAAAATCATCTCCAGACTTTGGCAGGAGTAACTTGACTGCAAGACAGAGGGAATCATGAAGCTGGGAGGAGGGTGGAGGGAGGAAAGGCCAGTAAATTAAGTACCTGTCAACCTCAGTTTGAGTTCTAGTTCTGTCCCTTATTAATTTGTGATCTTGGGCAACTAAGAAGACATTTAAGTTCTGTGTTTCATTTTTCCCTCTGCTACAGAGGAGACAATAATGGTAAAAGTATAAGGAAGTGCTCTGTGAGTTATGAAGTGCTATATAAATGGCAGTTATTAAAGGAATTAAGTACCCTTGAGTTTTAACTTTCTCTTTACAGAGAAAGGCTCTTATTTAGGAAGACCTCCTAAGATAGTTTCACTAGCCATGACTGAGAAAAGAAAAATGTCCCTTCCATTGTAAAGCATGGTTTGGTCACATTGTTAATACATCAATTCACATTCATTCATTTATGAATTCAGACATTCATTCATTCTTTCTTATAGATGTCTGACATTTATTCAGATTCTAGTAAATAAAAGGCACTGTGCTAGGCAGAGGAGATATGATGAACAAGAATTACTTAAGCTCTGGCTTTTTGGATCTGTCCTTCCACTGGGAGATAAAGGCAAAAAAAAGTACACAAATAAAAAACTAAATAACAAACTATCATAAGTGCTACAAAGAAACAAAGAAGGGAATTAGAGAGATTTTACAATAGGAGGAGAGTGGGGCTAAATAGATATGATCAAAGGTCTATCACAAGAATTAATGTTATAAAGGACAGAGGTAGGGGAAGTATTCAAGAGAAACAGCATGTGCAAAGGCCCAGGGGTAGAGAAGAATTTGGCTTACTGAGAGAGAGAGAGAACTGAAATTAGGCCAGTATGTCTGGGTCATGTACGCCAAGGGGAGACAGAGTCAAAATGAATGTGGAGACACAGCTAAAAGCTAAGTTATGCTGGGCCTTGGTAATTTTATTCTGTATGAGATGGAAAAACCATTGAAAATGTTTTAAACAATGGAGGACACAAGTAGCTTCTTGGGCTACTCTACTGTGAGTCTTTTTGAGTTAGAATTCTGGTTATTTTGCCACATACCTTAGCATAGTTGAACATACAAGTAAAAAACAAATTCTGGTTATCACCCGTTAAGGGAAATCTGAAGATTAGTCTGAGTTCATTTTCCTATTGCTTTAGACATTTAAGTTGAAAGCAGGAGTTGGTTTTATTAGTGGAAGGTAACTCCATCTTCCATTTGTAGTATGATGGCAAACTTATGATTTTGATGGTCTTTAGAACTGAGGAACAGGAAAGAAAAGACTGAGGCTTTTCATCAGGAAGGCATGCATATAATGAACTGAAATTCTTTGAACTTAACTGCATCTAGGGAAAAAACACATTGCTGGAGGACTTTGTTAGCGTCCTATACGTTCCCCCCCCCAAGACATTCAAGAATTCACAGAGTACAATTTTCCGCAAGAATATGAATAAAAGTTTCTGTTCTGTTGTGCTTTCTGTTTTAAAATTTTTGTTCTGGGCAGAATCCTGTCACCGAGCAAGAAATGCTAATTGGACATTTGATTCATCTGGACAGCTGTGAATGGAATTTTTGCTAACCAGCAGCAGATGTAGACCTAAAACAGCATGGCAAACGGCCATTGGCATAGATGTGATGTTAGCTGCATGTGCCCATGCTCCAATCCACAAGCATCTCAAAGTCTTTTTTTCCTTGAAAGACATTTATTAAATATTTTTGTAAATTAATCTTAGTGATTGTAAAGGGCCAACTCAATTCATTGGCACGGGAAGAGAGAATCTGTCACAGTCTTTTTTAGTACTCCAAAGAGTGAATCGGTGGAGTTAGATGGGAAATACTTGCTTTCCAGTTGAAAACGCAGAACAGATGCTGGCATTATTAACAGAACATTGCCTACTTGCAGTTTATGTCCTGGATGGAGCTGTCTGCCACTTGGTCTCCAAGTAATACCCTTAAGTTTATTTAGGAATAAAAGCCTTTGGAAATGAACCACCCCAAACAGGAATTCAGTACATTCAGAAGATGATACTGATCTTTCTTTTTCTTTTTCTTTGGATACTGGTCTTTCTTGTTTGCTTTTAAGTCTGATGAACTGGTGAATTGATTTTATATCAGATGTTGGTTTATTTAAAGTAGTCACAATTAACCAGGAGTGAATCTTGAAAATCACTCATGGAATTTATGATAAAGGAACAAAAAAACATGGGTTCTAGCTCCAGAGCTTTTGATTTCAAGATTCTTCCTTGACGATTTTGATGTGCACCCATCATTGAGACTCTCATCAAAATAAGACTTTAAAAAAATTGCTTAAGATCTCTATCATTAGTTCAATGTAGTGTCTATGGACAGCACACTCACATCATCATCACACCACACTCATGTATCATATAGTTCCCATAACTAAAGAATGAGTCAAGAGGAAATCAGAGGGTTTGGCATTCCCAAATCCAGCTGGCCTGTGATCCTCCCTACACTGTCCTAGCTTGAATTTCTAAAAGAAATCAGTCAACTTTTCCAATGTAGGTTCCCTGGGCTTGGTTCCCACTGTGTGAAACTGTGCCCCACTCTCCCTCTCATTCTGTGTAAAATAGAAGATTTTTCATTGGTCACTTTCATTTTGGCGGGAAACCACATTTTCCTATGGCCACTTATATCTTTGGAAGGTTTCCCTCTATGGAGAACTCCTGACAATCTACATGGAAGCACATTAGAAACCGTACAAAACAGGAGAGCTTTGTTTTGTCTTAGATCTTGCTCTTCTCTCCTACCTGCCAAGAGATTCTGGTTTAACTGGTTGGGCCTGAGGTGTTTAACTGTTTTAACATATTAATAGCTTTCCAGATGATTTTAATATGGCCAGATTTAAGAACCACTGGTCCATAGCATCCTAGTTCAGTATCCACAGGTCTGAGGATCTGCCTCATTATGATGATTAAGAATCACCAATAAAGAAAATCATTGGCTGGATTTATAAACATGCTGGGATGCATGCACATTCTTCATTATAGCCTTATTATGGCTTGGCTATTTATACATCAACATGCAGATCCAACTGAGTTGTCCAACATTTATAGAATGGGACATGTTGTAGGGAGTGGCACATGGTAGGCAGGGATTGGTCATGATGGGCCTTATCCGCCATCGTTAAGGGTATGCATTTTGATCTATAGGCAATGGAGAACGATTGAAGGGGAGAAAGATATAGACTCGTCATATATCATCTTAAAAAATGCAAGTCATCGTGACTGATCATCTGTCCATAGACACCAATCACGTCACTCCTGAGCCAAACCATACTGAAGGGATTCAGGCAAGAGATAATCTACTTAAGAAAATGCAAACCATCCATTTATCCATTTATTCACTGAATAAACACTTATTGAACACCTACTATGTACCAAGCACTAGGGATACAGAAAGATTTCTCAACGATGGCACTATTGACATTTTGGACAGACAGGATATTGGGGGCAGGGAGGGGGCAGCTGTCCTGTGCACTGCAGGATGTTTGACAGCATCCTTGTCCTCTAGACACCAGATGCCAATAGCACCTTCTACCCTCCACCATGCTTAGTCCAAGCTGTGACAACTGAAATAAGCACTGGCATACAGAGATGAATAAAGCATACATCCTGTCCTTAAGGAGTTTATAATCTAATCTGGCAAAGAAAATATGGGCATAAAAAAGCATAATTAAGGGTAAAAGTATCATACAAACTGTTAAGAGAGCTAATATAGAAGGAAACAGTATCTCCATTTATGGTAAGCAAGAAAGCCTTCATGGAGCAGAAGAGGCTTTTGAACAGGCCTTTAAAGATGTTCTGGATGCACGAAGGTGAACTGGAAAAGCCGACACTCAGAAGAACCCCTCAGCTCCACAGTCTTCTTGTGTAAGTCACCATATGAGTATAAGCTGCTTTGGATCCCACTAATTGGACCAGGGTGGGCACCTAATCAATGTACAGGTTGACTAGTGAACCATAAGGTGGCTTGCCAGAAATGCTCTGATTGTGGGCTTTCCATCAGATTTTAACTTTTCTCATCCATTTTTCACCCAGCTTGATTTTAAGGTGGTATGCACAAGTATGACTATTTAATGTTCAGGTCTCATTTTGATTGGTTGATATTTGGACTGCACAGGTCATTACATATCATGAATATGCTCCTGAACTCTCCACCCAAGGACATCATTCAGATTGTATTCTATGGGAATGGTGCCCTTAGAGTTGTGAAATTTCCCCTGCTTCTCCCCCCCCCCCCCGCCTCAGCAATGTATAAGGTGGATTAGAGGAGTGAAAGCCTGACATTTCTCCACCAGACAAATCTCTTGTCTCTTGTTCTCTTGACCTCCAACCTGCCTGACCCTATGATGGGTGCTTGTACCCCTCTGTCTCTATTTGCATCAGTAGAGTGAGTTAGTTCAGAGAGGGTAGTGGGAGAGCCCACAGCATTTCCATGAATAAAATGGATATTTCAATCTCTGCTTCTCCTTGGGTATATTCTTTAAAACCTAGAAGAGCAGGGACAAGTAATTAGATGCTTTTTACTGTACTCATGTTCAGATTGGGTTTCCATGGAGCCATGTAGCAGCTTTAGAGTCGGCAACGTGGGACAAGGGATAGGTCACATAGGAGGAGCTCCAGATTCCTGACTGTCACTCTGTTCCCTTGACCTGGAATAGTTCAGCTATCTAACTATCTATCCATCATCTATCTGTCTCCTGAGTAAGGTGTAATTTGGAAGAAATAAAATAAGAATTTCTACTGTTTAAAAAGAGTTTCAAAAGTGCTGATAAAATGGTTTGATTGTATGGCCTCAACTTCTCATTCTGTCATCAAGACTAATCTTCTAAGAGCCAGCCTGCCTGGGCTCTTATCCCAGTTCTGTCACCTCTTGTGATGTAATTTGGGGCAAGTGTAACCTCTCTGTGCCTCATCCTTCATCTCTAGAGTGGAGGCCACAGTGTTAGCCTCATGGGATTTTTGTTAGGGTTCAATGCAGGCATATGTGTAAGGCATTCAGGAGGGTGCCTGGCACATTGGGAGCATCATGCCGTTGGAAACCCTGATACAGCACCATTTCCCAAGAGCAGGGGGTCTCCCTTTTCTTTTAAATTCCTCCTCTGTTGGCTGCTTGTGTCTGGATTTCTCTTCCTGGGAGAACTAAAAAATACCTTTCAATTGTCAATGCTTTTCTTTCTGAGAGTGGTGATGCCTTATTCCTTGCCTGTCATGCACACCTGCTGTAGGGATTCATTAGGCCCTTTCCCGAGATCAAATCTTGGTGGGTGAGGGAGGAGCCCCAGGAAGAAGAGATGGGGGGGCTCCAAAGTCAAATTTCTATTTCTCCCACTTTTTCCAAGTGATGATTTCAAGTCCCCCAGCTTAGAAACTTGTTCTTTTCTCTCCATCCTTTTGGTCATTCATATCACCAAATTGCAGATGGCCTTAGTATGGCTCTAATAGCCACCTCTGCCTTCCCATTGGTCTTTCACCAGCCAAGTGCAGGTTCTCATCATCTCCCTTTTGGACAGAGGTGCTCATCAGGCTCCCCACTGGGTTACTTAAATTTGGACTTATCCTTCTCTAAACCATGATGGACATCACTGACAGATTCTATGGCTGGTTGTTCTCTCAAACTGTGCTCAAGAATCAGACAATCCACACTTTGTTGCCTGGCTTAAAATCTCACAGTTGGGCTCATTTATTCAACATTATTTCTGACCCCAGACTTATGAATCCTATTCTGTATTCTGACTCCCAGGTGGCTCACATGCACATGACAGTTTGAGAAGCACTGCCCTGGGGTATTCAGAGATCATTACAGGGAAGACTTGGGTTCTAATACTCCCTTCATTGCTCTCCAGCATGTGACATTAGAAATGACTTATTCCTCCTGAGTCACAGCTTCCTTACCTGTGTAGTGGGAAGGACATATCTGTACTCATTGTTTTTGACTTCTTGGACATAAAAAATGGAATTTGAATGTGCAGGTACTCTGAAAACTGGAAAGGGCCCCAGTCACTTACTATATGTGGCTGGGAGGGGACAATGACCTTCCTCCTGGCTATCGCTTGTGAGTTTAACTTTACCACTGTATTCTTTCTTTCTAGCTCTGAGTGAACTCTACCGTGTGTGAAGATGTGAACAAGTCAGCAGATGATGCATTTATTTTTGAACACGTTAATTTCTTTATCAGCTCTATTTTCTGAGGACATCGCTGTATTACATTAATGCTTCAAGTTGTTAACAATACCACCTGGCACTGCAGGCATCACTTATATTCACAGCGTAAAAGCCCAGGGGGTAGCATGGAAATTGCCATCCAAACCCCAATGCTGGATTCCCTCCTTGGCCTGCTTTCCATCTCCTCTTGGGAGAGCAGGGCCACCATTCCCTCCTGTTTTCAAAGCTTTTTATTTATGATGGGATCTGGCTTCTCTGAAGTTTATTTTGTTTTTCTCTAGTGGATTTTGAAGTCTTGGGGGAGCAGAGATCCTTCATAATTTCTTTCTTATCTCTGTTTCCTCAAGGCTTAGCACATAGTAGGAATGCAAGAAATACCTGCGTAATTTGAGTGGTGGAGGAAAATACGAAACCTATCATTTTATCCTTATTCACTCATTTGCTCTCAGCATCAGTGGAACTTACAGGTAAGCCATCTTTGCCAGTTTAGATTAGATCTTGTGCTCCCATAAGCTTTCATGGTACACTTCAAAATACTCATCACTCATATATGCACGCATCTTCAGTGAATGTCTCTCCTGACAGCTTGTGAACTCTCTGATAGCAGGGATTGTCACTTACTCCTCCCCATATCCTCAAAGGCCCAGAACAATATCACATACTAAGTGTTCAATAAATATTTGTAGAATTAATATGAGTGGTTTGACATAGATTCCAATTTCTGAAGTTTTCTATTGCAATATTGTGATTTCTAAGAGATACATATTTGGGGAGGAGAGGCAAAATGGCAGAGGCGTACTGGACTGAAATGAAATCAGGTCACAGGAGTTCAGCTCGATAGTTATCAAACTATTCCAAACACCTACAAACCCAACTGGAAATCAAAGAGAAGAAGAGCAGCAATTCTAGGAACAGAAAATCAACCACTTTCTGAAAGGTAGGACATGTGGAGAAGTGAATCCGAAGCAACAGGAAGATAGACCGTGGGGGAAGGGGCTGGCTTCTGGCAAGCGGCAGTGCACAAAATCAGAACTTTTAGAAGTCTGCTGCACTGAAGGACATAGTTCCAGAGGTTAAGCAGGGGTGGAGCCTTTGCAGGGACAGTGTGGTCTCAGGATCCGCAGGGTCACTGAAAGATTAGGGGTGTCTGAGTGTGGCAGAGCTCTCAGGTATTGGAGCTGGGAAGCTGACTACAGAGATGGAGCTGAGGAGTGAGCTCTCAGTTCAGGGTTACCTTAAACCATGATCCATGGCACAGTCGGGGCACTGCTCTTTGAGCAGGGACCCCACAAGGGGCAGATCCAGGAGACTCACCTTCCTCCTCTGGAGGCAGGAATCTGCTGAGTTTGGAGACTCCAAACAGAGCTGTGCACCAGAGACAAAAACGCTCGGTCACAGGCTGGCTCAGCCCAGAGCACGGCCAGAGACCAGGGAGATGGGAGGGATTGACCCCTTTTCTCTGAGGGTGCATTGAGGAGTGGGGCCCCAGCTCTTGGCTCCTCAGGGCTGGAGACTGGGAGGCCGCCATTTTCATTTCCATCCTCCACACATCTACAGAAAGTGTTCAGGGAACAAAAGCTACTGAGAGTGAACCCGAGCAGATTACTCAGCCTGGCCCCTGGCAAGGGCGGTGCAATTCTAACTTGGGCGAGAAGACATTTGAGAATCACTACAACAGGCCCCTCCCCCAGAAGATCAGCAAAAACATCCAGCCAAGACCAAGCTCACTGATCAAGGAGAAGAGCAGAACTCCAGAGATAGGGGAAAGCAATGCATGGAATTCATGGCTTTCTCCCCATGATCCTTTAGTCTTACAAAGTTAAATTAAATTTTTTAAATTTTGGTTTTTTTCTTATTCTAATTTTTTAAACTTTTCCTCTTTCCTCTTTTAACATTTTTAAACTAGTTTATCTTAACAATACCTTTCTTAAAAAAATCTTTTTAAACCTTCATTATTATAATAATATTTTATCCTTCATTGTATTTAACCTTATTTTTTGTACACATACAGGGTTTTTTTTTTTTTTCCTAAAAAATTTTGGGATACAATTTCTTCTAATAGATCAAAATATACCCTAAATATAACACAGGGCTTTGTTCTAGTCTCCAGCCTGAGCACATTCTGCTCCCACACCCCACTGTTTTTTCTTCCTTCTTTTTCCAACCAACTGATCTTATCAATTCCTTTTGTAGAATTTTTAAAAAAATTTTCATCTTTACAGTCATATTCCATCTCTTCATCGTGTTTACCCTTACTTTTGTATATATATAAGTTTTCCTTTCTTTAAAAATTTGGGAGGTAGTTTCTTCTAAGAGACCAAAATACACCCAAAATCAAATAGGTGGCTCTGTTCTATTCACCAGTCTAATACATATATATATTTTTTCCTTTTTTAAAAATTTCTTTTTACCCCCTTTCTTCTCCTCCCAGTTTGGGGTCTCTTCTGATTTGGTTAGTGTACATTTTTCTGGGGTCTTTGCCACACTTTTAGTATTTTATTCTCTCATTCATATATTCTTATCTAGATAAAATGACAAAGCAGAAACACTCACCAAAAAAAAAAAAAAAAAAAAAAAAAGAACAAGAGGCAGTCCTGATGGCTAGAGACCTAACACAGACACTGGTAATATGTCAGATCTAGAGTTCAGAATGACGATTCTCAAGGTGCTAGCTGGGCTCGAAAAAGGCATGGATATTAGAGAAGTGCTGTCTGGAGAAATAAAAGAACTAAAATCTAACCAAATTGAAATTTAAAAAAAGGAATTAATGAGGTGCAATCAAGAACGGAGGTTCTTACTGCTAGGATAAATGAGGCAGAAGAGAGAATTAGTGATATAGAAGACCAAATGACAGGGAATAAAGAAGCTGAGCAAAAGAGAGACAAACAACTACTGGACCATGAGGGGAGAATTTGAGAGATAAGTGATACCATAAGATGAAACAATATTAGAATAATTGGGATTCTAGAAGAAGAAAAAAGGGGGGGGGAGAAGGTATATTAGAGCAAATTATAATAGAGAATTTCCCTAACTTGGCAAAGGGAACAAGCATCAAAATCCAGGAGGGACAGAGAACCCCCCTCAAAAATCAATAAAAATAGGTCCACACTCCAGCATCTAATAGTAACACTTACTAGTCTTAGTGACAAAGAGAAAATCCTGAAAGCAGCTTGGGACAAGAAGTCTGTAATATCCAATGGTAGAAATATTAGATTGGCAGCAGACTTATCCACAGAGACCTGGCAGGCCAGAAAGAACTGGCATGATATATTCAGAGCACTAAATGAGAAAAATATGCAGCCAAGAATACTATATCCAGCTAGACTATCATTGAAAATAGAAGGAGAGATAAAAAGCTTCCAGGACAGATAACTATAAACTTCCGAAATTGAACCAGGAAGAAATTGACAACCTGAATTGATCAATATCTAGTAATAGATTGAAGCAGTGATCAAAAACCTCCCAAAAAACAAGAGCCCAGGACCTGATGGATTCCCTGGGGAATTCTACCAAACTTTCAAAAAGAAATAATACCTATTCTCCTGAAGCTGTTTCACAAAATTGAAGCAGAAGGAAAACTTCCAGACTCTTTTTATGAAGCCAGCATTACCCTGATTCCCAAAACAGGCAAAGACCCCACCAAAAAGGAGAATTTCAGACCAATATCCCTGATGAATATGGATGCTAAGATTCTCAACAAGATCCTAGCAAATAGGATCTAATAGCACATTAAAAAGATTATCCACCAAAGGGGCGCTTGGATGGCTCAGTGGGTGAAAGCCTCTGCCTTCAGCTCGGGTCGTGATCTTGGGGTCCTGGGGTCGAACTCCACATTGGGCTCTCTGCTCAGTGGGGAGCCTCCTTCCCTGTCTCTCTCTCTCTGCCTGGCTCTCTGCCTACTTGTGATGTCTGTCTGTCAAATAAATAAATAAAATCTTTTTTTAAAAAAAAGATTATCCACCATGACCAGGTGGGATTCATCCCTGGGTTTCAAGGATGGTTCAACATTCGCAAATCAATCGATGTGATAGAATAAATCAATAAGAGAAAAGAGAAGAACCACACGGTCCTCTCAATTGATGCAGAAAAAGCATTTGACAAAATCCAGCATCCGTTCCTGATTAAAATGCTTCAAAGTATAGACATAGAGGGAACATTCCTGAACTTCATAAAATCTATCCATGAAAAACCCACAGCAAATATCATCCTCAATGGGAAAAAGCTCACAGCCTTCCTGTTGAGATCAGGAACACAACAAGGATGCCCACTCTCACCACTCTTGTTCAACATAGTATTAGAAGTCCTAGCAAGAGCAATCAGGAAAATAAAGGTATCCAAATTGGCAATGAAGAAGTCAAATTCTCTCTCTTGGCAGATGACATGATACTTTATATGGAAAACCCAAAAGATTCCACCCCCAAACTACTAGAACTCATACAGCCATTCAGTAATGTGGCAGGATACAAAGTCAATGTACAGAAATCAGTTGCTTTCTTATATACTAACAATGAAAACACAAAAAGGGAAATTACAGAATCAATTCCATTTACTATAGCACCAAGAACCATAAGATACCTGGGAATAAACCTAACCAAGGAGGTAAAGGATCTGTACTCGAGGAACTACAGAACACTCATGAAAGAAATCAAAGAAGACACAAAAAGATGGAAGACCATTCCATCCTCATGGACTGGAAGAATAAGCATTGTTAAAATGTCTATACTGCCTAGAGCAAACTATACCTTTAATGCCATTCCTATCAAAACTCCACCAGTATTTTTCAAAGAGCTGGAGCAAACAATCCTAAAATTTGTATGGAATCAGAAGAGACCCCGAATTGCTAAGGAAATGTTGAAAAAGAAAAACAAAACTGGCAGCATCACGTTGCCTGATTTCAAGCTTTACTACAAAGCTGTGATCACCAAGACAGCATGGTACTGGCATAAAAACAGACACATAGACCAGTGGAACAGAGTAGAGAGCCCAGATATGGACCCTCAACTCTATGGTCAAATAATCTTCGACAAAGCAGGAAAAAAATATATGTTGGAAAAAAGACAGTCTCTTCAATGAATGGTGCTAGGAAAATTGCAAAGCTATATGTAGAAGAATGAAACTCGACCATTCTCTTACACCATACACAAAGATAAATTCGAAATGGATAAAAGACCTCAACGTGAGGCATGAATCCATCAGAATCATAGAGGAGAACATAGGCAATAACCTCTTTGATATCAGCCACAGCAACTTCTTCCAAGATATGCCTCCAAAGGCAAAGGAAACAAAAACAAATATGAAAAATTTTGGGGACTTCATCAAGATCAAAAGCTTCTGCACAGCAAAGGAAAGTCAACAAATCAAAGAGGCAACCCAAGGAATGGGAGAAGATATTTGCAAATGACAGTACAGACAAAAGGGTGATATCCAGGATCTATAAAGAACTTCTCAAACTCAACACACAAAAGAGATAATCATGTCAAAAAAATGGGCAGAAGACATGAACAGTCACTTCTCCAATGAAGACATACAAATGGCTATCAGACACATGAAAAAATGTTCATCATCACTAGCGATCAGGGAGATTCAAATCAAAACCACATTGAGATACCACCTTACACCAGTTAGAATGGCCAAAATTAACAAGACAGTAAACAACGTGTGTTGGAGAGGATGTAGAGAAAGAGGAACCCTATTACACTATTGGTGGGAATGCAAGTTGGTACAGCCACTTTGGAAAACAGTGTGGAGATTCCTTAAGAAATTAAAAATAGAGCTTCCCTATGACCCTGCGATTGCACTACTGGGTATTTACCCCAAAGATACAGACATAGTGAAAAGAAGGGCCATCTGTACCCCAATGTTCATAGCAGCAATGGCCATGGTCGCAAAACTACGGAAAGAACCAAGATGCCCTTCAACGAATGAATGGATAAAGAAGATGTAGTCCATATATACAATGGAGTATTATGCCTCCATCAGAAAGGATGAATACCCAACTTTTGTATCAACATGGATGGGACTGGAAGAGATTATGCTGAGTGAAATAAGTCAAGCAGAGAGAGTCAATTACCATATAGTTTCACTTATTTGTGGAGTATAAGAAATAACATGGAGGACATGGGGAGATGGAGAGGAGAAGGGAGTTCGAGGAAATTGGAGGGGGAGATGAACCATGAGAGACTATGGACTCTGAAGAACAATCTGAGGGTTTTAAAGGGGTGGGAGGTGGGAGGTTGGGTGAACCTGGTGGTGGGTATTATGGAGGGCACGTATTGCATGGAGCACTGTGTCATGCATAAACAATGAATTCTGGTACGCTGAAAAGAAATTTAAAAAATTAAAAAAAAAAAAAAAAGCTTCCAGGACAAACAAAAACCAAAAGAATTTGTAAACACCAAACCAGCCCTGCAGGAAATATTGAAAGGGGTCCTCTAAGCAAAGAGAGAGCCTGAAAGTAAGAGACCAGAAAGGAACAGAGACAATATACAGTAACAGTCACCTTACAGGCAATACAATAGCACTAAACTAATATCTTTCAATGGTTACCCTGAATGTAAATGGGCTTAATGCCCCAATCAAAAGACACAGGGTGGGGTGTCTGGGTGGCTCAGTGGGTTAAAGCCTCTGCCTTTGGCTTAGGTCATGATCCCAGGTTCCTGGGATCGAGCCCCGAATTGGGCTCTCTGCTCAGCAGGGAGCCTGCTTCCCTTCCTCTCTCTCTGCCTGCCTCTCTGCCTACTTGTGATCTCTCCTGTCAAATAAATAAATAAAATCTTAAAAAAAAAGACACAGGGTATCAGAATGGATAAAAAACCAAAACCCATCAATATACTGCAAGAAACTCATTTTAGACCCAAAGACACTTCCAGATTTAAAGTGAGGGCATGGAAAACCATTTATCGTGCTAATGGACATCAAAAGAAAGCTGGGGTGTTAATCCTTATATCAGATAAATTAGATTTTAAGCCAAAGACTATAATAAGAGATGAGGAAGGACACTATATCATACTCAAAGGGTCTGTCCAACAAGAAGATCCAACAATTTTAAATATCTATGCCCCTAACATGGGAGCAGCCAATGATATAAACCAATTAATAACAATATCAATGAAACACATTGACAATAATACAATAATAGTAGGGCACTTTAACACCCCACTCACTGAAATGGACAGATCATCCAAGCAAAAGATCAACAAGGAAATAAAGGCTTTAATCCAGAATAGATGTGATCTTTTATCCAGAATAGATCACATCCTGGGTCACAAATCAGGTTTCAACTGGTACCAAAAGATTGGGATCATTCCCTGCATATTTTCAGACCACAATGCTCTGAAGCTAGAACTCAATCACAAGAGCAAAGTTGGAAAGAACTCAAATACATGGAGGCTAAAGAGCATCCTACTAAAGAATGAATGGGTCAACCATGAAATTAAAGAGGAATTAAAAAAATTCAAGGAAACAAATGATAGCGAAAACACAACTGTTCAAATCTGTGGGGCACAGCAAAGGCAGTCCTGAGAGGAAAGTACATAGCCATACAAGCCTTTCTCAAGAAACAAGAAAGGTCTCAAGTTCACAACCTGACCCTATACCTAAAGGAGCTGGAGAAAGAATAGCAAAGAAAGCCTAAACCCAGCAGGAGAAGAGAAATCCTAAAGATCAGAGCAGAAATCAATGAAATATAAACCAAAAAAACCAGTAGAACAAATCAATGAAACTAGGAGCTGGTTCTTTGAAAGGATTAATAAGATTGATAAACCCCTGACCAGACTTATCAAAAGGGAAAAAGAAAGGACCCAAATAAATAAAATCATGAATGATAGAGGAGAGATCACAACCAACACCAAAGAAATACAAACAATTATAAGAACATATTACGAGCAACTATACGCCAGCAAATTTGACAATCTGGAAGAAATGCATGTATTCCTAGAAACATATAAACTACCAAAACTGAACCAGGAAGAAACAGAAAACCCGAATAGACTCATAACCAGTAAGGAGATTGAAGCAGTCATCAAAAATCTCCCAACAAACAAGAGCCCAGGGCCAGAGGGCTTCCCAGGGGAATGCTACCAAACATTTAAAGAAGAATTAATACCTATTCTCCTGAAATTGTTCCAAAAATAGAAATGGAAGGAAAACTTCCAAACTCATTTTATGAGGCCAGCATGACCTTGATCCCCAAACCAGACAAAGATCCCATCAAAAAAGAGAATTACAGACCAATATCCTTGATGAGCACAGATGCGAAAATTCTCCCCAAAATACTAGCCAACTGGATCCAACAGTACATTAAAAGGATTATTCACCACGACCAAGTGAGATTTATTCATGGGCTGCAAGTTTGGTTCAACATCCACAAAACAATCAATGTGATACAATACATTAATAAAACAAGGAACAAGAACCATATGATCCTCTCAATAGATGCTGAAAAAGCATCTGACAAAGTACAGCATCCTTTCTTGATCAAAAGTGTAGGGACACAGGGTACATTCCTCAATATCATCAAAGCCATCTATGAAAAACCCACAGTGAATATCATTCTCAATGGGGAAAAACAGAGCTTTTCCACTAAGATCAGGAACATGGCAGGGAAGTCCACTATCATCACTGCTATTCAACATAGTACTAGAAGTCCTAGGCTCAGCAATCAGACAACAAAAAGAAATTAAAGGCATCCAAATTGGCAAAGTAGAAGTCAAACTCTCACTCTTTGCAGATGATATGATACATTATGTGGAAAGCCCAAAAGACTCCACTCCAAATCTGCTAGAACTTGTACAGGAATTCACTAAAGTGTCAGGATATAAAATCAACGCACAGAAATCAGTTGCATTTTTATACACCAACAACAAGACAGAAGAAAGAGAAATTAAGGAGTTAATCCCATTTACAAATGCACCCTAAACCATAAGATACCTAGGAATAAACCTAGCCAAAGAGGCAAAGAATCTGTACTCAGAAAACTATAAAGTACTCATGAAAGAAATTGAGGAAGACACAAAGAAATAGAAAAACATTCCATGCTCATGGATTGGAAGAACAAATATTGTGGAAATGTCTATGCTACCTAAAGCAATCTACACATTTAATGCAATCCCTATCAATTTTTCTCAAAGAAATGGAACAAATAATTCTAAAATTTATATGGAAACAGAAAAGACCCCTAATAGCCAGAAGAATGTTGAAAAAGAAAGCCAAAGTTGGTGGCATCCCAATTCCAGACTTCAAGCTCTATTACAAAGCCGTCATCATCAAGACAGTATGAGACTGGCACAAAAACAGACAACATAGATCAATGGAACAGAATAGAGAGCCCAGAAATAGACACTCAACTCTATGGTCAACTAATCTTCGACAAAGCAGGAAAAAATGTCCAAAGGAAAAAAGTTTCTTCAACAAACAGTGTTGGGAAAATTGGACAGCCACATGCAGAAAAATGAAACTGAACCCTTTTCCTTTTACACCACACACAAAAATAGACTCAAAATGATGGAAAGACCTCAGTGTGATATAGGAATCCATCAAAATCCTTGAGGAGAACATAGGCAGCAACTTTTCAACTTCAGACACAGCCACTTCTTCCTAGAAACATCACCAAAGGCAAGGGAAGCAAGGGCAAAAATGAACTATTGGGACTTCATCAAGATCAAAAGCTTTTGCATAGCAAAGGAAACAGTCAACAAAACTGAAGACAACCAAGAGAACGGGATAA
This sequence comes from Enhydra lutris kenyoni, assembly GCF_002288905.1. Lineage (NCBI taxonomy): Eukaryota > Metazoa > Chordata > Mammalia > Carnivora > Mustelidae > Enhydra > Enhydra lutris. The sequence continues at coordinate 17,324,225 of NW_019154110.1, forward strand.
GATATTTGCATATGACATATTAGATAAAGGGCTAGCATCCAAAATCTATAAGGAACTTATCAAACTCAACACCCAAAGAACAAATAATCCAATCAAGAAATGGGCAGAGGACATGAACAGACATTTCTGCAAAGAAGACATCCTGATGGCCAACAGACACATGAAAAAAATGCTCCACATCACTCGGCATCAGGGAAATACAAATCAAAACCACAATGTGATACCACCTCACACCAGTCAGAATGGCTAAAATTAACAAGTCAGAAAATAATAGATGTTGGAGAGGACGTGGAGAAAGGGGAAGCCTCCTACACTGTTGGTGGGAATGCAAGCTGGTGTAACCACTCTGGAAAACAGCATGGAGATTCCTCAAAAAGTTGAAAATAGAGCTACCCTATGACCCAGCAATCACACTACTGGGTATTTACCCTAAAGATACAAATGTAGTGATCTGAAGAGGCACGTGCACCCGAATGTTTATAGCAGCAATGTCCACAATAACCAAACTATGGAAAGAACCCCAGATATCCATCCACAGATGAATGGCTAAAGAAGATGTAGTATATATACACAACAGAATACTATGCAGCCATCAAAAGAAATGAAATCTTGCCATTTGCAATGATGTGGATGGAACTAGAGGGTATTATGCTGAGGGAAATAAGTCAATCAGAGAAAGATAGTTACCATATGATCTCCCTAATATGAGGAATTTGAGAGGCAGAGTGGGGGGTTTGGGTTTGGGGGCTAGGGAAGGAAAAAATGAAACAAGATGGGATCAGGAGGGAGACAAACCATAAGAGACTCTTAATCTCACAAAACAAACTGAGGGTTGCCTGGGGATGGGAGGGTATGGAGAGGGGGGTTGGGTTATGGGCACTGGGGAGGGTATGTGGTATGGTGAGTGCTGTGAAATGTGTAGGCTTGACGACTCACAGACATGTATCCCTGGGGCCAATAATACATTACATGTTAATAAATATAATTAATAAAAAAATAGATACATATTTCGTCATCTGAATGACCAAGTGTATATCTATTTTCTTGGCTGTTCTAATCTAGTAAGTAAAATGTTTCTCTGAGTTCTGTGAGCTGCTCTAGCAAATTAATCAAACCCGAGGAGGGGGTTTTGGGAACATTTGATTAACAGCTAGTTGATCAGAAGCACAGATAATGACCTGAGCAGATGACTGACATCTAGAGTGTGAGGGGGATGTGGGACAGGGGCAGTTTTGTGGGACTGAGCCCTCAACCTGTGGAATCTGGTGCTATTTCTGGGTAGAGAGTGTTAGAATTGAGTTGAATTAGAAAACACCCAAGTGGTTTCCAGAGAACTACTTGGTGCTGTCTGGGAAAGCTTGCCCCACTTTCCACATTGGAATTGGGTCTAGAGCCCTAATTTACCTACATTTGCTGCTCCTTTCCACAACTAATTTACTTCAACAGTAAACCTTTCCCAGTTGGAAACTGGGCCAATTTCTTCCCAGTTTAAGAACTTTTCCTATCAGTCACCCCCCGCCCCCTTGGCCAACTGCCTGGAGAGAAGGAAAGTAACATTAATGAATGTCTATTTGAAAAATAAGTGATAAGTGTTAGTATCTCTACTTTTCTAGTGACAAAAAATGATGCCCAGAGGGTAAGTGTCATGACCAGATCCCAGAGCTACTAAAAGGCAGGATTTCAACCCACATCTAACTGAATTTGTAGTCACTCTTTTCGCAGAATGACATTTGTCTGTGTAGGGGATGGAAGATTCTTACATATTTTCTCTCTGGAATCTGTTCTTCAAGGCCACAACTTTGTCTGAATAGGGCCACAGAACTAACTGGTCAGAGTTTGAGAAGAGTGATATTCTGAATTTAATTCCTTGTATAGATTTATTTTAACATGAGTCACTTTGTAACTCAACCATCACTCTTCCACACCAAGCAATCTCTTTCCAACTGGGGCATGTAACTTGACCATGGTTCATTGCATCTTTCTCAGATCTAGGGCAGTGATGGCCAGCTTGATTCTTATAGATGCTTGCTGGTGATCCTTTCATTGGTGGTAGGAATTGGGTTAAGTTTCAAAGCAAGTTCTGAGGCAAGTGTGTTTGGATTGTCAAGAAATATATATGTCCCTCTCTCCCAGCCTAGAGCCTGTTCAAGTCTCATATTTCATAAAGCCTAAGGAAGAAATGGTCATCAGTATAATAATTGTTTGGCTATAGACCCATCAATAATCATTATTTAAACATATATATTCTCATAACTTATACTTCATCTACTACTTAATGTTGTACTTGATTTTTTGAAGCATTCTTTCAATATCCATTCACCAAATACGTTTTCAATGCCCACCTTGCACCAGGCTCTTTATGAGGTACTGAGAATGACAGGGAGAGAAATCATGGGTCCTGGCCTCAAGTATAATTCATTCCTACAAAGAGTGCTCACATCTGCCTGATAGACTCAAGGGAGGTTTTCCAGAGGAGGAGGCTTTGATGGAGATTGGATAGAGGGAATAAACATGTCTGGAGGCAGTCAGGTGGTAACTGGGAAGAGGATGTTGTATGGTTTAGGTAAGGTCACGGTACCTAAGAACAAACATAAAAACAACAAATTCTATAGTCCAATCATTTCTGCCCATGAACTATTATTATTCAATGGCTTTGAGAAAAAAAAGGATCCTTTTTTTTTTTTTTTAAAAGAAGAGAAAAGGAGCATCTGAAAACATTCAAAGCACAGTTGTGCTCTGAGCATCTTCTAATTGGTTTTTCCTGTCCTTATGTGGTCATTTTGATGGAAAAGAACTCTGCATTTCAATTGCCAGAAAAGAGCCATCAGGCTAAGCAAAGAGAGAAGCCCTTCATGGGGTCCTTTAAAATCCAGTGTGGCTGCAGTGCTCTTGATGGAGACAAATGGGACAATCTGGTCACTGACAGTGGAGTGGCAACTGTGATAAAGGGCCCTTCTGTTAATGGCAGTGTCCTCTCCAACCAAGCCACAGGGTGCTCTAGATAAACGCATGTGCTTTCCGGCCCTGTGCAAAATTTTTTCTCTTGAGAGAAAGAAACAATTTCATCATACAGCTAAGGGGACTTGGGTCAAAGTTATATTGGGGGCTCTGGTTAGACTTGATGACTAGATGGGCAGCTTATTTTAAATGGTGCTTGACCATATGACTCATTCATCATTGTCTCATAACCCAGAAAGCATCGAAACTCTTCTTAGAAAAATGCAACCCAGAATGGTTGAGCAATTTACCCAAAGTCACACAGCACCAGGTCTCTCTTAATCCAGCACTGACCTTATAATTAAGTACTGACCAGCCTTATTCAACATAAGTTATTTCATTAGTAATCATATACTGAATGCTTCTGGTATACTAAACACCTCATTAAGTCATGGATTATTCTCAATGGAGAGGCAGTGTCTAGTTGTGAATCGATGCTCACTGCTTTTGGATCTTGGTCTAGTTATATAATCTCTCTAAAGCCTCAATTTTCCCATCTGCAAAATGGAGGAGATAATAGACCCTGTTGCAAGGACATTGTGAAGGTTAAATGAGGTAATGCGTGTAGAGATCAACATGGTGTCTGGGTGACTTAATACTGGGGTCACTGTGATTTAATCCTTCTGGGCTCTTCTGCCAGAAAAAAAATCTTTACTCTAATGATTATTTCTGACTGCCCTAAAAGTGGTTAGGGAAGGTTTATTTCCTTTGTGCTGCTTCCATTCTAAGCTCCTCTAAATCCCCGACTGACAACTCTGGAGGGCCAAGCTTATCTTCTTCTCAGCCATCCCCTTCTCTAGATAGCTCCTTCCTCCTCTTCCAGGTTCTTGGCAGCCTCCAGGGGAGGCCACGTTCAGATGAGTTCTCTCAATACATCCTCATACCCTTGGTGGGGAGCTTTGTCAACGGTATGTCCCCATTTCCTGAATCCATTCTGAGAGGAATAGGGGCCAGGCCCCAGTGGCATATCATCCATCTCTGAGCCCAGCCAGGTTTGGGTTGGCTTACATGATATGGGATTTGTCTAGTCTCAGACATTCTACAAAAAGGTTCCACAGAGCTCTGGACTTCGACGACAACAACAACAACAACAACAACAACAAAACAACCTCCACATAATAAACATTGCTCCCAATCAGCCCTTTTGGCAAGAATCAAGGGAAGAGCACAGTTCAGCATATACTTGTGCATACTCTTAACAGCATAACTGAGTTTTCCTGGTTCCTACGGAAGCTCCATCACCTCTAATGTAACGAGTCATCTTCTCGGCAAGGTTTTTGCACATGCACGAACACCCTGTTTCTCTGGTCTCCTCTTGCAAATCATCCTCCCTGAGAGTGAGCATGTAACCTACTTTCGTGCACACCTAGTTGGAGGGAATGCTGGCCATCCCAGTGTGCATTAATGATGGCAATATGTTCCCGAGGGAGGCAGAAACTTCAGCGGAGGTCTGGAACAGATTTGCGGAATACTCTATCTGCATAAGGGAGCGCTCATCCATCAGTGAACTCCTCAGCCCCACAGTTGAGAGGCTCATTTCAACAGCTACCTTTTGTGGTTCCTTTGTCCCTTTTAATTTGAGGAATGAGCTTTTAATTTTGGATCTCATAAAGAAATTTTAGAGCGTCTTGTCTTACTCTTTTTGTCATCTGGGAAAATGAGGATGTAGCTTTCAAGTGGGGCAGGAGGAATGACTGCAGAAAAAGAGACTTTTTTTTGGTCGGTGGGGGGACACTTACATCACATCCATTTGCCATTTTAAACTTCGTGACAACTGGTCCTCAGAGAGGTTAACTGATCGGCAGAAGATCCCAAGGACCTTGTGTATTTCTCCCCAGGCTAGTCTCCCTCCAAAGACCATGTGCTACAACACAGATAAAATGATTTCATCATTTTATTACCTCTTCTCCAAGTCAGGAGTTCATTTTTTTTTTTTAAATCCTCAAATTAACCTTCTTCTCACACTACTTTGTGTGTCCTTTTGATGTAAACATCACACATCTTTTAGGATCTGGGACACAGCATATTTTTTCCCATTTGAATTCCAGTAAGGATATATTTTCCGTATATACTTGGCTTTTTTCCAACACTACATGGTTTGATTTACTAAACAAAACCACCCAAGCTCCTTCTAATTTGGTTCGTGTTGTAAGTATTAATATACAGTGGAACAATTAATTCTTAAAATCTCTTTTCCCTGTTGATGTTAGCTTGAAATATAGCTAGAACCTTCCTTTCCACATACTGTTTTTATCCTGAAAACTCCGATGCGTGGCATTCAGTATCTAAAGGCATTTGTCCCAAACTCCTTGTTTAATTCATATTTTTGGTCATAAATCCATTTATGTTTTAGTGTCAGCAATAATTTGAGAAGCACTTATAAATATGTACTTGTACAATAGCAACAGGACCTCTGTTGTATGGAGAATGTGTGCAATGGAGTTGGCTTACGTAATTTTCAGTTTGGGAAGCTGCAAATTGTTGTCCATGGCTGGGGCTCAGGATTCATGGGTGGAGCCAACAGATGACAAAAGTCTGAAACATAGGATGTTTCACCCCAAAGTATGATTTTTGCTATAGATCTTTTGTATAGGTGCTTTGTAAGATCAAGAAAATTCCTTTCTACCTGGGGCTTGTCGAGATTTTAAAATCATAGAATGGAGATGACTTCTGTTAAATGCTTTTTCTCCATTAAGATGAAAATGTGATAATTAGCCCTTATTTTGCTAATGTGGTGACTTAATTGTTCAAGTTTTTCAACATCAGACCAATCTTGCTGTCTCAGAATAAATCTTTCTTGCTCATAATACATTAAACCTTTTTAAACATTTCTGTAGTTTATTTCGTTTTATGTTGTTTATGATTTTTGCATCTTTGTGACTGAGATGATCCTGTCCTGTTCACTTCTTGTAATCTCCATGTCAGATTTTGGCATAATGATTTTGTTGGCCTCATAATGTAAGTTTGGGAGTTTTCCATTTGATGATGTTCTCTGAAACAGTTTGTATATAATTGGCTGTGTCTTCTTTAAACGTTTGGTAAAATACACTAGTGAAGCCATTTGGCACTGAGTTTTCTTTGTGGAAAGTTTAAAATTATGTTTTCAATTTCTTTGATGTTAGAGGATGATTCATATATTCCATTTTTTCCCATGTTAGTTTTAATAAATTATATTTTTAATGTTAATTTTTCTACTTTATCGAAGTTTAAAATTTAATGGCCTAAATTGTTTATAATATTCTCTTACCTTTTCTAGTAGCTATAAGATCTGTAATGATTTTTCCTTTTTTCTTACCTAACATAGGTTATTTTTCTTCTGTTTTTCTCTTGATTAGTTTTGCTAGATAGTTACTTTTATTATTAGCTAGTCAATTTTATTACTCTTTTCAAAAGATCAACTTTGGTCTTTGCTGATTTTATTATAAGTTTGTTCTCCCTTTCCTTAATTTCTGCTTCTACTATTCTTCTCCTATTCCATTTTCTTTGGAAATTGCTCTTCTATTTCTAATTTCTTAAGAAGATTGCATGGCTCATCACTTTTTGTCTTTCTATTTTTATAATACATACATTTAAAGGTAGAGATTTCCTGTAAGATGCATCCTATAAGTATTTTTATACACTCTTTTCTTGATATTTTAGTTTAAAATATTTTCTAATTTTGATTTTGGGGCACCTGGGTGGCTCAGATGGCTAAGCATCTGCCTTCGGCTCAGGTCATGATCTCCAGGTTCTGGGATTGAGTCCTGCCTCAGGCTCCCTGCCAGGGAGCCTGCCTCTCCCTTTCCCTCTGCCTCTCTCCCTGCTCATGCTCTCTCTCTGTGTCTCTCTGTCTCATATGAATAAATAAAATCTTTATAAATAAATAAATATTTAAATATTTATAAATACATATTTCTTTTGAACAATGAGTTATTTAGACGGATACAGAGAAAGAGGAACTCTCTTACACTGTTGGTGGGAATGCAAGTTGGTGCAGCCACTTTGGAAAACAGTGTGGAGATTCCTTAAGAAATTAAAAATAGAGCTTCCCTATGACCCTGCCATTGCACTACTGGGTATTTACCCCAAAGATACAGATATAGTGAAAAGAAGGGCCATCTGTACCCCAATGTTTATAGCAGCAATGGCCACGGTCGCCAAACTGTGGAAAGAACCAAGATGCCCTTCAATAGACGAATGGATAAGTAAGATGTGGTCCATATATGCAATGGAGTGTTATGCCACCATCAGAAAGGATGAATACCCAACTTTTGTATCAACATGGATGGGACTAGAAGAGATGCTGAGTGAAATAAGTCAAGCAGAGAGAGTCAATTATCATATGGTTTCACTTATTTGTGGAGCATAAAAAATAACATGGAGGACATGGAGAGATGGAGAGGAGAAGGGAGTTGGGGGAAGTTGGAGGGGGAGATGAACCATGAGAGACTACGGACTCTGAAGAACAATCTGAGAGTTTTAAAGGGGCGGGGGATGGGAGGTTGGGTGAGCCTGGTGGTGGGTATTATGGAGGGCACATATTGCATGGAACACTGGGTGTGGAACATAAACAATAAATTCTGGTACACTGAAAAGAAATTAAAAATAAATAAATAAATAAATAAGCCAGTTAAAAAAAATATATTGATTTCTTCTTTTGAACAATGAGTTATTTAGAAGGGCATCCCTTAATTTTCAAACACATGGGAATTTGTAGTTTTTTTTTTTGGTCATTCATTCTTAGCTTAATTGCACTATGGTCTAAAAATATATTCTGTAGGATTCCATTTCTTTGAAATTGCTTAAAACTTGTTTTATGACCAATGATAAAGATAACTTTTAACCACTTCATATGTATTTGGAAAGAATGTGTATACAACAATATTGAGTAGAATGTCCATAAGCTACAAGTAGATTATCTTTACCAATGTGTTGTTTAGATGTCCATATCTTCACTGATAGTTTTTGACTACTTATACTGTTACTGAAAGAAGTAAGATTAAAAACTCCTAAGATACTAGACTTGTCTATTTCTCCTTTTAGTTCCATCAGTTGTTGCTTTATATATATATATATATATATATATATATATATATATATATATATATATATATCTGGCCTACGTTATCTGGTGCATAGAAATGTGTAACTACCACATCTGCCTAGCAAATGAAAGCCTTTTTTTCATTGTGAAGTTTATTTTTTTATTTTTATTTTTTAAAGATTTTATTTTTATTTATTTGACAGACAGAGACACAGTGAGAGAGGGAATACAAGCAGAGGGAGTGGGGGAGGGAGAAGCAGGCTTTCCGCTGAGCAGAGAGCCAGATGTGGGGCTCAATCCCAGGACCCAAGGATCATGACCCGAGCCGAGGGCAGAAGCTTAATGACTGAGCCACCCAGGCACCATCAAGTCATGATCTCCAAGTTCTGGAATCCAGCCCCATATTATGCTGCTCAGCAGGGAGTCTGCTTCTCCCCCACACTCTCCCTCTGTACTCTCCCTCTCTCAAATAAATAAAATCTTAAACAACAACAACAACAACAACAACAACAAAAAAGGTGCCTGGGTGTCTCAGTGGGTTAAGCCTCTGTCTTCCGCTCAGGTCATGATCTCAGGGTCTTGGGATTGAGCCCTGCAACAGGAACCTGCTTCCCTCTCACTCTCTGCATGCCTCTCTGCCTCCTTGTGATCTCTCTCTGTCAAACAAATAAATAAAATCTTTTAAAAAAAATAAGTAAAAAAACAAAACACCATTGGGGTACACATACCCCTTCAAATTAGTATTTTTGTATTCCTTACATAAATAGCTAGCAGTGCAATTGCTGAATTGTAGGGTAGTTCTATTTTTAACTTCTTGAGGACTTTCCATATTGTTTTCCAGAGTGGATGCATCAGTTTGCATTCCCAGCAGTGCAAGAGGGTTCCCCTTTCTTTGCATCCTCACCTACACCTGTTGTTTCTTGTGTTGTGGATTTTATAGTCTGACAGGTGTGAGATGGTATCTCATTGAGGTTTTGATTTGTATTTCCCTGATGATGAATGATGCTGGGTATCTTTTCATGTGCCTGTTGGCCATCTGCATGTCTTCTTTGGAAAAATGTCCATTCATGTCTTCTGCCCATTTTTAATTGGATTATTTGTTTTTGGGGGTGTTTTATAAGTTCTTTATATATTTTAGATATTAACCCTTTATCAGATATGTCATTTGCAAATATCTTATTCCATTCTGTTGTCATTCTTTTTTCTTCTTTTAAAGATTTTATTTATTTATTGGAGACAGAGAGAGACAGAGAGAGAACACATGAGATGGGAGAAGGTCGGAGGGAGAAGCAGACTCTCCGTGGAGCTGGGAGCCTGATGTGGGACTCTATCCCAGGACTCCGGGATTATGACCCGAGCTGAAGGCAGTTGCTTAACAAACTGAGCCACAGGCACCATCTTTTACTTTTTATATCCTTTAACAATATCTCCATGTTTCAGATGACTCTTGTGAACAGTTGATAGTTGAACTTTGTTTTGTTATAAAGCCTGGAAATCTTTGCCTTTAATTGTAATATTTGGTCCATTAACATTTAATATATCACTGATATCTTTGGTTTGAAGCTCTCATTTTACTGTAAGCTTTCTGTTTATGCCAACTGATATATATTCTTTTTTTTTTTAAAGATTTTATTTATCTATTTGACAGAGAGAGATCACAACTAGGCAGAGAGGCAGGCAGAGAGGGAGAGAGGAGGAAGCAGGCTCGCCACTGAGCAGAGAGCCTGATGCGGGGCTCGATTCCAGGACCCTGAGATCATGACCTGAGCTGAAGGCAGAGGCTTTAACTCACTGAGCCACCCAGGCACCCCTGATATATATTCTTATATTCTTTATTTCTTCTTATATACTGATTGAGTTTTTTCATTGCTTCATTTTCCCTCTCTTGTACCTTGGTAGTTATATACTTGTATTAATCTTTTTATGGTATCTTAGTCAGTTTTGGCTACTCTAACAAAATACCATAAACTAGATGGCTTATCTATAATAGAAATTTATTTCTCACAATTCTGGAGGCAGGAAGACATAGATCATGGTGTCAGCATGGTTGGGTTCTGGTGAGAGACCTCTTCTGGGTTGCAGATGGCCAACTTCTCTCCATATCCATACACGGTGGAAAGAGAGAGAGAGAAATCAAGCTCTCTCGTGATCCTTAGAAGGCACTGATCTCATTCATGATGGCTCTACTCATCACCTCAATTGATCCTAATTACCTCCTAAGTCTCCACCTCCTGATACAATCACATTGGGGAGTAGGGATTCAACATAAGAATTTTGGGTGGACACATTCACCGTAGAGATTGGCTGCCCTAAATATTACAACATGCATTATAACCTAGCAAAGGCTAGTGTTATTTAATACTTATTACCTTCTTTCTGCACAGTGCAAGGACCTACAAATATTTGAAATATACCCTTTAATTCATATACTATTGTTGTTGCATATCAATAAGTTTACAGATATTTTAAATTACCAGACACAATTATTATTGCTTAATGCAGCTAATATCCACTGAACTCTAACCACATATTTACTCTTTTAATTGATCTGTATTCCACCCTTCATCTCCAGCTTCCACCTGGAATAATTTCTTTTCTCCTAAAAAACTTCATTTGTTATGGATCTGTTGAATTCTATTTTTGTCTGAAGATATTTTAATTTCACCTTTATTCTCAAAGGCTATTATTGCTGGGTATTCTAAAGTGGCAAGGTGTTTGTAGAAATAATTCTATTGTGTCCTGTCTTTCATTATTTCTGTTGAGACAGTAATAAGTCTCTCTCTCTGTCTTTTTTTTTTTTTTTTTCCTGACTGCTTTTAATATTTTCTTTTTGTCTTTGGTCATCAGCAATTTTACCATGATGTGTCTAGGTGTGGGTTTCTTTGTGTTTGTCTTGCTTGGGATTTGTAAGAATTCTTGAATTTATGACTTGATGTCTTTTGTCAGTTTTTAAAAAAAATCAACCAATATATCTTCAAATATTTTTCTTCCACATTCTTTCTATATTCTCACTCTGAGACTCATTACACACATGTTAGCCCTTTTCAGTGTATTTCTTGTTTTTTAAGTCTTTGTTTATTTGAGAGAGAGAGAGCATATGGGTGAGGAGCAGAGGGAGAGGGAGAGAGAAACTCAAGCAGGCTCTACACTGAGTATGAAGCCCAAAGTGTGGCTCAATCTCATGACTCTGAGATCACAACCTGAGCCAAAACCAAGAGTTAGATGCTTAACCAACTGTGCCACTCTGGTACCCCTTAAGTGTATTCCATATGCCCTTAAGTTTCCTATATTTTTATCCTATTGTTCCTTCTTGCACAGTTCTGGATATTTTCTTCTATTTACATTGTGTCTAATGCTGTTAAACACACCCATGGAGTTCTTACTTTTAGGTTATTGTATATATATTTTTTTAGTTCTAAAATTTCCATTTGATTATTTTTTGCAGTTTCCAATTATCGGCCAAAATTCTGAATTCCATTTTTTTATTTCCTTTATAAGCATTGTTATCCTAAAGTCTATGACTAATAATTTTATTATTTAGAACTACCTGGATCTTTTTCTGTTTTCTCTGGTTCTTGTGTGTTTTGCCTTGTCTTCTCATAGTGCTTTGTTCCTTTTGATTATGTCTTGGAATTGTATGATGAAAATTAGGGGGAAAAGTCTTCTGATAATGTTTTCTTTGCCCAAAGAGGATGTATGTTTGCTTATGGAAGATAGCCAGGGCCACTATAAATCTGGGGTCATGTTAGTCCAATTTCAGGGATTGAAATGATTTGAATCTTGGCTTCAAATTCTTTATGGGTTAATCTTCCATTTTATCCTTACTCATACCATGTTGAGCTTTTAGCATTTCAAAAGTTTATCAGTGCTTCTTTGGTGACTCTGGGGTTTAACTTTGGATCTCTCTAACTCTAATAATCTGTTAAAATTTCTGTTCAGTAACTTGGACTCTCACCAATCCCTTCTGTAATTAGCAGCCACTCTAAGAGTAGAGAAGTCCAATTGTTGAATTTACTTCTGTTGATTTCAATCTTTTTTCAAATCTCAGTCTCATAATTTCTCATTGCTTTTAAAAAATTATTATTTTATTACTTTACTGTTTAGCTCTCTGGTGACTTTGAGCAGATAAAAATAAAATGTCCAGATTTGGGGCGCCTGGGTGGCTCAGTGGGTTAAGCCGCTGCCTTCGGCTCAGGTCATGATCTCAGGGTCCTGGGATCGAGCCCCACATCGGGCTCTCTGCTCATATCTGGCCTACGTTATCTGGTGCATAGAAATGTGTAACTACCACATCTGCCTAGCAAATGAAAGCCTTTTTTTCATTGTGAAGTTTATTTTTTTATTTTTATTTTTTAAAGATTTTATTTTTATTTATTTGACAGACAGAGACACAGTGAGAGAGGGAATACAAGCAGAGGGAGTGGGGGAGGGAGAAGCAGGCTTTCCGCTGAGCAGAGAGCCAGATGTGGGGCTCAATCCCAGGACCCAAGGATCATGACCCGAGCCGAGGGCAGAAGCTTAATGACTGAGCCACCCAGGCACCATCAAGTCATGATCTCCAAGTTCTGGAATCCAGCCCCATATTATGCTGCTCAGCAGGGAGTCTGCTTCTCCCCCACACTCTCCCTCTGTACTCTCCCTCTCTCAAATAAATAAAATCTTAAACAACAACAACAACAACAACAACAACAAAAAAGGTGCCTGGGTGTCTCAGTGGGTTAAGCCTCTGTCTTCCGCTCAGGTCATGATCTCAGGGTCTTGGGATTGAGCCCTGCAACAGGAACCTGCTTCCCTCTCACTCTCTGCATGCCTCTCTGCCTCCTTGTGATCTCTCTCTGTCAAACAAATAAATAAAATCTTTTAAAAAAAATAAGTAAAAAAACAAAACACCATTGGGGTACACATACCCCTTCAAATTAGTATTTTTGTATTCCTTACATAAATAGCTAGCAGTGCAATTGCTGAATTGTAGGGTAGTTCTATTTTTAACTTCTTGAGGACTTTCCATATTGTTTTCCAGAGTGGATGCATCAGTTTGCATTCCCAGCAGTGCAAGAGGGTTCCCCTTTCTTTGCATCCTCACCTACACCTGTTGTTTCTTGTGTTGTGGATTTTATAGTCTGACAGGTGTGAGATGGTATCTCATTGAGGTTTTGATTTGTATTTCCCTGATGATGAATGATGCTGGGTATCTTTTCATGTGCCTGTTGGCCATCTGCATGTCTTCTTTGGAAAAATGTCCATTCATGTCTTCTGCCCATTTTTAATTGGATTATTTGTTTTTGGGGGTGTTTTATAAGTTCTTTATATATTTTAGATATTAACCCTTTATCAGATATGTCATTTGCAAATATCTTATTCCATTCTGTTGTCATTCTTTTTTCTTCTTTTAAAGATTTTATTTATTTATTGGAGACAGAGAGAGACAGAGAGAGAACACATGAGATGGGAGAAGGTCGGAGGGAGAAGCAGACTCTCCGTGGAGCTGGGAGCCTGATGTGGGACTCTATCCCAGGACTCCGGGATTATGACCCGAGCTGAAGGCAGTTGCTTAACAAACTGAGCCACAGGCACCATCTTTTACTTTTTATATCCTTTAACAATATCTCCATGTTTCAGATGACTCTTGTGAACAGTTGATAGTTGAACTTTGTTTTGTTATAAAGCCTGGAAATCTTTGCCTTTAATTGTAATATTTGGTCCATTAACATTTAATATATCACTGATATCTTTGGTTTGAAGCTCTCATTTTACTGTAAGCTTTCTGTTTATGCCAACTGATATATATTCTTTTTTTTTTTAAAGATTTTATTTATCTATTTGACAGAGAGAGATCACAACTAGGCAGAGAGGCAGGCAGAGAGGGAGAGAGGAGGAAGCAGGCTCGCCACTGAGCAGAGAGCCTGATGCGGGGCTCGATTCCAGGACCCTGAGATCATGACCTGAGCTGAAGGCAGAGGCTTTAACTCACTGAGCCACCCAGGCACCCCTGATATATATTCTTATATTCTTTATTTCTTCTTATATACTGATTGAGTTTTTTCATTGCTTCATTTTCCCTCTCTTGTACCTTGGTAGTTATATACTTGTATTAATCTTTTTATGGTATCTTAGTCAGTTTTGGCTACTCTAACAAAATACCATAAACTAGATGGCTTATCTATAATAGAAATTTATTTCTCACAATTCTGGAGGCAGGAAGACATAGATCATGGTGTCAGCATGGTTGGGTTCTGGTGAGAGACCTCTTCTGGGTTGCAGATGGCCAACTTCTCTCCATATCCATACACGGTGGAAAGAGAGAGAGAGAAATCAAGCTCTCTCGTGATCCTTAGAAGGCACTGATCTCATTCATGATGGCTCTACTCATCACCTCAATTGATCCTAATTACCTCCTAAGTCTCCACCTCCTGATACAATCACATTGGGGAGTAGGGATTCAACATAAGAATTTTGGGTGGACACATTCACCGTAGAGATTGGCTGCCCTAAATATTACAACATGCATTATAACCTAGCAAAGGCTAGTGTTATTTAATACTTATTACCTTCTTTCTGCACAGTGCAAGGACCTACAAATATTTGAAATATACCCTTTAATTCATATACTATTGTTGTTGCATATCAATAAGTTTACAGATATTTTAAATTACCAGACACAATTATTATTGCTTAATGCAGCTAATATCCACTGAACTCTAACCACATATTTACTCTTTTAATTGATCTGTATTCCACCCTTCATCTCCAGCTTCCACCTGGAATAATTTCTTTTCTCCTAAAAAACTTCATTTGTTATGGATCTGTTGAATTCTATTTTTGTCTGAAGATATTTTAATTTCACCTTTATTCTCAAAGGCTATTATTGCTGGGTATTCTAAAGTGGCAAGGTGTTTGTAGAAATAATTCTATTGTGTCCTGTCTTTCATTATTTCTGTTGAGACAGTAATAAGTCTCTCTCTCTGTCTTTTTTTTTTTTTTTTTTCCTGACTGCTTTTAATATTTTCTTTTTGTCTTTGGTCATCAGCAATTTTACCATGATGTGTCTAGGTGTGGGTTTCTTTGTGTTTGTCTTGCTTGGGATTTGTAAGAATTCTTGAATTTATGACTTGATGTCTTTTGTCAGTTTTTAAAAAAAATCAACCAATATATCTTCAAATATTTTTCTTCCACATTCTTTCTATATTCTCACTCTGAGACTCATTACACACATGTTAGCCCTTTTCAGTGTATTTCTTGTTTTTTAAGTCTTTGTTTATTTGAGAGAGAGAGAGCATATGGGTGAGGAGCAGAGGGAGAGGGAGAGAGAAACTCAAGCAGGCTCTACACTGAGTATGAAGCCCAAAGTGTGGCTCAATCTCATGACTCTGAGATCACAACCTGAGCCAAAACCAAGAGTTAGATGCTTAACCAACTGTGCCACTCTGGTACCCCTTAAGTGTATTCCATATGCCCTTAAGTTTCCTATATTTTTATCCTATTGTTCCTTCTTGCACAGTTCTGGATATTTTCTTCTATTTACATTGTGTCTAATGCTGTTAAACACACCCATGGAGTTCTTACTTTTAGGTTATTGTATATATATTTTTTTAGTTCTAAAATTTCCATTTGATTATTTTTTGCAGTTTCCAATTATCGGCCAAAATTCTGAATTCCATTTTTTTATTTCCTTTATAAGCATTGTTATCCTAAAGTCTATGACTAATAATTTTATTATTTAGAACTACCTGGATCTTTTTCTGTTTTCTCTGGTTCTTGTGTGTTTTGCCTTGTCTTCTCATAGTGCTTTGTTCCTTTTGATTATGTCTTGGAATTGTATGATGAAAATTAGGGGGAAAAGTCTTCTGATAATGTTTTCTTTGCCCAAAGAGGATGTATGTTTGCTTATGGAAGATAGCCAGGGCCACTATAAATCTGGGGTCATGTTAGTCCAATTTCAGGGATTGAAATGATTTGAATCTTGGCTTCAAATTCTTTATGGGTTAATCTTCCATTTTATCCTTACTCATACCATGTTGAGCTTTTAGCATTTCAAAAGTTTATCAGTGCTTCTTTGGTGACTCTGGGGTTTAACTTTGGATCTCTCTAACTCTAATAATCTGTTAAAATTTCTGTTCAGTAACTTGGACTCTCACCAATCCCTTCTGTAATTAGCAGCCACTCTAAGAGTAGAGAAGTCCAATTGTTGAATTTACTTCTGTTGATTTCAATCTTTTTTCAAATCTCAGTCTCATAATTTCTCATTGCTTTTAAAAAATTATTATTTTATTACTTTACTGTTTAGCTCTCTGGTGACTTTGAGCAGATAAAAATAAAATGTCCAGATTTGGGGCGCCTGGGTGGCTCAGTGGGTTAAGCCGCTGCCTTCGGCTCAGGTCATGATCTCAGGGTCCTGGGATCGAGCCCCACATCGGGCTCTCTGCTCAGCAGGGAGTCTGCTTCCCTCTCTCTCTCTGCCTGCTTCTCTGTCTACTTGTGATCTCTCTCTGTCAAATAAATAAATAAAATCTTAAAAAAAAAATGTCCAGATTTTCTAGTTGTCCTCAGTGAGAGTGTTGGGTGGATTACTCAGTCCACCATTTCAGAAGCTATTCAATTATCTCAATACAAAATTGTCCCCTCTCTGTGCTGCCTAAGGGAACCAAGGAGAAGAATTAGATCCTAAGACTGTGTCCTGAGTTTTAAGGTGAATATAACATTCTCCAGGGTCTGGGCAAGATGGAGGCAAGGAGTATTACACCATTTCAAAGGGAAGTAAAATTTAAGTAGGAAAAATTCAAGACCACTGCACTAATTTCTCATTTTATCATAGACACCTCTGTTTTTCCTAAAATATAATATAATTCAATTTCAGGCTTTATTAAATATTTTTTCTACCTATAACTACAACTATATTTTAAGATGGGTAGTTATTAATAGCTTGAAGACTTTTTCAAATCTACTGAGCATGTGGATAGACTTGGATATCAAGAAGGGAGAAAAATGGGATAGCTCTACAAAATGAGAGAAGAATTTGGCGTTTTACGTGGCAACATTGATGGAAGAGGTGAGGAGAAATCAGGGAAAAGGTTAAGAAAGAGACGCCAGTATGATAGAGATTATGAGCTTCGTGGTGTGAAACCTACATGCCTGCCCTCACCATCTACATCATCCCCCCCATTCTTCAGTAAAATTGAATAAACTCAACTTTTCTAGCAGAAAACAAAACATGGATTATTTTGTATCAGTTAACATGAGGTAGGGTGAAGGTTTGGAATAGAAAGAAACCCAGAAGAGAGGTTTGGACTCCCACAGGCTGCATGGCGGGCGCACCGTAAGTATCCTATCATGACCTCTGGGTTACAAGAACTGTCTCTCCTATCTGAAGTCTCTTTGTTAGAAACTCCACTCAGTGTAAATGTGAGCCAACCCTGTGTTTCTTTGTGATGATAGAGGCTTTCCTCTCATATCACATTGCCATTCCCACCCCGGCATACTGAGGTGGTACAGCATAAAATGACAGAAAGCACAAGTGACCTATGGGGCCTGTGTTCTTTCTCAAATTGTTGGACTGGTTGCCTTACCTTTGGAATCTCTGTTTCCTCATCTCTAAAATGGAGTTGTATTAGATCACGGCTTGTAATCATTCTCTGAGGAATCCTTTGTTAAAATGAAATCTTAATGGAAGCATGTGTACATAAAGTAAACAAAATGAACTCTAATTGAAGTGGAGGAGTGGGCAGGGGTGGAAATCTCACCTGAACATCTCTTCTTCACTTTACAACCCGTAAAGAAGCCTAGTAAAGTAGGCTTGATGGTTGCTTTACCTCTAGTTATCGCCTTATACAGAAAAGAAGGAATGCCATCTTTTAGACAACTAAAAGCAATAACAATAGAACAATATTGCTAACAAAGCACCATTTAGTAAGTGCTACGGAAAATACCAGTTTATATGTGCCAGCTTGACTGGACCACAGAGTGCTCAGCTATTTGGTTAAACATTATTTCTGGGTGGGTCTGTGGGGGGATTTCTGGATGAAATTACCGTTTGAATTGGTAGGCTGAGTAAAACAAACCGACCTCTGCAATGTGGGTGGGTCCCCTTCAATCTGTTGAAGGCTTGCATAGAACACAGGGCTGAGTAGGAAAGAAATTCTTTCCCTTTACCTGTTTCCAGCCAGCACGTTGGCTTTCTCGTGCACTTGGACTGAACCTGGCTCTCCTGGTTCTCAGATGTGTGGACTCGGACTGGAACTACACGTTCGGCTCTCCTGAGTTTCCAGCTTGCGGATGGCAGGATTTCTCAGCCTCCACAACTGCTTGAGCCAGTTTCTTATAATCAATCATATACATGCAAATATGTGATACACATGTACCTCTTACTTATTTGTTTCTCTGGAGAACCCTGATACAGTGAGTGATGATGGCATCGCAGGAACTGCACTAATGTGCTGCACATAACATCATATTCAGTACGAGCCTCAGCAATTTTATAAATTTGGTCTGGTTATTTCCGTTCTGCAGATGAGGCTTACAGCAGTTCAGTAACTTCAACAAGGCCATACAGCCTAAGGGGGCGGGCAGTGAATTTATCTGAATTTATGTGTTAAGTGGGGATATTGATGCCCACCTTGAAAGAGGGTCAGGGGCATTCAGTGAGGGGATAGGTGTGAATTATCTGGAACAGGGTAGAATGCATGGTAGGCACTCAGAAACAGCAGCTTTAGCTATTTCATTTTTATTGTGTTACACAATTCAGAGGATTTGCAGCTCATGAAATAGATGTAATTCCTCCGATGTAATATATCAGTAACATCTGAATTTGATCATTTGTTCATCTCCATTAAGCTCCAATGATATTTCATGTTATTCTGGAGAAAGATGTGATTACTGTGACATTTAAAATTCTGCACAGCCCAGGGAGAGGGAGGAGGCACACTCCTGGAAACAAGGGAAAATCCTGGTTAGGCTGTCGTTAGACAACTCCAGGCTGCTGAACTTGAGGAAGCTGAACAGCTGCAAAGGTCACCAGGAGGTGCTTTGTTTCCCAAAAGGTGTTTGGTATTTACTTTCACTCAAGCATGTTCCTTCTGCTCTGATAACCACTGTCATCTTCCATTACAATAAAAGATGTCAGAGGGATTTTTACAGGCATATGGCATTAATTTAGATTTCCTCTGTGGTCATAAGAGGGTTTGCAAAAATGAAAACAAAACAAAACAAAGCCCCGCGCAGCCATTCATCAATTCCAATTTATTGGGCAGGGATCATGTGCCACACAGCCAGGAGGGCAAGATCCCCATTCCGAAACCCATGGAATGTGCATGCTCTTTTCAGGGTGCTGCTGGCTCCAGTGGCACTTCATTCTCAATTTCCTCTCTGGTCTTTGGGAAACGGGTCAGAGGACTGCGCAGAATTCCTTGGAAAATGTAACCGTATCACCCACATTTTCTTTTCATCCTAACACTGCTTGGGACTTTGACGGCGCTTTTGAGCTCCCAGAACCTGTTCATGTCCATCCACAGCTTGCCACAATCCAGTGAGGTAGGCTGGGCAGGTTCGACTGTTTCTTTGCCATTAGGGGGTGAGGGAAGAGAAGCGCAGAGGTTTGGAGACAGCTGGCCAGAGGCTTGGCCAGAGAAGGGGCCAGTCTGTGAAAACTCCTCCGTTCTTATTCCTTGCCCATCTGTCCTTCACACCTTGGAAAGCCTTAAAACAATCTGATGATGCTGTTACCTTGCTTATAATCTTTCCATTCCTCACTCTTGTTTTTAGGATCATGTCCAAACTTCTTAACATGCTTATAAGGTCTTTTGAGATCTGGCCATGCTCACTTCTTTAGATTTATTTCAGGCCATTCCCATTGCCCCTACCTTGGGGTTGCCTACCCCCTTCTGCCCCCTGCAAACTATGCTCTGGCCATATTGAACCCCACTATATCACGCTCTCTACTCATCTCCCTGCCCTTACTTAGGAAGTTCTCTTACCTTCCTGCTCACTCACATACCTGGCTAATACTTACAAATTATCTAAATCTCCTTTTAGACATAACTTCCTGCAAGAAGCCCTCCTTGATCTCTCTTACCTGTGTTAGACGCCTCTGCTATGCATACCTGTCACACCCTCTTCCTTCCTTCTCCCGAGTCTACTCATCTGCCCCTCCTGTTGGGCTGTAAGCTCTGCGAGAGTGAGGACTGTGCACATCCCATCGATACGCAGTACCTGTGCCCTTAGAAGAGGCAGGCAGACAAGGATTCTCCACCAAGGAACAAATGGTTTGTTTACTCATTGTGATGATACTTTCCAGAGAGCAGATCTCCTCTTGCAGGCAAATCAGGAATCCCTGGATTACTCCTTATGCTGCTTATCCTCCACCTGCTCCCTCAGTCCCGGAAGAAGAGGAGCCCAGTGGAATGCCTCCTGGGGCTCTCCAGCTGGGTGTTTTGGCTGGTTTCCTTCCAGCAATGGGAAGCACCCCCAGTAGAAGGGAGGATGGGAAGAGAGCAGGGTCAGGACAAACCCTCTTCCTTTATGCCCCTTCTTGCTGTGATACCATGTTCTGACAGTAGCTGCATCCCTGCACAACCACAGCTCCAGCAGGGAGCCTTCTCCCTGGTCCATTTCTCAATGGTCTCTGTCAATACGTTGTCTGACCTTATCCCTCAGCCCTAACAATGGAAATGGCTTCCAGCTACTGTTGGTTGCTGGGTACTTCACCATCACGTGCTTGTTCCCAGAACCCTCTTCAAATATCTCTGAGAAGTGCCTTCAGGTGGGCCATCTGTGGTGGCTTCTATGTCCTGTCAGGTTTCTGATTGATAAAGAATTCTCCCTGGTACAGGTAAGATTATGATTTTCAAATTCTCTGGGATGGTTTCTGGCAACTTCAGATTTTTGGAGAGAAGTCTCAAGACAGCTCCAAATTACTGTCCTTATTTATACAGACACAGAAAGGAAATTTCCAGAAGGCCTGCAATAAAATTTCCCATCTCTGCCAAACTTTCGGCATGTCCTCTATGAGCATCAGCAGGTGTCTTTAGATCTCAGAAGTCGTATTGTTCCAAGCAAATTTGGTGTCTGTATATCTATACAACTCAGTGATATGGGAAATCTCTCCACTCTGTTAGGAATGGCTCTGCAGTGTTCCCAAAATTCACTGTCACTTCTGGTCATTTGACTCGGGTAATACTTCTCTTGTGAAGGCTACATCCAAATTCACATAATGTTGGTTAGACTATAGGGAGACTAGTGTGAAAGAAGTTGTAGATGTCATGGCTTAAGCATCCGTGTTTTTCTTTAAGATCCTGTGATCGCATAACAACTTTTTTTTTTTTAAATAGAGCAGAAGTTGTATTCTCTAAGAGGAATGTACGAATGGACTAAATTGTCATTTGGGGATATCTGGGATCTACTGGAAGTAGGAGAAGGCAGAACTGTTTTCAGATTTGACATACCCTGGCTTAGAACACAAAACTGAATCACTCTGTAGTCTAGGCCAACCTTAACAGAAGCTGAGGTGCAGGAAAACTGTATGTATACAACTGTTATCTAGGTGAAATGTACAAAAACTGGACATAGGCAAGAAAATATTTGAAAATGACATGTCTGACAAAGGACTTCCCTCCAGAATACATAAAGAACTCCCAAAACTCAGTAGCAAGAGAATAAATAACCCAATTTTTAAAACGGGCAAGAGACTTGAACAGACATTTCATCAAAGAGGATATACAGATGAAAGATAAGCACATGAAATATGGTTCAACATTATTTGCCATGAGGGGCATGCAGATTTAAACCATGATAAGATACTACTACATATCCAGGAGAAGGGCTAAAATAAAATAATCACAACACCACCAAGTGCTAATAAGGACACGGAGCAACTGGAACTCTCACACAGCACATGCAAATGTAAAATGGTACAGCCATCCTTGAAAATAGCTTGGAAGTTTCTTTAAAAAGACGGGTAGACAGGAAAATGTCGCCCAAAAGGTGCTCATGCCCTATTTCCCAGATCCTATGACAGCACTACTTTTAAAGGCAAAAGGGACTTTGCAATGTGATTAAGGGCAGGGACTCTGAAATGGTGATGTTATCCCGGAATATCTGGGTAGGCCCAATCTAATCATGAGTCCTTGAAAGCACTGAATTTCTTGCTGGGTCAGAGAGAGGTGCAATGTAGATGGGACACAGCTGGCTGTTGCTGGCTTTGGATGTGGAGAAATGGGACCTCGAGCCAAGGAAGGATTTAGGGCTCTCAGTTCTCCAACCACAAGAAACTGAATTCTGACAATAATGGAATGAGCAAGGTAAGGGGTTCTTTTTTTCTCTTTTTAAAGAGATTTATCTATTTAAGAGAGAGAGAGAGAGAGAGCCAGTTGTGGGGAGGAGCAGAGGGAGAGAATCGTCAAGCAGATTCCCTGCTGAGCACAGAGTCTGATGTGGGGCTCAATCCCACGACCCTGAGATCATGACCTGAGCCGAAACCAAGAGTCAGACTTTTAACCAACTGAGCTACCCAGGCCCCCCAAGGAGTTCTTTTCTAGAGCTTCCAGAAAGGGATGCAGCCCTGCTGACAGCTTGGATGTCCCCACTAGATGTAGCCCACTAAGGCCCATGTTAGGCTTCTGACCTATAGAATTGTGAGATAATAATACATTATGGTACTGTTTAAGCCATTAAGTTTGTGGTGATTTGTTACGGCAGCAAAAGAAAACGAATACATCATATGGTCAAGCAATGCTGCTTTTGGGCATCTCTAGAGAAGTGGACACTTATGTTGACACAAAAAAATCCGAGACGCAAATTTTATATCACGGGTTTTCCTTTTTAGCCATAATTGCAAAACAAACACCAATGCATGACTATTTACAGCAGCTCTATTCAAAATAACCCAAACTTGGAAACAACCCAGATGTCTTTCAATGGGTGGATAAAGAAACGGTGGTACGTCCATATAGCAGAATGCTCCTTGATAATGGAAATGACCAAACTACCGATGTACGCAACAGCCTGGTTGACTGACTCTCAAAGGTATTATGATGAGTGAAAGAAGCCAGTCTCAGAAGGTTACACACTCTGTGGCTCTTTTATGTATTCTTGAAAGAAAAAACTGTGGTTATGGAGAATGGAGCAGTGACTGACCAAATTTGTGGTGTGTCTATGAGAGGATGACAGGAGGGAGTTGTGATAAAAACTTCGGTTATTTCGAATTTGACTGAATTTGAAAAAATTTGGTCATTAGGAATATGCTCAAATGTATATACACGTGTATTAAAGATTCACAGAATTGCACTCAAGAAAGTCAAATCTCTGCAGGATTATTTTAAAAATATTGAAGAAACCCAAACCATAACAACCTAACAACAACAAAACAGAAGCAAAAACGGAGACAAAACTCATTGGCTGACACAGCTCTCTGCTCCGTGGTACAGGTATTTCCAGTCTGAGGGAATGTACCATGAACATCGCTTTCTTTACACCCTGGGTGCCCCTCAATGTCCAAGAATGGAAGGAGTCCCAGCGGGAGTTCTGGAGACTGACCCAAGATTTTCTCCCCTCCACAGAAGGAGGGGTTGGCTTACGCAAGCTTGGCAGTCCTTCAGAGCAGGGGACTCACCTCGGCCTCCTGCTACTGGTACACGTTGACCTACCACCCTGGCTTGCCCAAGATGGAGGAGAGGTTCCCAGTTTGTGGGACCTCCAGTTTTAAAACTGGGAAAGTCGTAGGGTAAATTGGGATAAGTTGGTAACCCTCACATGACTTGGGAAAGTCACTTCATTTATCTGAGCCTCTGTTTGTTCATATGCAAAATAGAAAGAATGAGTACCCTGACTTCTCTACCAGGTTATTGTGAGATGCTAACTTTAAATTGTAACTTCTATATAAATGTGAGTTTGGGGACATTATTATTAACAACGATGATGATGATGACGAGAAAAGCCAGGTGGTGGGAATTATGGAGGGCACGTATCGCATGCAGCACTGGGTGTGGTGCATAAACAATGAATTCTGTTACACTGAAAAGAAATTAAATAAAAAAGTATTTAAAAAATTCGTGAAAAGGCTCAGTGCTATCAAAGGAAATCATGCAGTTGGGAGGATGTGTTTGTGCGTCTGATTGTACACATTGTTAAGATTGCGGTTTCAATTTTGTGACAATAAAAATATAGGCACCTAAGAATGTAATTTTTGTCTTTGGCAGCCTGCTCCCTGGGAAGTTTTAGTTACCTGGATCCCATGACAGGCTAGGGGAATGATTCTCAACCTTGTTATACTCTGGAATCACCAGGAGATCTTTCAGACAGAGATGCCTGGATCCCACTCCCAGAGATCCAGACTTAATGGATGTGGGCTTTGGCTAGGCTTCGTAATTTTAAAAATCTCCCTGAGTGATTCTAATATGCAACTGTGGGCCTTTGTTATATGAGGGCTGGACATCACGCCCATGGGGCAGTGGGAGGTTTGTTCATTTGTACTCACAGTCTAATGAGCTCACTCCACAAGGGGAGAATCAGGTATGCCTCCAAGGCAGCTGACTTCTGATCTCCACAGGACAAGAACTCACATCTACAAAGAATGATCAACCAGTCACTCAAGGTAGTTAATACTGTGATTATTACTGTTTTTCTAATTTAAAGGGGTCAATTCTGGATTTGGGGGGGGGGGTTGTATTCTGTTTGTTGCTGGAACAAAGTACCACAAACTGAGTGGCTTAAACAATGGAAACTTACTGTCTCAAGGTGATGGTGACTAGAGGCAAGTGACTGAGGTGTTGGCACTAGGGAAGGTTTTGTTCCAGGCTGCTCTCCTAGCTTCAGGTAGCTCCTTGGCTTGTGGTCATATAACTCCAATTTCCACATGGTGTTCTCCCTGTGTATGTATGTCTATCTCCAAATTTCCTCTTAATAAGGATACTAATGATATTGGATTAAGGCCCACTCTTGTGACCTCATTTTAAATCAATTACCTTTATAAAGAACCTATCTCCAAAAAAGGTCACATTCTGAGGACCAGGAGTTTGGACTTCAACATAGGATTTTGGGGAGGATACCATTCACCTCCTAACATGAGAGAGAGTCAGTTTCCATGTAGGTGATGCCATTCATACGGGCTCTAAAACGCCATGGTGGGATGTGGTCAAAAGGGACAGGCGTCCAGCCCAGTCTGGTGGGAAGGCAGTCCCTGGTGGGCAAAGGAAAAATCCATGTAAGGAAGCCTATTCACAGATGATTTCTTTTTTTTTTTTTTTTTTTTTAATGAGATGTGAATTATTGACTTTCAATTTTTTTTAAAAGATTTTATTTATTTATTTGACAGACAGAGATCACAAGTAGACAGAGAGGCAGGCAGAGAGAGAGAAGCAGGCTCCCTGCTGAGCAGAGAGCCCGATGTGGGACTCGATCCCAGGACCCTGAGATCATGACCTGAGCCTAAGGCAGCGGCTTAACCCACTGAGCCACCCAGGCGCCCTCACAGATGATTTCTTACTGATAAATCAATATCTTGGTCAAATGTTGTAAGAGACGAGATTTAAAAAAAAAAAATCTTTAGGCAAAAGAAGAATTTTTAAAAGGAGTTATTAACTTCCTTCTTGATAGGAGTATCCCAGCAAAGCCCTAAGTAGGTTTTGGTTAAGAATGCTCTAAAAGGATCCTTTTCTTTGAAAGATGGCTGGACTGGAGGGGTTTGTAAGTTCATATTGACTCTAAGGTTTTGTGCTTCCTGAGAAGTTGTCAGAGGCTCACCTGATGTTTTTGGGCGATGACCTGCACAGGCACTATGTCCAAAGGAAGAATCCTGCAGATCTGGCTCTAGGTACAAAGAATTAATGTGAAAAACCCAATGAGGCATTTGCTCTGCTAGACTCCCTCGCCATTTTCACTGCACAAATGTTTTCAATGGAGAGAAAACAGACTCAGGATCTTTGACAATGGCACCATATAGATGGCAAATTCGAGGACCCTGCAGGACGCCTCACTCAATGACACTGCTGGGCAATATTTAAGTTGACATCCAGTACAGCAGTGAAGGCCTCAGGCTGCTCTGCCATCCAACCTGACCCTCCCCAGAGGATGGAAAAGGAAATATCCATGTGTGACAACTCTAGCTTTCTGGTAAGACAAAAATCCTGAATGAGCACCAAGTGCAGTGACTCTGCCCCCATAAGTGGTGGAGACAACAGATACTAAATACGTCCTTTTTGTTGTTGTTGTTTCCACAATAATCAATATAATCATGAGTATACAGGTCAGTTGTCATTCATACCATAGAACAAGGATTCATTTTTCCAGCCCTGATAACAATCCAAATTTTCACTAGGTTTTAAAGAGTTTTAAAGCAAAAAAAAAGAGTTTTAAAGCAAAAATACATTGTTTTAAAGCAAAAATCTCCTAGAAAATGTTAAGGAAAATACATATATCAAATCAGATATACTTTTTTCCATACATATATATACACATAAAATTACATTTATTTTTTCTTATAAAAGACATGCTTACTGTAAAGAATTTCTGACATGCAAAAAAAATGAATAAAATAAATATCACTAATAATGTCATCTAATATTTTCTTCAGGTTCTTTTATGGTATTTATATATTAAATACCATTGGTATCAGGCTGCATACAGAAATCTGTTTTATTTTCATTTAATGTTATATTGGGATACTTCCTCTGGGTCATCAAATATTATTAAATATTTTCCATCATGTTAGACACCATATTTTGTTTAGACATTCTTCTAGTTTGAGGCACATAGGCATTTATTACTATTTTAAATAATGTTTCAGGAAACCTTTCAATGTAGGATTTTTTTGTCTAAAATTGTGATCATTTGTATGGATAAATTCACAGTAGTAGGGGCGCCTGCGTGGCTCAGTGGGTTAAAGCCTCTGCCTTCAGCTCAGGTCATGATCCCAGGGTCCTGGGATCGAGCCCCGCATCGGGCTCTCTGGGCAGCGGGGAGCCTGCTTCCCCTTCTCTCTCTCTCTGCCTGCCTCTCTGCCTACTTGTGATCTCTGTCTGTCAAATAAATAAATAAAATCTTTAAAAAAAATTCACAGTAGTAGAATTACAGGGTCAAAAAATATGAATATTTTTAAGGTTTTCAGCAGATATCCAAAGAATGCTTCCCAGGAAGTTTATAGTGATTCGTATAGTGATTTATATACCCTGAGAATACTTGAGAATATTAATGTCATGTATCCTCACTAACATAGAGTATTATTGTGTATTAAAATACCTTTTTTTTTTTTTTTTAAATCATATCTTAGGTGCCTGGGTGGGTCAGACATTAAGCGTCTGCCTTCAGCTCAGGTAATGATCCCAGGGTTTGGGGATAGAGCCCCACATTGGACGCCCTGCTCAGCAGGCAGCCTGCTTCTCCCTCTCCTACTCCCCCTACTTGTATTCCCTCTTTCACTTTGTCTTTCTCTGTCAAATAAGTGAATAAACTCTTTTTAAAAATCCTATTAAAATTTTTTTAAAAAAATCCTATCTTAGATAAGTTCTCAAGTAATCAGTAAATCTAAGGAAGACTTGTATCACAGGTTGGGAAAGTTTGTTTCCAATTTCTTTGAAATTGGCAGGAAAGAAAGCACTGGAAAAAATTATTGAAGGAGTCTGGGTTGTCTGCAGCCTTAAAGATTCATTTCACAGAGTGAATAATACAGAACCATCTACCCTGGATCATTTAGACATTTGACTCCCGTTAATGTGGGGGTACAAATAACTTGATCTCCTTCAAGTATTTTCTGTTGGCATTTTTAGGAATAGCTTTTAAAATCATTCTGATTGAACTAAATAATTTTTCCAAAAGGGTATTTTGTTTTAATTTGCTAAGGCATTTCATCTTTAACTCAATTTTTAGGTTGGGATGATCCAGGAACAAGGAAATTTGATCCTTAACTTATTGCCATATTTCATTGATTCTAAGACACCCATTTTTCATTTAAATGTCTTTGAAACTGGGATGTGTAACAGACGTTGTTGGTGCTCTCAGATCCCTCTACCACTCTTGTGAACATTAGCCCTGTGGACTTTCACTCCTGACTCCCAGCACCTGCATCCTTTGTTGGAGATGCAGGAAACGACTTTTTCTACACAGAGCTAGAAGTGCCTGGAAATGTACATCTCCCTCTAGGATTCCTGTGCTTAACCAATGACTAATGGTGCAGGGGTATAAGTACTGTGCACTCCCTGGCCTCTGGCTTATACAACTGAGACAGGACTTACACTACCTCCAGAGCTTCCCTGTGGGGCTGAGCCTAAGGGCCCTCCAAACCCCCATACTGGGTTTTGCTTGACATCACACCCTGGCATGGGTTTCCCTCTATCCTTTTGTGTTCATCCTATTTCTCTATATCCCTACTGTTTTTTCCCCCCTAATTCACAGAAATCCTCGTCTCTGGGGAACCAAACATATTACAAGATGTATCTTATGATCAATGATGTCTTGCAGTTCCGGTTGGCCACGCAACCATAATGATATAGTCATCTTTGCCCATGCATGCATGAGCTTGTTTGTTTCTCCTATAGCATGGATGAACCACTACACTTTCACTTTTCAGTGAATAAAGCATTTAAGGACTATTTGAGGAAGGAATGTGTGTCTTGATTGCTGTCTAAAAATCGTCTATTAGGGGCACCTGGGTGGCTCAGTGGGTTAAGCCTCTGCCTTTGGCTCAGGTCATGATCTCAGGGTTCTGGGCTCAGCCCCGCATTGGGCTCTCTGCTCAGCGGGGAGCCTGCTTCCTCCTCTCTCTCTGCCTGCCTCTCTGCCTACTTGTGATCTCTGTCTGTCAAATAAATAAATAAAATCTAAAAAAAAAAAACTTCTAATAAATCCTTTAAAAAGATAAAAAAAGAAAAGTGCCAATACCAAAACAGCAGAATAGATGTCAAAGACTAGGGAGAAAAATTCTAGAGATAGAAGTGGACCATTCCTTCAAGAAATGCTTCATTTTGATGGCAGAAAATGTACTGTGAAAACATGTGGATACAAAAAGAGACTCAGAAGAGTTCTATTCTGAATATCCAGAAGTTTTAGGAATATCACAATTTGTGTTTCATTTTCCTTTTTATGTATATATACTTGATGAAAATCTATGTTCAAACAGCTCTTAGATTTATTTAAAGGGGCCATAAAACAGAAATTCAAAGTACTCTGTCATATTTTAAATGCCTTTTTTCATTTTTAGTGATATATAGTATAATGGAAAGTCTTATAATGGATAGAGATAAGTTGGATGAAATACTCATGTAGAATATACTACCCAAAGAAACAGAAGGAATATAATCAACGAACAATCTTGACAACATTGAGAAAACAGATTATTTCACAGACGTCTCATCTATGGTTCACAGCAGGAGATCCATTGGTGAGGGAGGACCACCAGTTTGGTCATATTCTTGAAATTTTGCAGACTTTAATCTATTAAGCATTTCATACTCCTCCAAAGTGTGTATATGTGTGTAGATGTGGTACATATATGCACACACACACACCCTATTTCTTTCAGATTTTCCTTAAATGGAGTACTTTAACCATTGAGAGAAGTAATCCATGCATTTAATTTGGTGTCAGCCTTTTACTTACTTTTTGTGAGGCTCACAAAACTATGTATAACACATGCGATCCCCACACAAAAATAAAACAGCTGGCATTTAGATTAAAGGCATTGATTACATCCCTGAATGGTGAAAGTGTTCAGCGTATAGAAATAGGGGCCCCTGGGTGGCTCAGTGGGTTAAAGCCTCTGCCTTCAGCTCAGGTCATGATCCCAGGGTTGTGGGATCGAGCCCTGCATTGGGCTCTCTGCTCGGCAGGGAGCCTGCTTCCCTCTCTCTCTGCCTACTTGTGATCTCTGTCTGTCAAATTAAAAAAAAAAAAATCTAAAGAAATAGGATCTGCCCACCAACATCATTTCATATTCCCTTTCAGGGAAATACTTGATCTGGACTGTCTATATGCCAAGGTAATAAGTCTATTATCCACCCAACTTGTTTTGTCTTCCTGTTTTCCCATCCTGTATTTTTGCTGATGAAAGATGGATTTCTTCATTGTGAAACAGCAACAGCCGAGCGATTCCGGTGGGCTTAGTTATAGATGGCATAATTTCTGCACTTTCAGAGTACTGTGGCAACACACAGCTCCCTTGTGCTGAATCAATTCTTCAGCAACATGATTAATTAACCTGTGTTCGAACGCTGTTGCCTTGAAATGTGCTAATCTTGTATTTTGCTGTTAGGCTTTTTCTACCCTTCCACGCCAAAAATCATTCTGTGGTGTTTTTTTTTTTTTTTTTTTTTTTTTCAAAACCTTGGGCAAATGAACAATGTTTGAGTACGCGCTTTATAATCCTTTCACTGCATTCATACTGTGAGTTTTATGGCCAAATATAGGCAGTATACACGTTCTTCTTCAGCAAAATACATTATGTTGTTCTAACATTAGTAGTACTACCTAGTGTAGACAGGTTTAAACTCCCACCTTATTTTCTTTTTCATTCACTTTTTCTCTACTAGAAGCAGGAAACAGCTAAAACAGTTTTAGAGAGCAATAAACTGCCTTAAAAAAAAAAAAAGATTATTTATTTTAGAAAAAGAGAGACAATCTCCATTAGACTCACCACTGAGCACGGAGCCTGACACAAGGCTTGATCCCATGATCCTGGGATCATGACCTGAGCC
Source organism: Enhydra lutris kenyoni (assembly GCF_002288905.1). Classification (NCBI taxonomy): domain Eukaryota; kingdom Metazoa; phylum Chordata; class Mammalia; order Carnivora; family Mustelidae; genus Enhydra; species Enhydra lutris. The sequence continues at coordinate 17,354,915 of NW_019154110.1, forward strand.
AAAATTAAGAGTCAGCCCCTTAACCAACTGAGCCATCCATGTGCCCCAACAGTAAATTACTTTAAAAAATGTATTCTGTAATCATTTATTAATTACTGTACCATGCCTTGTGTGAGGGATAAAAAAAAATATATGGACTTGACTTACAGGGCTCCAAGTCTAGTGGAGAGATACATGGCCAAATTACTTGCAAATACAGTATAATAAAGCCTTTATTAAAAGGTTTGCAGCTAGAGGGGGATGGTGTGGGATTTTAGAGTGTGACTCCTCCTAGCTAACATTTTCACCTTCCAGGGTTCTAGATAAAAACACCCAGTGCACCAAAGAGACACAGAAGAAATAACAGACTATTTGAGCCAGTTTTCTGTCTTCTCATTTCCCTCCCAATGATAACTGATTGATCCCCCTAGCTGCTGCTGTTGGGTGGGATAGCCACAGTGAGAGAGACTAGTTGGCTTTAACCAGACTTTCGATTTTTGTTACCCCATGGAGAGAGGAAGCACAAGAACGTCGGTAGGACCAGATTTTAAGACTGTAAGATGCAGTAACCCAGCACACTGGGTAAAAATAAATTAGTAAATAAATGTAGTAACCCAGTGTGCATCTGGACAGACAGGTCAGCAACTTGTCTTGGGGTGGAAGTTCTAGGTTCAACCCTCCCGAGTGGGAAGAGGGGCCAGATGCACATGGAAAAAATGCTGAAGTGGCATTTGTAGAGCATTTGCAGTGCTGGGCCTGGGGGACAGAATGTAAGGAAGAGGTGAAGAGAAAATGCGTCTTAAAGGATAGGAAGGGATAGATGAGGAAATGAGGCTGGAGAGAAAGTGGAAAGGGTGCTAGGGAACTACTGAAGAGTAGCAAGGGGGCAACAGACTCAAATATGGGCTTCAGAAGGATAATTCTGACAGATACGTGGTCGGCTTATTAATGGGGACAGGTGTGCCAGAGAGGCAGGAAGGCATAGTGCCTTCATTGCCGTTATCCGGGTAATAAATGGGAAAGGCCTGAAAAACAGAGAGGCAGTGTTTGCATGGAACACAGGATTTAAGAAATGTCCTAGAAACAGTACCTGCCTTATCCTTTGTTCCAAACTCACCAAGCATAGAAGTCATTGCCCGAGGGGGGCAGAGGCAGAGGAAGGCCAAGAGTGTTACTCTAAAGGAGCTTTCTCCACGTAGAGGTAGGGATTAATGACCTTGAACCACACTAATCTCTGCTAATTTGCAGTTCCCTCTGTTCTTTGGAGTCATTGCTATACTCCAGGAGGTTTATCTAGTGCCAAGGCACTCTGGGTTTGGATGGCTGATGTCACTGTCCAAACTGAGTTTCACTGGGAGGCCATGTGGATTGAATGGAAAAAATCCTCACTCACGTCCTGTGGGGTTTCAGTTACTCTTCACAGAAACCAATCTGATCTTCCACACTGGACCACACACACGGGCGGGAGGAAGCTCACTGAAGTGGTCCAAGGCCCCATCTGCCTAGACACACGATGCAGTCATTTCCATCCTAGGGACAATGAGGAATGGGTCTCCTCTGCTCTCACAGCTAATATAATTGGAGTTTTGCTGCTCCCGGAAAGTGGCCCAGGATGGGGAGCCCAGGCCTCCTTCTCAGGGTCCCCACCAACATTTTTGTTCTTTCTTCCCTCCCACAGCCACAGGAATTACTTCCTAGATGGAGAGTAGGAAAGCCTTGCTCTTCCTCCTCAGACACAGCCACAAAACTTTGATCTAAATCACAATGCCTTTCTGGTTCCCTAAGGAACCAGGCTTTTTTTTTTTTTTTTTTTAAAGATTTTTATTTATTTATTTGACAGACCACAAGTAGGCAGAGAGGCAGGCAGAGAGAGAGAGGAGGAAGCAGGCTCCCCACTGAGCAGAGAGCCCGATGCGGGGCTGGATCCCAGGACCCTGGGATCATGACCTGAGCCGAAGGCAGAGGCTTTTAACCCACTGAGCCACCCAGGCGCCCCGGAACCGGACTTTTGAAAACTCGAAAAAGTACATGCTGATCTCACACCCCATTCTTGAGGCAAGAACATTAAATGGCCTACAAGTTCAAATACGTGATAAAGAAGCAGGAGAAAGAGGGGCGCCTGGGTGGCTCAGTGGGTTAAGCCTCTGCCTTTGGGCTCAGGACATGATCTCAGGGTCCTGGGATGGAGCCCCGCATCGGGCCCTCTGCTGGGTGGGGAGCCTGCTTTCCACCCCCCCCCCCCCCCGCCCCTCTGCCTACTTGTGATCTCTCTCTCTGTCAAATAAAAAAAATCTTAAAAAAAAAAAAAAAAGAAGAAGAAGAGGGAGAAAGAAAACAAATGAGAAAAGCTTTGGTTAATTTCAGTTGAACTTCCTTTATATAAACCACATTCATGTGGGGGCTAGGATCACGTCTGTTTTGCGTCGCCGTCTCTAGTACTTAGCAAAGTATCTGGCATCTAGTAGCACGTGTTAAGTGTTTCAGTGAATAAATGAATGCAAATGCATGAGAGTTAAACTGGGAACTAAGCCTTGGTATTGGTTAGTACATTACCCATTCAACTCGGCAAGTATATATCGAACACCTGCTACGTGACAGGCAATGTGTGAGATCCTCCTTGATGGTGCTAGACCCTTCCTACAGTATGAACAAGATGAATAAATCCCAGCCTTCGTGGAGTTTACTCCCATTGTTAATAGGGAAGACAATAAACAAACAGATCATTACAAACTGGTAAGTAATTGATAAGAAACAGTGAAGTAATAGAGAATAATTTAGTGACGTGGGAATGGGGGTGGGGGGTGCAGTGAGAGCTCGTAATCTGATTGCACTTTCTCTCAAACTATCCCAACCCCCAAAAGTAAAAATGAAACTTAAAAGAAGTTACAAAAGTAGTATTAGTTAAACATAAAGTCACATGAAGAAAGTGCCTACAGAATTTCATGTAACATTTAGGTAATCATCATTCAGGCACATGTGGATAGTTGTGTTTAAAACAGCTTGAGTATTTTATTTTTATTTATTTTATTTCTCAAGTTAAGTTTCCATGGGCATATTCTGTTTACAGTTCATTTCCTCAAAAGCTACATGCAATAGAGTATATAAATTGTTTTAATGGTAGTTCAGTTCTTTCTGTTCTGTAGATGGCAAAATTCACGTTTGTTGACCCCTGAAAAAGTTGCATTTCACTTTAGCAGAGAAAATAAAAATGTCCATTTCCCCCCAGAAAAAGGATAATATTTTCTAATTTTGCAAACACTTTATGGAGGTATCATTTGATTCTGTATTTTTACAGCTGCCTGGCATTTATTATTGGAGAGCCCCTTCTCACAGTGTGTTTCTCTTTCATTTCTAGTCAGGGGGTGTTAATATTATTTAGGAATTATTCGAATTTGAGAGAGTGATAAAGGGCCTCTCTTGAAGGGTTCTTACTAAGCAAACCCCTGACTTCTTACTCCTTTAAGGAAAAATAAGGAAAAAAAATAAGGAAAAAAATAAGAAAAAAAAAAGGAAAGAAAGAAAAAAAAAGGTTTTAGATTATGAGTTTCTTGGTTTGGGAATCAGAACTATTTGGTGTGGTAATTTTAATACCTTGCATCTTGTCCGGCATTTGACAGGTGCTCGGGAAATGGTCGATGAGTTGAACTGGTTTGGGAAGAGTCAGGGGACTACCCTCCTCCATATACAGATGGGGAAACTGAGGCTCAAAGAACTTGTAGATGTGTTTGCATTGTGTTTTGTACTTCACTAAGGGCTCTCACTCAAGTTAGCTCATTAAGAGTGGGTTTTTACCACCATTATATATAAAGTAAGAAATGTCAGTAAAAAGAGGAGAGTAATGATGTGTTCAACAGTGAATTAGTCATTGCCAGACTCCCCTATATATAGCAAAGCATTCTCTGCTGCTAAGGGACAACTAAAACCTAATGATGAAAAAAATTCAGGTCCTCAGACAATGATAAAAAGAGGATTACTTTTCTAAGGACAAAAACAATCAGAAAAGCTATTGGCAATCTTTGCACTAAAAAAAGTCATATAATACATAGAAAACAAACTCTCCTACACTATTGGTGGTGGTGTAAATTGGTCCTATTTTAATGGAGAATTTTTGAATATCTACCAAAAACTAAAATGAACAAACCTTTGACAGAGCAATTTGCTTTTATGAATGTATTTCTGCTATAGGCCTACTGGCATAAGAGGGCATGTGTATATGAAGAAAAGGATTTAGTGAATGTAAGAATGTTCACTATGACATTGTAACAGAACAACTTGTAACAGCTTAAGGATTCATGAACAGACTGATGGCTGCCAAACTATGAGTTATCTGAGAAGTGTTATTTTACATAGACATTTGAAGTAGAACAATCTATATATTGACATGAAAAAGTGACCCCAATAAATTATGTCAAAAGCAAGCTGCTGAACGGTTAACTGCTAATCAACAGGTAACTTTTGATTAACTTGGAGTAAAAAACACTCATCAAAGTATCTGTGATGACTATCTCTGAAAAGTGAGATGAGCTATTTTTTTCACTTTATATAATTCCATACTATTTGATTTTTCAATGAAAATAGGTTAATTTTCACATCCAGATGTTAAAGAGAAGCTGTTCCAACTCTGGCCACTTGAGATTTTTACTTTTTAGCCAAGAATAAGAGGACGCAGGAAATGGATACTTTTGTTCTACTTTGCTATAGTGCCTCACACTGTGTCTGGCACACTGTGGGTGCTCAGTAAGTACCCGGGGAATAAAGGAGTAAGGATGACCAATCCTGGTCACTCTTTCATGAGGTGAGGTGGAAGGACATAAGAACATTTTCTAACCCTAGAATCTGAGCTAGTCGTCAACGGAGAAGCTTATCAAATCAATAGGGCTGACTTATGTTAAAGACTGACTGACTAGATAAACATCAACTCACCAAAAAATTATCTGGGGGTTCTACTTGCATTAGATAAGGATTCTTAATGAGTCCCCACCATGTTTCTTTGAGTGTCTCTTGGGGGTATTTATCTGTTGGGTTTGGAGGTTACAGAAGCATAAAGAGGAAGAAACCCCAGACATGCCAGTTCACATCCGGAACCTCCTCTGTACCACTCTCATAAGGGGTCCAGATTGAGCACTTCCTGGAACAGTGCTTTCACTTGCTCTGGGGGAATTCTTTCCTGGTGAGCCCTAAATCCCAGAAAGTTCCTGACTGCACAGAACTGGAATCTGTCCCTTTGAAGAACTGACCCACAGACCCAACTCTGCCCCCAGAGTCACACACAATGGATCTAAGCAGCTCTGCAGAATAGTTTAAGAGAACGGGTTGTGCCACACCTGCCCTGAACTCTTACCTTCCACGTGTAGGTGCCCTGTGACCCTTAGGCAAAGATTAGCAACTCTCTCTAATCCTAAATTTCTTCTTTACAAAATGGGTGTGATTATAGTTTCTACCCTATGGGTAGAAGATAATAAAGTAACCTATGCAAGCTGCCCATCCCAATGTATGTCACAAAATGCCCAACAAAGAATATCACTACAATTTTCATAGGCCCCTTCCATGAGGTATTCCATGAGGCAGGCAGGAAGGAAGAGGCACAAAATAGCAAAGTTAACATATGAGGTGTCTGACAGTAAAATGCATGCCTGAGGACCTTGATTTCAAGTCTCCTCTGTGTTTTCTTCACTTAGAAACAAATTAGAAAAACACTCCCAATAGGAGGAGGGAAATTTCAGACCATTAATTTAGCAAAAACAAAAAGCCTGCACTTTCACAATTATAGACACTAACTTATAAAAGTAACTCCGGGTGTTTGAGAATCTCACTCACCTCCGGGGGACACAAGGAAAGAGCTCCCTCAGGGACTTCTCTCAAAAATTGCCTCCCTGAAGCTGGCTAAAATTCACGTAGCTGTCAGGAGAGGCACGAGTTTTCTTCAGCCATTCTGAAACTTCTCTCAGGGCTAATGACTGCCTATCAGCCTGGATTTGACTTTATGCTATTATTGAAGACGTAAATTGTAAGTCCTATATATAGTCAGGCGTGAATGGGGGGAACACAACATAGACCTATATTTATGATACAGATCCGTATTATGTGCCATATGAAACTTAACAGACTAAGAGACTTTAGGGTTAGGACTCATTTTTGACCTGGCCACTAACTCCGTCTGTCACCTCTTAGGATCTCAGTTGACTCATCTATAAAATGGTTACAACTGAGAATTCTTATATTCTAAGGAGCTCTAGGTTTGCACAGCTGTGCTGGGGGCTGCTTTAACTGGGCCTCAGGCTTCTCTCTCAAGTACAGCAGCAATATTAACCAAAAAAAAAAAAAAAAAAAAGCCTGTTACATATATTAGGATTCTACCTAAGAATTCATTTTAAAAATGAGTCTTTTTCTCCAAAAGATATTTGAACATCACTGAATCCCAAGATCCTCAAGGTTGGGGTCCCTTTTCTCGTCATTGTTTTTCAGAGGTGGGGAGAGAGTGATGAGAACAAGGAGGAGGAGGAGGGAGGGAGGGAGTGGTGAGAAGAGACCATGGTGACAAACAGTAACTTCTGGGTCTTACCAGCCATGGTCTGGGAACAGGGTATTCTGATTAAGTAATGATTATTACTCACTTTCTTCCTAAGTATGTTACCTAACAATATCATAATAGTGGATATGAATAAATCCCTTTATACCATTCAGTGTGTACCTAACTAATGCCCAGGACATTTAAAATGACGTCCTGCCCACTCCACCCCAGTTGCCAGCCGCAGGTTTAAATCCTTAATGGAGAGAAAATCTGTAGCCCTCCAAGTCAACAGCTCCTTCCTTCCAGGAACTGTCTAGTGGCATCCTTACAACAAAAGAGCTTAAGATGGAAAGTAATCAGTTTGGAGGGTGGTATCAGCAATCATTGAGACCAGTCTTGAACTCACAGCAGGGGAGTTTACGGAGGAGTCCCGGACAGCAGAAGAGGTTCCAGATGCTTCTCTTCCCATCAGGGACCCACACATGTTCCTTCTGGCAAGGTCAGCCTACACAGGGCAGACCCCTGATGGGAGCCAGTCCCTTTACTGGAGAAAAATGTGAGCTGCTCAAGGAAGACTGCTGGAAGGGCATTACGGAGCCGCCCTGACCTGGTGAAGGTTTGGGGGAGGAGAAAGCATTTATAGGAAAACAGTGGGGTTATGTGGGGGCTCTGTCTGAGGGAAGAAGGAGCCTCCTGGATCTCAGCGGCGGCTGGAGAGCACAACTGCGGAGCTCAGCTGTGTCAACAGAACCACGGCGGCCTGCATGTTGGGCTGTGACCTCCATCTGCAGGGACGGTGGGGAGCAGTGGAAAGGGGGCCGGACACAGAATCACAAGACAGGTGTGACTTTCAGCCCCAGAAGAAGGTGCTTCATTTCTCTGAACCACTATTTCCCTAACTGAAAAACAAGAATAAAAATACCCACAGGATTGTCTGTGTTTTAGGCACGTTGTGTGGTTTAAATAAAAGAGGGTCTGAGAAGCTTTTGGTAAATGAGAAAGCCCCATACACATGTAAATTATATTCCATGGCTTATGACACAGTTGCCCAAATGTGATCCTTAAGAAACTTCCAGAAGCTTGCTCAAATCACTTTCCTAAGATACTAATATAAAAGGCCAGTGACTTATCAAATAAATGAAGTGCTTCACAGTGTTCACATAATTTTCCAGTAAGTCTTCATTACAAAAACCATGGTATCTGATATTCTATAAAGAACTATATATAAACTTATAAATCTAATTGTATATGAAAAAATATACATATTATAAAATCTAATTATATATGATTTCAAAAAATGCAACCAGGTGATTCTTAATTCCTATAGCGGCAGTTGATCTTATAAATGCATACACTTGTATCAGAAAATTTTACCGTACCATATGCTCTCACTCATACGTGGAATTTAAGAAACAAACCAAATGAACAAATTAAAAAAAGAGACAAAACAAAAAAACCAGACTCTCAAATACAGAGAACAAGAGGGTGGTTGCCAGAAGGGAGGTGGGTGGGGGCATGGACTAAACAGATGAAGGGGATTAAGAGTACGCTTATTGTGATGAGCACTGAATAGTGTATAGAATTGCTGAATTACTATATTGTACACCTGAAACTAATATGACACTATATGTTGCTGACTCTTTGATAGAAGAAAAAAATTCTCATCATAAGCAAAAAAAAAAAAAAAAAAAATTTTTTTTTTTTTTTTTTTACAGAAGTAGCCTAAATCCAGGTCTCTATTTCACAACTTCAGTAAGTAGGGTATGTTTTGCTCCTATTTTAGACCGTTGCATGTTGGGGGTCATCCACCTAGAATGAGATGTTAGAAGACCATGGAGCTCAGCTTCCTACAGAAGACCATCAGCTCTTATGATCGGGAAGTCCTCTGGAACAATCCTCTTCATTCTCTGAGCAGGATAGGTTCAGCGCACTCATCACGGGATGGATCCAGGATGTCGTCTGTGTTACATGACTTGAGAAGAACAAGGAATGCAATTATAATCTAAAAGACTGCCTGTCCTTCTACCCGCCCACGCACGTCCTGATCCCAGTGACACTGCTTCCTCCCTACGACAGCCCTTTGTGACAGGAAGCAACTGGAACTCCATCCAACAGTTTTAAAAATTCTTGGGATAAGTTTTGAGGTTCAACCATGCCCACCTCTTTCTTTCTTCTTTGGTAAAAAGGAATGTGGGAGAATGTGTCATCTTTCACTCCTTGCTTTTCCTTTACCCGAAATTCAGTCAGCAAGTCCTGGGACTGTCTTCCTGAAATATCTGTGGGGTTTTTTGACCTCCTCTCCTCTTCCAGTGCTATAGCCTGGGTCACTGAAATTGCTTGTCTCTCTGTCTGTTCTGGTTCTTTGTTAATTCAATCTCTACTGCAGGCAAGAGAACAAATCATATATTGTGGCTCACCTGCTAAAAATTCAGTGCCAACCCATGCCTTCTGGATCAAATACATACTCCATAGTATGAAATACCTTGCTTTTTTTCCTTACCTGCCTCAACAATACTTTCTTCTCTGCCACAGTCTTTTCCTCCCTCCCACTTTGTTTATCTAGTTAACTCCTACGAATTCCAAAGAACGGTCTCCATCAAAATTCCTCCAATCCGTGCTCCTGATCTTATCTCTTGCTACACTCCTAATATTATAAGTGCCTGTTTATCTTCAATAAAGAAGTAAGAAGTTACTGCATAAGAAGCTCCTTGAGGGCAGGAACTGTGTTTCTTGTCTGGATTTACGGTGCTTCCCATGTGCTCAGAATCGATGACGAGGCATTTCAGGGAAGAACAGAAGCAGAGGGAAGGAAGGATCCACCACAGGTACAGGGCCTGTTCAGGGAGTGCTGAAACATCACAACCGGGGCCCCTACCTGGCGCATGCTGTTTCTCTGACCTATCCATCCCTCAGTCTAGCTGGATGAACCACCTCAATCCACCACTATCTGCCCAGCTCCCGAGTGTTGGACAGGTGGCTGCCAGAATTAGGATGATTTGTTTCTTCTTCCTGGATACTCTTTCTTCCACTGGCTTACCCCACTGCCCTCATCCATCTAGATCAGTTTCCCCCAAGCGCATCTTATCCAAACTCAACCATGGAAAGTAGTATCATGTCTTAGATTGAGTCTGTCTGAGGGTTGGCACTTAGGAGGATCAAATACGATTGGGGGGGGGGTGGTGTCTAAAAGTTTCTCCTAAATCACAGAATGACATTTCCAAAATATGTTTTTAAAGGGTTTTTAGTAACTTTTATGTAAAGAAGATAATTCTATGATCAAATAAGTTTGAGATACACTAGGTTAAACAGACCTAAACGGGTTTCTTTACTGCAGGATTCCCTTAAGCCTTAACTGTATTAACATGTTCTATGACTCTCCATGAGTATGCAGTGTTATTCAAACGAACATGCCCCTGTTAGCACACATGGGACTAGCATTCCACAGACCACAATTGGGGAACTATCACAAAAATGCACTTACTTTATTGGCTGTTGATGACAATAACTGGAAATGTTGGACTTAGTACAAATGGGCAGTTTTACTGCCAATGGTGATTTGGTTTGTTTTTGACCCTTTATCCCAAATTCAATGCATACCACCCCACACAAACTGTTCAACTCCTGCATTTAAATATTAAAATTCATCTTTCCATGGAAGATCACTGATAGTTTCATATGGGGGTAAACGGATTCAAAGTGTTTTAAGGTGGCAAGGCCCAAACATCTTCGTAATTTCAAAAGCACAGAGTGTGGTTAAGTGGTACAAAGAATCATTCTTCTGTTGACAGTAATCCACATTACTATTATCTCTTTAAAATGGTTTATGGTATAATGGAATTTTCTTATTACGGAGGCGAAACTTACTAAAGCATTGGATTCTGCACAGGTTAACTTCATTTCAAGGTCTTGGGGGCCAGGGGTAGGGAAAGCTGGAAGTCTGCCTAAATTGAAAGTGGTTTTAAAGAAATACTAATGAGTGTAACATAAGAGGGCCAGGAGGCCGCTGCAAGGTGAAATGAGGACACATCATTCTGTATGAAGCACCTGTTTAAAACTAAAAGGAAAAACTTGATGAGACGGTTTTGCTAATTTTAAAATCTTGGTATATTTACTTTGATGTTTACCAGCACATTTATAATATCTTTGTCCAAAGAAGAGACTTCAAAACTGTTATAAATCCTCCCTCACCACCAATGTCCCCTAATTAGGAAGTGTGGGAAGGAAGGCAAAGGGGAATAACCACCTGAGGGGCAAGTTCGGCTGCATGCTTTCCTAGTAGACTTTTTGAAAAACAGTATTCTTATGCTTAAACTAGTGTAACTGCCTCGATATGGACATTCCATTAAATTTATAACGTAAACTAAGCAAAAGCAAAATGTCTAAGGAAAAAAATGTAGTTATCGACTCTGAACAATGACTACGATAAAGTTCCACTAGAAGGTTATCCTTGCCAGGAAACTTAATTAGCGCTTTTTTTTTTTTTTAAATCAACAAATCTCCATCTGATCTTTTCCTAAATACAAAAGCAACACCATAAAATATTAATTGATTAAGCTTATGTTCAAAGTATACTTCTTGGTATCTGTTTAAAAAACACACACCCAAACACTAAATGTGCAATTACAACAGCTACTTACTAGGAAACAAAACAAACAAACAACAACAACAAAAAACAACTAACAAAGGGATAAGGTTTCTATGCTTCAACTACATATTTCACACTTAGGTCTTCTGTACAAACAAAAACCAAAGCTGCTAAAACTCAGGTGAAGTGCCTGGCAACGAGTACATATTCAGTAAGTGATTATGGCTGTTTTTTTTTTTTTTTTTAAATAATTAGAACTTTGTAATTATTGCAAGAAAAATTTGGAATTCTTCCTTTGATGCTGGACAGGGCCAGCTGGATGTATACCATTCAATTTTATGTCCTGGTGAGCACTGTGCCTAAAGAGCTTTGACATAATCGGTATGATGAGATAATCCCAGCTTTACTGGCTTGGAGAACATTCTAGTATTAGAGATATTTCCTCTCTGATTTGTGTGCTTGGTAGCTCAACTGAGAAGAGAGAATAAATCAGCCCTGTTGACTCTGTTTAATTAATAAAGACCCCATGATTCATAAAGTGGGATGCTCCTACTTAGTATGAAAAATTTAGAGGTCTGGAGAATAAATGAGGCTGACTACGGAATGTAAAAATCTTCCATCTGAACATACACTACCTCTGGCAAATGTTCCTGCAGAGAGTGCATCTGACCTGATTTGGGGCGCAATCTGAAAATCTAAAAAGCATAATACTACTTGCCTCTGAGTGTTTGCCAAATCTGTTGTTGGGAAACACTAATATTCAATCTAGGAAGAAGACGGTGTTGTGTTTTCTTTCTTCCATAATATTAGTAAATTGAAAGACATATTTTAGGGCCTATAAAAAAAAAAGTCCTAAGAGAACATGCTTTATTTTATTGGCAAAGAAATGTAAGTGAATTATTTAAATCCCATTATAATTACCCTCCTTATGTTTCTTACCCTCCTAGCATGCAAAATGCTTTCTTTCAAAATTAAAATTTAGGACAGCCTTTAAGAGAAAAGCGGTTTAAAGACAAAAAGTACACTAGCTTTGAAGAAATTCATTCTTAATAACTGTCTGTGATGATGAAAGAGGTTCTTCTGTTAAACTCCATTATAAATGTCACTATTTATATATCATCGTGAATTTAGCAAAGGTGCATATATGATTTTATCATGATGAAGATAAGGTTGCAAAATAATGTGACTCATTAACTTGCTATGTCTTTTTTTGGGGGGTAGGAGGTAATTCTATGCATATAATATTCATATGAACAAGAAATTAAAGACAAGTAATATATGTTAATTCAATCTGTTTCTAGCATCAGTATCTTGGAATTACTGGAAAATTTTACAGCTGGCCATAAATGGCAAGTAGTAAAGACAATAAAAGATTTAAACTTAAAAAAGAATCCCAACTGAAAATAAATTGGAAAAAAAGAAAAAGAAAACAAATTGGAAGGTAAGAACAGAAAGTGAACCGTGTCAATCAAATTATTAAAAAGTCACCAAACCTTGGTGACGCAGCACATAATCTTGTCAGACACTGGTTATGAGACTAACTAGGAATTAGTAATATGAAGAATCCATTCCAAAACATGCTTAAGAGAAAATCACAAGCTGTTTGTTCCCACTGACATATAAGGAGTTCCCTCTTATATAATTTTGGAAATATATCCCTAAAATCAAAATGGATATTTCTCATTAATTAACTCTGTATATATCACAATAATAGTTCCATATTTTGTAATTAAACATTTGGAAATCTAGTGGGACTCTGACCAAATATTAGCAGGATCCCATCCAAACCTTTATGATCTTCAAGACAAACTTCTTTTTGCTACATATTTATGGCAATTTATATAAAAAATATATATCTTTTGAAAATTGAAAACTCTAATTAAAAAACCTTTGTATCTCAGATATCACATTATTATAAGAATCTGAAGTTATCGTAACATGTTACTTATGCATAGTATTGGAAAAAAATTGCTGTCTCTAGACCTGTAAAAGATGAACACTGAAAAGAAAATTCCTGAGAAAAATATGGAAAATATAAATTATATCCTTTTTTTTTAATATCCTTTAAATCATATACACAGGTTTAGATTGCTGTCAATTACTGTACAGAGCAAAAACATCCCAGATCCAGAGCTGATACAAAGAAACTGTTCTACAGTCACAGATTACGGTTTTGGGCAACTCTTAAAAACTGATGCTGTTTTTCACTGTGATAGGATTACAGAATACAGAAGGCCTCAAAGAACATGTATTTATACACTGGACTATTAGATACTAATGAACACAGAATTTTCAAGTTTGTATATTTGTACCTTCTTATGTTCCCTTTGGCAGTGCCCATCAAACTTTACATTCTCCCTTTCATATCACAGCATTGTTACCAGGAGGTAGCTGTCCAGACGCAGATTACCTGTCCTGACTATCCTTATATGAGCCTGTGTCTAGGTCCTGCCAATCAAGGTGAGAGAAGTGAAGCTTGTCTCTTGTGGGCAGGGGTTTTTAAGGACCTGGAGTGCCTTCTCTACTCTTATTCCTCATCTGCTAAATGAAGGCAGAGGACTCTGAGGATCAAGGAGATGAGGAGCCATGAGTTAGGAGGAGCTGGGGTACCAAAGTCACCAGCCAAAGCATAGAAAAGCCACTCGTCCACCAGGAAGCTCTGCATTGACTGGTATGTGAGCATTAAGCAAGTGAAAGGTGGCGGTTTGTTACAGCAGTTAATGTCATTCTAAATCATCATCAAGCAAGAAGAGAGTATTTCAAGATCAAGCTGTGACTATCACTCCCTCAGTACATACAACTTCTCCAAACTAAAGAGGTTGGCTTTCTAGAAAAATACAGAAGATGGGCAATATATTTATATTTACACGCTACTTTAAAAAGGTCAATAATCAAAAGACTGTCAGAATATAGATTAATGAAAACTAAATTTAATTAGAAACAACTTTGCAAGACCACTGCTAGTTTCCAGCTTAAATTCTCACTTATGAACAAAAGTGCATGAAATACTAAAGCTACTTCAATTTGGAATGTTCAGATGTTTCATTTTTTTATCCAATAAAATAAGTTTAATGAACATCTGATTAAGTATGTTTTCTTAATTACCAAATTTGAAACTTAATAAAAACTAAAATTATTTGAAACAAAATTTCAACTAATTTTATACTTATTCTAATTTTCTTTTTCTTTTTTTTTTAAAGATTTATTTATTTATTTATTTGACATACAGAGATCACAAGTAGGCAGAGAGACAGGCAGAGAGAGAGAGAGAGAGAGAGAGAGGAGGAAGCTGAGCAGAGAGCCCGATGAGGGGCTCGATCCCAGCACTCTGGGATCGTGACCTGAGCTGAAGGCCAAGGCTTTAACCCACTGAGCCACCCGGGCACCCCCTAATTTTATTTTTCTACCTAAGTTAAGTGAACTACACTAAAAATAAAAGAACACGAATGTGCATATTTTATCAGAGAAGAATTGAACATTCTAAAATGACAAAACTGGATGGGACTTTGAGAAGTTTCCTCCCTCACCATCTCTATAGTCTTGACATGTTCTATCCAAATATTACCAACTCCATAATGCATAAGTACAAAAGCCACTTAAGAGTGAGTGCTATAAAGTAGAAACTTTCAATTATAGTAAAAAATTATGGGATAAACACCAAACATGCCATCAACCTTTATAGTTCTCTCATCAACTCTACAATACTATTTCTAGTAGTGCCATCTTGGACTTGTTAATCAATGGACTTAACTGACTTTTAGGAACTTAGTTTATTTTGAAGAAGAGAAAAAGTTATACTTACTATCCTCACGCTGGATATGAGAAAACTAATACCGAGAGAGGCAAAATAACTTACTTCAGGTCATAAAACTGTATTAGAGCCTGGATCTGGACTCAAATCTGACTTCTGAGAGTTTAGTCATTCTGTTAAACTCTTCCCTGAGGCTCTGTTATTTGGGTGGGTTTCAATAATAATGTGTATGGCGATTTTGGGATGGGTTAAATGATCACCTAAAGGGGCTCTTCAGACTTACAAAATGAGGTAATTAAGGATGGGCTGACTGATCATAGATTACATAGTCTAAAATATTTTTTAAAGCACTTGCCACAAAACTCATATTTTTATTAAGTAGGAATAAAAAGTACTAGCATGAAGCCTGCTTCCCCAGAAGTTTTACACTTTTCACATCATGAAAATGAATTCTTATTATGTATGTCTTCTTGCTCACCTGTCTGTTAACTTCTGGAGGGCAGAGAAGCATTCTTTGCATCTTTACAATCTCAGTGTCAGGCTCACAGAAAATGGGGGTCAATAAATGGATGATGTATAGATCCACCAGACTTTTCACTGGTATTTTTATTAAACCACAAGTAAAAAAATGCTCAGAAGTGGTAAACTAGCTTATTTATGATTAAGGGCCAGATAAAACTATCTTCAGATGGGATAATGCAGTCACCTCACTCTAAGAGATTCAGAAATATGCATAAAGAGACTCAACTTTATCAGGAAAGCGTTCAATTGATTTAAATATCCTAAACGTCACCAAATAGCCAGGACTACTAACCCTCTTCACCAATATTCTAATATCCAAGTAACTTGAAAAGGTCTATTCATCTATTTGGTGGAAGGTAATAACTGAACCACTATGATAATCCAAACAATTTTGATTAGAGTTTATTTCCTAAATAACCAGAGTTATATGTAAACTTATTCAAATCCCAGGATTTAAGTTATGGTTGCTTACATCGAACAAATACTATTGTTTTGTTTTTTTTTTAAAGATTTTATTTATTTATTTGACAGAGAGAGAGAGAGAGAGATCACAAGTAGGCAGAGAGGCAGGCAGAGAGAGGAGGAAGCAGGCTCACTGCTGAGCAGAGAGCCCAATGCGGGGCTTGATCCCAAGACCCTGAGATCATGACCTGAGCCGAAGGCAGAGGCTTAACCCACTGAGCCACCGAGGTGCCCCTGTTTTTTTTTTTTTTTTTTTAAAGATTTTATCCATTCATTTGGTAGACAAAGATCACAAGTAGGCAGAGAGGCAGGCAGGGAGAGATAGGGGGAACAGGCTCCCCACTGAGCAGGGAGCCCAATGCGGGGCTCGATCCCAGGATCCCGAGACCATGACCCGAGCTGAAGGCAGAGGCTCAACCCACTGAGCCACCCAAATGCCCCCGAACAAATACTATGGTTAGCTAAACAAATCTTGTGTTAACTGGTAGAGTATAAAATGTTAACAAAGACAAACAGATGTGATGGTAAGGGGTGGCTAAAAGCTTACACTACCCCTCAATTCTCTAACCATTACTGAAGTGATTTTACTATCCTGCAATTTTCAGCCTCTGAAATAACTCAGGATGCAGCCAAAGCCATGTTTCTAGGCATCCAACACCCAACAAAAGGATGCAGATTTTTCCTAAAGAGGCCTAGTTAATGCTGACCCTAAGTAATAAGGTTCAGGTAAGGTCTAAGAAGACCCTCCAGCCCCCTCAATGTCCTAGATCATTCATTTGATATGGATGTTTGGGTGTGTGACAGCTAGATCAAACTTGACATCGGATAAGCATTTTGTATTTTACAATTTTTTTTTTTTTTGATAGTGATTTCCCAATTTGCTTTTCATACAAAGCTCATAAACCTGACTTGTCTCTACAAGTTTTACAACTGAAGAAACCGAGGCTCAGGGTGTTCAAGTACCCTTAGCTCACACAGTTTACTATTCTTTCATACAGACTATGCAGACCTGCTTTGAAATCCTAGATGGCCCATGTATGAACTGGGTTACTATGTGTCTCTGGGAAAGTTACTTGAACTCTGAGTCTGTTTCCTAATGGAGAAAACATGCAACACCTGCCTCAAATAGTGTTAAGAGATAACATGTATAAATCCTCTAGTTCCACGCCTGATGCATTCTAGGTGCAAGTCATAACCACGACCCTCTCCCCTCCACCTCTGACTCCCTGTATTAGTTTTCTATTAGTGCAGTAACAAATTGTCACATAAAATTTAGTGACTTTAAACAACACAGATTCACTGGCTTACAGTTCTGTAGCTCGGAAGTCCGACATGGCTCTTGCTGGGCTAAAATCAAGGTGTTGGCAAGGCTAATGTTCCTTTCTGGAGGCTCTAGAGATTTCCTTTCCTTGCTTTCCCAGCTTAACGGCCAAACACACACTGTGGTTCGTGGCCTCCATCTTCAAAGCCAGAAACACCGCCTGTCAGTCCCTGCTTCCACTTTCCTATCTCTTTTTCTGAACCTCTTCTTCTGTCTCCCTCTTCCACTGTTAAGGACTCATGTGATTAGACTGGACCCACCTGGTTAATCCAGAATAATCTCCCTATTTTAAGACCAGCTGATTAGCAGCCTTAATTCCATGTGCAAACTTTATGCATGGAACCTAATGTATCCAAATATTGTGGAGATTAGCACGAGGACATCGTTGTGTGTGTGTTGGGGGGGTAGGTCATTATTCTCCTTGCCACATTCCCCCTCCCCTTAGCTGCTTCATCTACTAAAGACTAGGGCACAAGGAAAAAGCCACTTTTGGTTTGGATTAATTCTTGCAAATGTGCCTAAAACCTGGTAAGTGTATAAGAAAATGGTATATTGCTCTGTAATGGAGATTATTAGATAAAGTAAAATAAGGGGCTGGAAAATTTATGGAAAGTAGTTTAAGATAAAGAAGCAACTGTTGTGAACTGAACTGTGCCCTTAACCCCTCCAATTCATATACTGAAGCCCTAACCCATTAGGTGGGCTATATTGAGAAACAGGGCATTTGGGGAGGTAAAGTTAGATGAGGTCATGGAGGTGAGGCCCTGGGTCCAATGGGACTGACGTCCTTATAAGAAGAGGAAGAGACACCAGAGCTTGATCTCTCTGTGCACACATGGACAAGAAAAGAAGCCATGTGAGGACACAGTGAGAAGGTAACGGTCTATATCCTAGGAAGAAAGGCCTCACCAGAAACCAATCCTAATGGCATGCTGACCTTGGACTTCTGGCCTCCACAACTATGAGAAAATAAACTTTTGCTCTTTAAGCCAGTCTTGGAAGTTCTAGCAGACTGATAGAGCAACCGAATTTGGAAGGGAAAGTGTTCGACGAATAAGTTAGTATTTGTTAATTAACTTACATAAAGGGTCCTTAAATAAAGCCAAATTCCACATTTGGCTAAATAAAAGTATAACCCCAGAAAGGTGATGAATTTCCCAAGTACTTCTTGCAATCCCAGAGGATTTGCTTACAGTATCCCAATAAAATGCCAAAAAACATGCTTGATGCCTCATACCTGTCACTGGTTAAATGGGGGGGAAAAAGGAGTTTGATGCAGGCTGTCTAGATCTGGATGTTTTATTCATTTCAGTGGGCTCTGCCACTCTGAATAACCCAAGCCAGCTGGCTGGCCTTTCGTTTAAATGACAGTTGCTCATCTAGCACTTCGAACTGCTATACCCCTTCGTAGATATTTATGGAAAATCCAGAGCTAGCTGTCTCAGGCTCTTGAGCAATGCAACCTCTCGGCTCCTGTCGCAGGGCTTCTGTTTTGGCTACTGGTTTCTATTTGCAGCTGTGCAAATGTTGTCATTTACAGCCCCACCACTGTCCAATAGCAGTACTGTAAAATAAAGGAAGGGAGGGAGAACTAACCTCTGTTCAACACTCACCATGTGCCAGGTATTTTGTCAGGGGCTTACCCTTCCCCACCTCCCGTATTTTATTCAATTCTCAAAACAAGCCTAGGAGATATAAACCACTATCATTTTTGAATGAGAAAAGGGGATATAGACAACTGAAAACAGCATCGATTATACCAAGGTCACCCTCGGTAAGTCGTGCATAAATACTAGAACCCAGGTGTGTCTGACATTACAGTCTGTATTTTTTTTTCCCCCTCATCAATTGCTTCCCCAAATTGGCAATGACAGTATTCACACATTTGATAAATGTTTATTCAGTCCCTATCCATACCAGGCACTGTTCTGGTTAATGGATATTCTAACAGATGGTTACATCCAAACCGGTGCGTTGAATACAATTTATTCCTAAGTAAGAAGTGTTTGGGGATAAAACATGTCCTCCTGCAAGCCATCTTTTGATTTCTTCATTACAGTCTCATGAAGAATGAAATGCTCAGGATTCTCATGCGTGTGGAAGGCAGTGAGGAGCTAACATGCACTCTCCTTATCTATGCTGCAGTTAGGTACACAGAAAGTGCATTGTGCCTCATCAACTGAGCCTTAGACTTATAGTCGTCTGTGAATGGGTATTTCTTAACGCACCCAAAATGAATCAAAGCAGCCAAATTAGTGAGGTCTTCAGAAGGAGGGCTCCCGATAGTGTCCACTAAAGTGGACCTAAACTAGTCTGCCAAAGACTTAGGAAAAGTCCAAAGGAGCAGCTTATTATTTCCAATCCAGAAACCATCCGTTTCCTCTCCAACCTCCCCTCCAATCACCCGAATTTGTAATTACATTAGAATTACCCAGCATAGGCTATACTTGTAAAATACAGTTAGGGGGTTAGAAAACATAACCTCCAATTTTTTCTCTTCTGTGTTCTCTATATAATTTATAAATGAGAGGACACCATGTAACTTAAGCCTTTAATTAATACAGTAAGCTGACAATGGCAAAGTCTGATTCAAATATAGGCTATGATCCACATTCTTTCCTTCCTGGGAACAACCTAATAGGATGTCCTACCTCAAGTCAATGAAGACAATCATTTAGGGTCATTAATTTCTCTGACTGGAGAGAAATGAAGACAGCCATGCCTAGCAGAAATCATTTATCTTTTAGAGTCATTAAAGCAAAGCTTTTAAATACTATCTTATAAGAACTTCTTTGGGTGGCTTATCATCATTTATTTCATTATTTCAACCTACCCTCTGTATTATTACTGCTCATCTTGGCAGAGTTTCTGCATTAGCAAAATGCTCTAGAAGACCAAAGATGCAAAGATGTGGCATGTGTCCCCTACACCTCTCCCCCCCCGCATCCACAGCAGACCCTACTGACGAGACATCACCGAGGATGAACACAGCTTAGAATTCTTCACAAAACCATGTTTGAGACAGTGAGTTAAAATCTATTTGCTTTCCCTGCTCTAGACCGAAACTTGTTTCATTCAGAAATTACAGACTTCCTAGGTTCTACTGATAGACATTTGAATGTTCTAAGTATACTTCTTCCTATGTAATGGACAAAGTTTTTATAACACAAGGAGAGATCTCACATTGAAGGCATATCAACACAAACAGACACACGGAGAATTATAAGTTTAAGTAACTTTTAAAAACATATGATTAGGGGGTACCTGGGTGGCTCAGTGGGTTGGGCCTCTGCCTTTGGTTCAGGTCTTGATCTTAGGGTCCTGGGATAGAACCCTGCATCGGGCTCTCTGCTCAGCAGGGAACCTGCTTCTCTCTCTCTCTCTGCCTGCCTCTCTGCCTACTTGCGATCTCTCTCTGTCAAATAAATGAACAAAATCTTGAAAAAAAAAACCCCCAAATGATTATACCTACTGGAAAACTCACTAATCACTATACATAGCATCATTCCATGTTTGAAGCAAGTGTCTAATACTGACATATCTGTGTTACACAGATATATAGGTTATACACACACACATATATAAAACACACACATATAAACATATATGTTTATATACAATACATACAAACTATGTGTGTGTGTGTGTGTGTGTGTGTATTTACATATATTGTGAAATAGCACTGTGGTAGGCATCCTTTAAGACAGGTCCCAATTATACTCACCTTTTGGCAATCTTACTCTCTACACTGTACCAGGGTTGGTCTGTGTGACCAATTCACAGGAGTGATGGTATACCACTCACTTTTAGGATTGGTTATATAGACATTGTAGCTTTTGTCTTCATATTTCTTTTGCTCTTACTCTTTCTCTTCTCTCTTGTTTTGGGGGAAGCCTGCTGTCTTGTTATGTGTGGCCCTATGAAGAAAGGTCCATGTTTTGGTGAGGAACTGAAGCCTCCTGCCAACAGCCAGATGTGTGAGCTTGGAATAAATACACCAGCCCCAACTAAGGCACTCTTTAATCCCTAGCCTTGGCTAATAGCTTGATCACACCTTCATGAGAAACCAGAGAGAAAGAGTCAGAATGATCCAGTAAAACCACACCTGGATTCTTGACCCTCTCAAACTGGGTGAGAAAATGTTTACTCTTTTAAGCTGCAAAATTTGGGAGAAATTTATCATGCGGCAATAGAATTCACATGATTATGATCATCAATCACAGTGAAACTGAATTTTTCAACAGCAAAAGAAAAGAACGCAATGAAAGCAATGTAGCAGTAATGTCTGATTTGTAAGAATTAAATTAGGTTTTACTGCTAAACATAACTCTCATAGTAATTTTGTTAAATTTTATAACACATTTTAAAGTGGAATCATACCAAAGGACTACTGTAAATCTATAAGAGTATACCATTTTCAAAGGGAAGAAACTGGGTAGGAAAATGGTTAAGCAAATCAGATAATTTCATCATAGCACCACCACGGTAACTGACATTTGTTGCTAAATTTAAGAATGCTGCAAATCTCTAAGGAGAAAATATGGAAGTCTTCCCTTGAATGCACTGGTGTGTGTGTGTGTGTGTGTGTGTGTGTGTATTTATATGTACACACAAAAGTGAGGCAATATGCATATCTATGCCTGTATGCATATATACACACACATACAAATATACAGACACATGTTTTTTAGTTCTGTGAAATGCTGGCTTTAGCAATGCCAACATTTTGATTAAATTTGTTTATACCAGGTAAAATGCTTTCTTCTCTTGCATGAGAACTTAAGTAGATGACTACAAAGTATTATTAGGTGTGCAGTGGACATGCGCAGGAATATTCAATGAGGACTATATTTGTCTGGGCATTCTTGGGACAGCACTGACAGTTATTCCTTTGCCTGAGGCTTGGCTTCCATCAGATGGAACAATTCAATTTCCGGGAAGACAGTGACAGGTGTCAGTTTCAGGGAAGAGATTATATGTATACAGGCCATTATCTCCTCCAGTGTCCTGGAAGGGCAATTTCAACCTGTTCTTTTTAAGTAAATGTGAGAGAGGCAATGACCTGAGTTCATTACTTGCTATTTCCTGCCTCCAAAGTACATCTACCTGGTAAATGAACTACTCCTACCTCAAAATCTAAGGCTATCCAGGCTCAAAATTTCAGCTGGGGTAAATGGGAGGATGAAGATGAAAAAATTAGACAAAAAAGCTACACAGTTCCATGAAGGACATACAACGGATGTCTGTGTATGCAGCCATTACGGACATGGCAACAGCACCTATCTGAACCCAGCAGCTAGGAGCAGGAAGTAACCCCCATCAGAATGTTAAGAGTGAGGGGGAGGGTGTGGGATGGGCTGAACTTGGCTGGAAGTGTGTACTTTGGCTCAGGTGCTATGATAGGCTTTTCACATACATAAGCTCATCCATTCTGGACAAGAACCCTATGAAGTGCTAATATTCTCTCCATTCTGCAAATATGGAGAATTAAAGCTCAGAGAGCTTAAGTAAACATGCCTAAGGTTGTTCAGCTATCCTGTGGAGACACCAGCATTTGGACCCAAGTTCCACCAAATCCAAAGCTCAGGCTCTTCTTTCCCCTGTATCAGATGGCTTTCCTATAATCAGCTCTACCTACACTAGAACTCCTGAACTTGACTCACACAAACCCCTGCAGGCCCACACTTATTCACAAGCTATTCACTTTGTGAGTTTGATGGTCTGGCGTCCTGGCCTCCTCATATGAGAAACGCCTGGGGAAGAGGGTGAGATGAGTAAAAGATAAAAAAGGAGAATGGGGATAAGGGGATGGCCAGGCACATTGAGAGCCGCAAGAGAAGATAACTGGGTCTCGTTCTAGTTTATATAGCTTACCATCCCCCTGCAGAACTCACTAAAGATTTTGTTCAGTGGCCTCATTGTAGGAAGGCAGGGAAGTATGTAACACTTATTAAGTAAAACTTTGATCAAGAATAGTCAAGCTAGGGGCGCCTGGGTGGCTCAGTGGGTTAAAGCCTCTGCTTTCGGCTCAGGTCATGACCCCAGAGTCCTGGGATCGAGCCCCGCATCAGGCTCTCTGCTCAGCGGAGAGCCTGCTTCCTCCTCTCTGCCTGCTTCTCTGCCTACTTGTGATCTCTGTCTTTCAAATAAATAAATAAAATCTTAAAAAAAAAAAAAAAAGAATAGTCAAGCTAAAATAAATACTGGTGCTTGAATGGGGTTAACTTCTAGCAGAAAAACTAACTCAGGCAAGCTACCCGTTCCTCCATGAGGCTAAGGAAAGGAAGCACTGTACAGTGTTAGCTTTTCTTATCATTACTATTTGGCCTTTCTAATCTCCAGGAGATAATTAAATATTCTTAGAACCAAGTTTCTATTCTGCTATTTAAAAATGGATAAGGTAAAGAAGACATCCAAATGGCCAACAGACACACAATGAGTTAGATCTCAGGGCAAATAGCTTGTTTATTCTTTCTCTTTTCTCCCGTCCTTGGATGCTATTCTTCCTTGTGGTAGGAGCCCAGCCCAAGACTATTGTTCTAGTCCGCGAGACACAGTGGCTTAAGCCAGCTGGGTACCAGGCAAGGGGAAACACCATTTGGCTGGACATCTCTTGCTCCCTCTTTGTCTTTGGTGATCAGTGATTGTGCCCTTGATATCCTTTCTTCACGTGGCACTAGTTAGGTGCTGACACTCAGCTTTGGGTTAGTATATACTACTGAGAGCTGGCTGTGGCTAAGGAGTCCCCACAGGGTCCAGACTCATTTACTTACATTTTTTTTAAAGGCCTTTGAACCAGAACCCCGGTAAATAATTGAATGCTATGTTTGCCTCCCTTTGATCAGGCATTTCTTTTGGGGACTTTCTAGGAGATAGGCATGGCTGAAGGCAGGATGCAACTCACCACCACGTTAATACCATCCTGATAAAAGCCAACTGGTGTCCATTTTCTGAACTGTTGGGAGAATTAAATGATACAATGCACAGAAATATATACATAACACATGCCTGGTTATCAGGTTTTGGTCAATAAACGGTCATTTTCGGGGTACCTGGGTGGCTTGGTCAGTTAAGGGTCTAACTCTAGATTTCAGCTTTGATCATGAACCTGAGGTCATGAGATCAAGCCCTGTGTGAGGCTCTGCATTCAGTGGAGAGTCTGCTTGACATGCTTTCCCTTTGCCCCTCCCCTTGCTCACATGCTCTCTCTCTCTCAAAAAATAAATATATCATTACAAAGTTAATATGAGTGAAAAACCCAATGAAAACGTGAATATGGTTTTTCATTTTCCTGCCACCTCTACAGTACCATGATTCAAACATTCCAGGAGCTCAACAAGGTTAACCCAGTGTATCAGGGCACAAATCTCTTTCCAGAAGAGACATGATTCATGTAATCTGTGAATGGGATTCCTGGGTCCTCTATTCCAAAAGTCTCTTTCTCCATTCCTTATAAACTATGTCTTTGCTTTATTACTTTTTGCTAGAGAACACAAGAAAAAAAATACATCACAAAAACACTCTGCCAGGTTTATCCCTAGTTTTTTTCCCTCAAATCTTTTAAAATATGAAGCTTTTGAATTCTCACTGTTTCCAATGGTCATATGATTTTTCATGCCCCCCCCCCCATTATGGGCTTCTCCGTATGGCAAATTAATCATAACTACTGGGCATCTACAATGTTCAGAGTTCTATGCTAAGAGCTTAACATTTAACGACATATGAAGTAGGCCATACTTCTCTTACTTTATGATGAGAAAACTGAGATAAAGAGAGGTACAGGAACCTGTGTAAAGTGACAGAGCTTGGGCATCCGGAATCTAGATACTGCTTTGGAAAATACCTGCACACCTGAAAGGACATCAAGGACATTATCTCCCCTTTCCTCTCCAAATGCGTAACAAGAGTACATTGCTAGAAGGGACGATAAAGGGAGTCTTTTAGGTCTCAGAGTCTTTGGGATTCCCATTTGCGTTCTCATAATGTCAATTCTGGTATGACTGGAGCTCCTCAGAACAGAGTAGAAGTAGATCAGTTTGCTTTGTCCAGGGTAAAACTAATAACCAGTTCAGCAGATAGAATATGTATTAATGTTGAGGCTTTCAAAGAGACCGAGCTTTGAAAGAGTCCAGGACAGAAGAATCCTGGAGTCAAAAGACTCTGATTCTATTCTGGTTTGGTAATTTTTTTTTTTTTGCCATTTTTTATTTATTTTTATTTTTTATAAACATATAATATATTTTTATCCCCAGGGGTACAGGTCTGTGAATCGCCAGGTTTACACACTTCACAGCACTCACCATAGCACATACCCTCCCCAATGTCCATAACCCCACCCCCCCTCTCCCAACCTCCCTCCCCCCCGCCACCCCCAGTTTGTTTTGTGAGATTAAGAGTCACTTATGGTTTGTCTCCCTCCCAATCCCATCTTGTTTCATTTTGGTTTGGTAATTTAATAGCTGTGGATTTTTGGGCAACTCCTGTAAGCTCTTATGTTCTTCATCCATAAAACAGCGAAAATAAGGCACACATACCTCAAAAGGTGTTCTGAACTGAGATAGGGTTTGTTCACATTATGCCCCATTTATCTTGTTAGTTATTTACGGCCTGTCTTTCCTCACTACTATATGAACTCCATGACATCAGACAACTAGTCTGTATATTCTACCACTGGATCTCCAAGGCATGGAACATTGCATGGCACAGAGCAAATGCTCAAAATATATTTGCAGAATGAATGAACTTTATAAACTGTAAAGCATTAAAAATGCTGATTATTATTAGTATTACTGCATTAAATATTAAGAAGTGTTAAGACATACAAAGTCGATTTTTTTCATTAGATATTAACTCTCATACGTATTAATACTTTTAGCCAGAAGTGAATTCAGGCAGCCAATATTTAAGTTCAGACTGTGATCTTGTTCCAACTTTTTGCTGTTTCCCTTGAAATAATTACCAGTTTTCCCCCAACCCAACGATATCTGATATTAGCATTTAAATCACATGAAATGAAAATGGTGAGGCTTCATTTCTTGTTACTAATTTTTGTAACCTCCAAGAGGGTTTCTTGGTTTTGCTGATTATTCTGCAACTTCCAGGTTCTCTCCAGATGTGAAGGAAATTGCTTACTTGGTTGAGATGCTTGTACTTACTTGATGAAGTACTTGATTCCATCTGCTGTGTAAGCTTCCTCCCACCCATAAGGTAGATCTAGAGTGAAGGGAAACCAAAAATACATTTAATAAGATGATAAAGATAACTTTATTTCCTGGATGCAAACTTCCCACATCTTTACAATTATTTGAGTACATTTCTTGTACAAAATAATTTTCTCGAAAGGAGGAATTAAAACAATTCAGATGAGCTTTCAGATTCAGCATCTTTAGAACACAATAAATAAGTCTGGAACAGTTAACAATCTGCTTTAGTTGCATTAACTGGATTATGACTCGTCATTTACATGGGGTGAGCATTTTTGTCAGCAGGATTCAAGCAAAAATTTTTGGTGCAGGCGACGGTTTTTGCCTGAAGGCAGAAGGATGGACAAGACAGACCCTGCTTGTCTATTCTGGTTCGGCATTTCCTTAATGGGCTCCCTTTACATGTTTTCGCTCAGCTCTACAGGGTACTGGTACATGATTTGCCCAATCAGCAGGGGCTTGAAAGTAGCTTCTGGACAAGACCGAATTCCTTGTGAAGTCTGAAAGTTTAGCAAAGTGATTTACAATGGATTGTGGTATTTTATTTTGTTAATTAAGAATTTTGCGTACTAAACATAAACGGCCAAACAATTTGCTAAACTTAGTTAGCTTTCATTGCTGTTAATGGGATTGAGAGTAGTTTAGTGAGCTATAAAGAAATGCAGATTGAAGTAAGCAAGGAATTATTTGGCCATATTTCTGTAAATGAGTACATTTGTGTCCTCATATCGAGAGAACAGGCCCATGTTGAGCAGCCACAGCCTTTTATATTGCAGCTATGGAAGGCACCCCTCTAGAATACAATGGTTTCTATCCTTCTGCTATATCCCTGAGTGTTGCTAAGGATTTTAATTGACCTTTTGGATCAGTCTTTTGATCCTGGCTTGTCATGAATCCACTGATGGGTGTAATCTACATTAATGCACTAGAGAACAGACTCCACGGCTCAGGTAGTCTACTTCTTTGGAAAGAAACTGAGCTACCACAATAGCCCGCTGACTTCCATTCCCCTAAGTCTCAGCATGAGGCTGAGCAAAAATGCACAAACTAGGGGCGCCTGGGTGGCTCGGTGGGTTAAGGCCTCTGCCTTCGGCTCAGATCATGTTCCCAGGGTCCTGTGATGGAGCCCCGCATCGGGCTCTCTGCTCGGTGGGGAGCCTCGTTCCTCCTCTCTCTCTCTCTGCCTGCCTCTCTGCCTACTTGTGATCTCTGTCTGTCAAATAAATAAATAAAATCTTTTAAAAAAATGCACGAACTATTTGAATGAAATAAAACATCACTCTGTCACCATTCCCTTCTTTAAGAATCTTCCTTGAGAACGGTTCTGAAGTTGCTTTTATAATTAAGGAAAACAAGAACATTTTTATTTTAGATCTATTTCCAGTCCATTAACACAAGTTGTATAAAAAAAGACCTTGGCTGAAAATTCTGTAACGGTATCCTTTGTCAATGAACACTGGCCACCTAGGAACTTCTTTGCTCTCTTGGTGAATAAATGTTCCTCTTTTAAGTAAAAAATGAGTGTTTCTGGGAAGGCAGCATAAGCAAATGGCTGGCTTCTTAGAAGCCCCCGAAGTGGCACCGTATCCATCTCTTCCAGCAACACATGCCCGGGCACACGGGCCCCGATAATCTGCTGCTGCACCTGTTCAAGGAGGCTTATTTTCTTTTTTCACACTTTCTGCGTTTTACACTTTCTGCGTGATCATTGATCATGGACAGCCACCTTGCCTGCAGGGAAGAACGTCATGAGTATACAGAAGAATCTTGCTTTCATGATAAAAATGCTCAGAAATACTAGACTATCCAGTCAATAAGGCAAAGAGACAGCTCAAGGTTAAGGAGAAAGTCATTCTAATGGGACTAAGGTTTTTGTCCAAATGATTTGTTTGTCCAACCATTATAGCTATAATAATAATATATTATATAATAATATAATAAATAACCAATTATTATAGCTATAATGGTTGGACAAACAAATCATTTGGACAAAAACCTTCTGAATTTTAAATCACTGATTTTTTTTTCATAGAAAGGAGAAAAAAACGTACACCTTAGTACCTTTTAATCCACAGTGTCCTTTAAAAATTGAAACTGACATTGGAATACCACACATTCTCTCTGCCATCAGAATAGAATTCCCACCCTGATTCTTTTCTCTTTCTTTCTTTTCTTTTTTAAAGGATTTTATTTATTCATTTGCCAGAGAGAGCGAGCGAGCACAAGTAGGAGGAGCAGCAGAGGCAGAGGGAGAAGCAGGCTCCTTGCCCAGGACCCTGGGATCATGACCTGAACCAAAGGCAGATGCTTAACCAATTGAGCCACTCAGGCATCCCCTGATTATTTTCTTACAATTATTAAACAAGGACTATAACTTCAAAACAGACTTATTAAAGGTACTAATCCATATTCATTTTAGTCACTATGGTTAATGAATGACTGTAGCCATAAAGATGATTCTTTTGTGTTAAATAATATGCACAGCTTATTTTAGGATAAATTCTCTATTCTGAAAAAAATAAGCATTTCTTTTTAGAAGACTGAATGGTTTCTTCTTTTTCATGCAGCTACTATAATCTGAAAAACAGAACGGGAGACTAAATTGATAGTAATAATCTCTTAGTGATAGCTTAGTACTAGAAAACACAATCACCGTCCAGTTATAAACTGGAAAACACAATACTGATAAACCAAGTAGCTTATTTTATACAAAAAGAGCACTTTTGATTTACACAAGCTTGTATGCTTAAGCTAGACCCCGTTTTCCATTAGTAAATGATTTCATTTCTTCACAGCAAGTGATCTGGGCAAAATCTAAATACTTTTCAATAACCATTATTATTCCAAGGCATTAAATTTTTTTCTCCACTCCTCATTTGCTTTACTTTTGTAAATATATAATGTTTCTATTTTTCCTTTTCACTTTGTATCTGTCTTAAAACTATTATTATAACCATAATCACTTGAAATTGTTTCTGATTGGAAGTATTTGTCCATAGACTCTCACATAACGTTCTCTCCACCAGAGATCATCTGTTTCCAATCAACCACTTCATGGGGATGGCTCCAAAATCTTCACGAGTATCTTGCCAAAGTAAGAGTATTGTACATATTTAGCTGTCACCTAAAACTCAAAATATCCAAAACTAAACTCATCATGTTTTCGTACAAACTAGTTTCCTTCCAATTTTCCAGTCTATTTAGGTAACGAGATTCTCTTTGTCATATCTGGCCCATTCATCAGATATGTATCGATCACTTATTATGTGTTCAGTATTTTACTTTGTGTTCAATATGCAATGATGAACAAATAAACTTGGACTTGGTCTATGGAGACTTAAAACATAATTATAAACAAAGACATCATTAAAAATAGAAGTACAATGACAGAAAAGTGTTGAATACTGTGAAAGAGTAACTTACAGCACAGACAAAGACTAAATCCCTGAACACACAAAGAACTACACAAATCAGTAAGAACAAGGCCAATGATGAATAGGAGTCAGGGGAACATGCTGAACATTCAGGACACAGAAAAGACAAATGCACTTAAACACATGAAAATATGCTTAACTTTACTCCTTATGAGACAAATACAAATTAAACTGTTATGAGATGTCATGCATATCATGTTAGTAAAGATTAAAAAGTTGTTTAATAAGACACTGTGTTGAAAGTGTGAAGAGACAGTCATTCCGATACTGATGGGAGTATAAATTGTTAACATATTTATAGGAACTTGTCAATATCTGTGTAAAATCTTTCTTTCTTTCTTTCTTTCTTTTTTTTAAGATTTTATTTATTTATTTGACTGAGATCACAAGTAGGTGGGGAGGCTGGCAGAGAGAGAGGAGGAAGCAGGCTCCCTGCTGAGCAGAGAGCCCGATGTGGGGCTCGATCCCAGGACTCTGGGATCATGACCTGAGCCAAAGGCAGAGGCTTTAACCCACTGAGCCACCCAGGTGCCCCTATCTGTGTAAAATCTTAAGTGCTAATAATAACAGCTGACATTTGTTGAGTGGTTATGTGCTAGACTGTTCCAAGTACGACACATGTACCAACTCTGTTTGGCCTCACGAACCTAAGAGGTACTGCGATCATCCCCATTTTATAGATGAGGGAACTAAGGCACAGAAAAGTGAAATCACTTGTCCAAGTTACATGGCTGGTGGGTGCCAGCGCCCAGAATCTGAAGCACTATTTCACTGTCCTCATGTACCTTTTAAACCTGTAATTCTTCTAGGAATCAAGCCCACAGGTAAGGTTAACTGTTAAAACAAATAAGGATTGGCAATAATCTAAATGACCACCAATGGGGACTGACTGGAGACAACATATCCAGATAATGGGATATTGTCCGGCTGTGAGAAAGAACGAGGAAGTAATTTATGTACCAATTTGGAAAGGGGGTGTGGGATAAAGGACCTCTGGAGGAACTGCAGTTAAGGAGGTATAGACATGGGAAAGAACACTCTAGGCTGAGCAGACAGCATGTGCAAAGGCTCTGGGGATGGGACAAACTTGGCACATTTGAGGAAGTGAGACATCACTGTTGCTGGAGTATAGTGAATGAAGGAGGGGAGGATGATACAAGATTTGGCTGGACAGATAAGCAAATATGACTGTGCAAGGTTTTGCAGGGCATGTTAAAATTGTTTGAAAGTTTCTTAAAAAAGAAGCAGGAGATCTGCTTCTCATTAAGATGAGGAAAACTGCAAAGAATTTTGCTCCCACCATATGGGGGGAAAAGCTGTACAACCTAAAAAATATAATAATTTTTTTGAGTCCCTCAGAGACTGAGTTCCTCACCTGAGCTGACCCTGAGGTGAACTGAATTCCAAAGAGTGAGGAGCTCCTCCAAGGAAAGATGCAGCACATGAACTCTTCTCTCTTGTCAGAGCATAGTAAGAAACGAAGCCATTAAAGTGGGTAAGAAGGAAACATCTAAAATTTTAACAAATTTGTAAGACCTGATTATGGGCTAGCATGATAGTTTTTAGTATTCTTGGAAGCTCAGCTCCCTGCCCTCCCCAAGGAGAATCTGCTCTCCCTAAACAGCTCCTTGCTTACGAGAAAGATTGGGGATGGGCAAGAGACCTGAGAAAGCCCTCTGGGTGGTACAAGCTCATGCAAAACCTGTGAAGTTTTGAGAGGGAAGAGGGTGTACCATCCATGTTCTGGGCCCTGCATGAGTACAAGATGGTGGTCAACTACACTATAGGGGGCAAGCATAGAGCTGCAGAGCCCTCAACCCTCTCTATATGAAGGAATAGCTGGCTGTGGCTGGGGGAAGGCAGGAGACACTCCCCATCCTGGACAGGACACTGAGTGACATGAAGAAAAGTCATCTGTTCCTGGGGGATAGAAACTGTCACACCCCCAACCCCTGCCCAAACTCCAGGAAAATCTTGTTTGTCCCAGTGAGGGGCACGGAGCCATAGGAAATCTGATGTCTTCTTCATCCTGCAAGAGCACTAAGTCACTGTAGGGGCAAGGGCAGGAAACCTTTCAAATCCAGAATCCTATGCTGATACAAAGAAGAATCTGACTTCCACAAGGAAAGGGGCAGGAAGCCCGCTTGAGCACTAAGTAGGAAGTAGGTTGTCTGCCACCGAGGAGGGACAGAAGGCTGAGAAAGTCCTTACCCTGTGACTTGGGCACAGGGTCTGCTAAACCAGAGACTCGAGTAGGAAGACCGAGAGCCTCTCCCCAGCCCTTACGCCCCACATCCAGCTCTAACCTGGCATGGAACAAAAAGCAAGAGCCACCTGCTTGTTGTGGAGGGCAAGGGAACAACATTAAACATCCACTTCCACTGTGATGTGTGTTCAGCCTGCTGCCTTCCAGCTGAGGACCAAGCAGGACACTGAGAAAAACCCTCCAGCATTCCGGACCTTCCATAAGCACAGGGGAATGGCAGACAACCACTGGACGACTCTAAATTCATTGTGATTCTAGAAACGAAAGTAAACCCAGCTTGTCTACAAATGAGACCGAATGCCCCACCCTCCCCCACTGCCATCACCTGCCACGCTAACGGCCTGACAAGAGATGAGACAGACCCACTTCTGGGCTTAAATAATATTTATCCCAGTGTCCACGTTCTGTATATTCAATGTCTGACATTGAATCAAAATTATGAGACACACAGGAAAAAAAACAAGAGAAAAAAAAGAGATCGTTGTCAAAAGATAAAACTACCAACAAAATCAGATTCAGGGATAAATAAAATATTGGACTTTAAAATAATTATGATTATACAACAAAAGATCTAGTGGGATCTAGTGAATTATGGTTGTCTAACCTATACCAATGCTCGTTACTTATGTATATTGTGCAGAAGGTGGATGATTGAGCTTGTGGAGGCTTACAGTCCTGTGAAATACCGCGACAGGACAGAGGGCCAACTGAACTGAAGGGATTTGTAAGAATGATTGAAATAAGGGGCCCCAGACGATAAACTGAATGAGAAGACAAGTAAAAACTACAATGGAGGCTGAAGGATAGAGAAAATAGCTGGGAGGTCTGAGGACCATACAGCATGTAATGAGCTGGAAAAGTGGGAGGTTTGAGCCACTATCTGTTGATGCCAAGGCTCTTGGTGAAAGTTGAGGACCACAATATCAGTGGACAAAAGGAGAGAAGAGTAAATGTGGTGGGTTCACATGGATGACAATGGCAGGAGCTGGGATGGGGAGCAAACTGGAGAATGAGAATTCTGAGAATAAAATAAAGACGGTACCATCAATCTCAGAATTCAAAGAGAGCCAAATTTACTTGAAAAACACTTGTTAGTGTAATTGTTATAAAGGTTCAAATACATCTTACTTCTAGGATCTGTTATCTTGAGAGGAAGAGAGGGAGGGAGAGAAGCAGAGGGTGAGGGAAGAGGGTGGGGGAAGGGAAGGGAAGGGAAAATAGAGAAGGTGAAAGAGAGACGTTTCTAACTCACAGTAAGGTTTCCCTAAAGAATATCAAAATCATCACACAGTACAATTTTCACTTGATTTGCAGTCAGGAAATCCAAATCTGTATGTAATATTCTTCAAGTACAAGTCAAATAACCATGGAAAAGTAATAATTTATGAAGTCTCAACTTTCTCATCTACAGTATACAGTAGTGATTAATAGCTGTTGTCTCACCTGGGGGGGGTATCATGAGACTCTCATTAGATAATAAAACCTAAACAATGATATACAAAAGGAGACCATTATTAGTCATAGTAATTAAAATAACAGCTCATTCTTCAGAGCTATGGTTCTAGAGATAATATAGAGTAATGGATGCTTCATATAAAAAATAAGTATTTAAATTATCCACAGGGGAAATCTCTACTAAGGTGTATATCTTTATACAATCCTCTTCTTAATACAGGAAATTATATAGTCTCTATTTCACCCATGATAACATCTGTTGAGTGGTGTGATGGTAAATATTTGACAACCACCTCTTGCGGGGGTGGGGAGGGTTGGAGAGAGCGCTCATTTGTAGCATTTACTGATTTCTGTAGTGTAATGACTCCTACCATGACTGATTTCAAGCTACTAATGTGATGTCACTGGCTACAGGGTTGGGAAGCAATGCCAAGTGGTACACCAATGCATCGTGTTCCCAGGTCTAACAGACTTAGATAAGAAGAAAGATGATAGTACAGTGTAGGAAAATGATTAGGAAGTGGTGAGTTCTGAGTATTTTAAAAAATATTTTATTTATTATTTATTTGACAGAGAGAGATCACAAGTAGGCAGAGAGAGAGAGGGAGGAAGCAGGCTCCCTTCTGAGCAGAGAGCCCCATGCGGGGCTCGATCCCAGGACCCTGGGATCATGACCTGAGCCGAAGGCAGAGGCTTCAACTCACTGAGCCACCCAGGCACCCCAAGTTCTGAGTATTTATTACCTTTTTTAAAAAATGTACTTTAAATTTACAGTTTAAATATTTTGATTTTTAATAAAGTCCATGTTTGACAGTCAGCACATTAAAAAGTACTAGCCAGATCCAATATAATCTCTGTGGAGCCCATCTCTCTCTTAGTTTCTTAGTCCTAATAGAAAGTTCCAAAAATCAAAGGAGGGAAATACCATTTTGTCCATTAGGTGATTCCAGGAAACTGATTATTTCCACCCTCGTGTGATGATGTGAAGAGTCACTGCCCTAATAGTGAATGGTGTATTTAGTAAATGTTTACATAAAGCTTTCTAGGTACCTGGCACTCTTCCAGGCATATCCTAAACATTAGCTCATTGTATCCTCCTAACAATCCTTTGCGATTGCTACTATTATTGACCTTATTTGACAGGAGAAAACTGAGGGGCACAGAGCTTTACGTAGCTTGCCCATTGTCACACTGCTAATAAGCAGAGCAGTCACAGTTTGAACCCAAGCGATCTGGTGCCACAGCCTAGGCGTTTAATCAGTGCTGTGAGGCTTTCGCTTCCCTAATTCCTGGGTGCACTGCCAACGATCGATATTTCAAAACGGTCAAATAACACCTGTGCCTAACTTTTTGTATAACAACAACAAAAAAAGAAAACAAAACTCCCATATCTCAATTTCTGCACTATTACCCAGAGAAAATGCTCTTTTGAAAGGAACTAAAATAATTTTTAGGCTTGAACACAAAGCAGTCTATTTTAGAGACATTTTATGTTAGATTTACAATTGTACAAGTTAATTTGTAGGTCTGAATCGCAGTTCCAATTTTAAAAGAACTACCAGCTAATTTTACTATGAAAAAGGAATCTATTATACTGAGAGATGATTGTAATCTAAAAATAGCCAAATAATGCAGTATTTTAAATATAAAAATAATTTCTAAGGAAATAATCTCTTAAAAAATTGTATAGATTTTCTGAATTTGTTTTAAACACTCCTTGAAATTAGACTTGCATAAAGTATAAACAGACATAATTTTAGACCCACGGCTTGAATTTTTACCACATGGTTACATAAATCATTTAAACAAGCAAAGAAAAAAAAAAAGCAAATGACATATATAATGTAGAAAGATTTTATATGTTTCGATATTTGTACGTCTCAAATTCAGAAGTTGAAATGCTAACAGATATAAGTTCTTTCTAGTTAGAAGTCACTCATTGAGCAAGTTAAAAAGCTGTAACATATTAAATGAACAACATAGTAAAAATATTTCCAGAGGTTATTTAGTGGTTCATAGTCTTCTTTATCTTGTTGTCACCATTTCTGGTCAAATAAATACTACACTAATATCCACTTAACAGGATGGAAAAAGCTAATATTCATTTTCTATGTTTCTCTTCCTGACAGACGCAAAACTCAGTATTTTTACAGTTGGAAGTCCTTTATTTCCAGTTAAGATCATGGGGTCCAGATATTTGAGAAGCCAGTTTAAATGTTCTTTCTTAACACTGTTAACTCTCATCTCATGACCCAGACTGAGGAAGAGAATGCAGGCTTCTACTGTCAATTTTCTCTGGGTATTTACACAATGCTGGGGCAATGATCTGGTTTAGTTTGGTTTTGCTTAAAATCAATGACATACAATGGACTTCATTCCGTGTACTAACATGACTGAGCACAAAAGTTGCTGAAGCTATCCTCACAAGAGTGTGAGATCTTTCTCTGTATAATCAGTCTATAGAGGTGATATATGTGTGTGTTTGCGTGTGAGGGGGTCCTAATTCCTTTTAGTGTGCAAAGATAAACAGGATTTCCTCAAAGCACTTTTGTTATTAGAGAAATAAACATATTAAGAGGTTAGTGGCTGCTGAACATGAATTAATAGATCAACTAGAAGGGAAAAAAAAAAGAGGAATTGCACTTCTTTTTTCTTTACACCATTCAGGAAAACAGATTTAGTGACTAGAGGTGGTAAAGTTGCTGTCAAGAAAGCTTGATATTCACTGGTTAAGAATAATGGCAGTATGTTGGGTATTCCAAAATAGACACCACTACTTGCCTCCAAATAGCAGGTTGCCTGAGAGTAACAGGAAGACAGACTTCCTAAGAAAACAGGAAGAGCAGTTTGTTAACTAGGTCAAAATGCTAGCTAGATTCAAACCAACAGAGAAATTAACATACCTCTTAAGGTGACTTCATGAGTATATCAATGGAATGTCATTAGCACTCTACTACCATCACACACTTATAAAAGTATCCCATATCAGAATACCAGAATTCTAGAAATTATGTATTTTGGAAGTGAGCTTTCAAGGAAACATATGTTCATGATTGTACACTTTTTCTTACAAACTTAGCAGCCTGAGACAATACCACTTATTAGCTCATCGTCCTGCAGGTTGGAAGCCGGGCATGGCATGCCTGGGTTCTCTGCTGGGGGTATGCAAACTAAAATCAAGGTGTCAGCTGAGGTGAGTTTTCATCCGAGGTTCTAGGGGAAAATTTGCTTCCAAATTCATTTTTGTTGTTGGCAGAATTCAGTTCCTTTCAAGATGTAGGATTAAAGTCCCCATTTTCCTGTGGGATGTTAGTTGGGGCTTACACGTCGCTGGCATTCCTTGCCAGGTGACCCCGCCTCCATCTCCAAGCTAGCAATAGCATGGAACATCTTTTCATGCTTTCAATCTGACTTCTCTGTCTTTGACTTCTAGATTCAGATTTTAAGCGCTTGTGTGATTAGGCCTTCTGGGATAATCTTCCTGTTTTACCGTCAACTAAATATATATGCAACATCTCTTCACAGCAGCTCCTAGGTTAGTATTTGGTTGAATAACCGGTAGAAAGTGTGTATATATACCGTGGCCAGGAATCTGAGGGGACATCTTAGAATTCTGTCTACCACAATGTTCATTTTATTTTATTTAATGTCTAAATCAGAGGTGTGACACTTTTTTGTCCCCAGAAAGGGAAATGTCACTAAGAGGGTTTGGATATCTGGCCTCAAATCTCCGTATCCCATCTTTCAATCTGATTTGGAATCTCACGCAAGCTGGTAAAGCCAGTTAAAATCTCCCCCAGAACTTGTCCAGCATGGTAACCTTCAAACAACCTTAGCAGGCTATTGGCTCCTTAAATGCCCAGATCCAGGGATCTGCCAGGAACTTTGCTCAACACCTTTTCCACCCACATTTGTTGAGTGCTTACTATCCAAGGCCTGGTAAAACGGTGACCAGATTCAGAACAGTGCCTCATACACATATACACTGGGCACTCAAGAAGTATTTGTTGACTAACTACAGAAATTTGACTCCCATGAGGCTAACAGTTCAGTGAATCCTGCACATATTTGAAATTCTACTGTTGTTCTAGGGTCTTTGTACTCACCAGGGGAACTTTCTCACAAATATTTGCACAACTGTTATTTGTAGATTTTGACAACAGGGTAGTGGAGGACCATCAATCAGATAGGCAATTTTTACAAACATTGACACAGACCAGATGAAATTAAATCAAGATCGTTTAAAAAAGAAATCAAGATCATTGATGTTTTCTGTATTGAGGATAACAATACCTCTAAGTATCACTAATTCCCAGTTAGCATTTTGCTGTTAATGCTAACTGTTTAGCTGTTACTGTCTTTAAGTAAAAAAAAAAAAAAAAAAAAAAAAAAAGTTTATCTGGAAATTTGTTAAAGATTTCCACGTAAAATCTGAACAAATCAGAAAACCAAAACTTTTGGATATTTGTCCTTAAGATTTAACTTTTTATTATATGTATGTTGTAAAAAGATTTAAAGAAAAGCAATAAAAACACCTTTGTAGAGCAAGGGAATATTTCAAATAATAACTTTCATGCAGTCAGATAAACTCAATATGAATGAAAGAGTTACAAACTCAAATAAAAGTGATCCGAACTTTGCCTTTTCTCCTCTACAAAGAATATTAGTTCTCACAGTATAATTTTTTTTTTTTTTTAAACAAACCACAGTATAGCATTTAGGACCCTTTCAAAACACGTATTTATAAAAGGACACATACTTGAATGTTCATTGAGCTTCTGTAACATCTCCAGTTTGGCTGTCCATGAATTAGTGACTAGATAAACTGTGGAATATTAATCCAATGGGATACCACTCAGCAATATTGACACAGAACACCAAGGATGAATCCTAAAAGCACTATACCATTAAGTAGAAGATGTTACATACTTATAGCCTAATATGAAATTTTAGAAAAAGTAAAACTATAGAGGCAGAAAGCCTGGGACCAGAAGTAATGGAGAAGACTGATTACACAGGGGCACATGATAAAGTTCTGGAGTCATGGTGGTGGTCTGTAACTGTACACATGCTCAAAACTCAGTGACTTGTACACTTATATTTTATTGCACATAAATTACACAACTTAATCTAAAAGAGCAGAGGCGGGGGGTGCCTGGGTGGCTCAGTGGGTTAAAGCCTCTGCCTTCGGCTCAGGTCATGATCCCAGGGTCATGGGATCGAGCCCCGCATCTGGCTCTCTGCTCAGCAGGGAGCCTGCTTCCTCCTCTCTCTCTGCCTGCCTCTCTGCATACTTGTGATCTCTGTCTGTCAAATAAAAAAAAAAAAAAAGAGCAGAGGGAAAGCTCTCAAAACAGTGGTATGAATAACCCCAATTTAAACAAAACAAAACAACACTGGGGTGCTTGGGTGACTCAGTAGGTTGTATCCAGCTCTTGATTTCAGCTCAGGTCATGATCTCAGGGTCATGAGATCAAGCCCCACATCAGGCTCTGTGCTCAGCAGGGAATCTGCTTGAGATTCTTTCTTTCCCTCTCCCTCTGCCCCTCCCTCAAATAAATAAACAAATCTTTAAAAAATTAAAAATTTAAGAAAAACCTTTAAAATATGGCTCCAGTCTGTTTTGTTTTTAAAGATTTTATTCATTTATTTGACAGAAAGAGATCACAAGTAGGCAGAGAGGCAGGCAGAGAGAGAGGAATGGAAGCAGGCTCTCTGCCGAGCAGAGAGCCTGACTCGGGGCTTGATCCTAGGACCCTGGGATCATGACCCGAGCCGAAGGCAGAGGCTTCAAACCACTAAGCCACCCAGGTGCCCCTCCTGTCTTTGTTTTTACCTTCAAGTCCTATTAATCCCACTCATTGTCTTTCCACTGAGCTATTTCTTAGCACATACCATGTCTGTCTTTCCCTCTATGCTTTTCCAGATACTGTTCTTTCTGCCTGGAATGCTCATAACTATGGAATACAGTCACTCAATAATCACTTTTGAAGGAATTTCAAAGACCACAGTCATGTACCAGGGTTTCCTTGTCCAGCTTGTAGGCAGGTCTCTGATTTAGAGATTTTTCAATTGGGAAGTCTATCCAGAATTTTTTCCTTTGGTGGAAAAATCTACCCACAGTGGAATGCACAAATCAGAGTGCACATTTACCGAATTTTGACAAATGCCTACAGCTATGTAACCCCAAATCTTTTCAAGATATAGAATAGTACCATCATTCCAGAAAGATCCCTTTCCAGTGGACTCTTACTACCATCCCCCTAGAGGCTAACACTGTTCCAATTTTAAAAAATATTATAATTTCTACTTTTTGAATTTCCACTTAGTTTTAAAAAATGATTTCTATTTCTTTGCTTAGATTGCCAATTTTTGCATTGATTGTGGGTGTATTTTCTCGCACATAGTTATATCAGACACTCTGAAATCCCTGTACCTATATCCTCACCCTAAAAGTGGAATAAATAAAAAACTTATCCCATGTTGGTTTCTTGCTTTCAAGTTTTGACTAATCCCTGGAACCTGCCTGATTTTAATCACTCTCCAGAGGCTTCAGGTGGTTGTCTTTCATTTTTGCCCACGGTTCATAATTGGGTTAGGCAGGCTGGTTAGTCCGCCAGGAGCCTACCTGGCCATATTGGAAGCAAAACTAACAGATTTTTTTGATAGAAAGGGATCTTAGGAATCTTCTATCCAATTGTCTGATGTCACAATTTGGAGACTGACACCAAAATAGGTTGAAGGGCTTTGTCACAGAGTCGGTTACAGAGAAAGACAGTAATGTGACTTTCAATCTGGTGGCCATCCTCTCTGCCACTCCACAACAATGCTGAAAGAACAATTTCTGTGCAGGGTGTAAAATGCAGACGTCTTCTGCAAATGTAAATAGTGTATTAGCTCTCAATTATTAACTACTGTCTGCTTAACAGTTTGCTATTACTATGAACTAAATGTTTGTGTCCCCACAAAATGGTATGTTGAAGCCCCAGCCCCCAATGCCCGATCCTGGCACACAGGGGCACTTAAGGAAGTAATTAAAGTGAAACAAGGTCAGGGGCATCCGGGTGGCTCAGTCTGTTAAGCATCTGCCTTAGTGATGCTAAGTGATGATCCCAGGGGTCCTAGGATTGAGCCTCATGTAAGGCTCCCTGCTCAGTGGGGAGTCTGCCACCTGCTTATCTCTCTCTTTCTCAAATAAATACATAAAATCGTAAAGAAACAAGTTAAATGAGGTCATAAGGGTGAGGGCTCTAATCCAAGAGGATTACTGTCCTTATAAGAGACACTAGGGAGCACCCCACCCCTCCTCCTTCCCTATGCGTGCACAAAGGAGAGGTCACGTGAGTACACACAGAGATGGTGACTGCTCACATGCCAAGAGGTCTCAGAGTGAAACCCACAGTCTATTCTGTAAATGCCTTTGTTTTTGGACTTCCCTGCCTCCAGAACTGTGAGAAATAAATCTCTGATATTTAAATCACCCAATCTACAGTATTTTGTTATAGTAGCTTGAGCTAACTAACACAGTTATAAAAATGGATCCAAATCTGCACACTGGTAAATCAGCTTACTTGACAGAATTACTTCAGCTTGACT
Source organism: Enhydra lutris kenyoni (assembly GCF_002288905.1). Classification (NCBI taxonomy): domain Eukaryota; kingdom Metazoa; phylum Chordata; class Mammalia; order Carnivora; family Mustelidae; genus Enhydra; species Enhydra lutris. The sequence continues at coordinate 17,396,000 of NW_019154110.1, forward strand.
ACGCAAAGGTAAATTCATACTCTTTAAAAGAGCTTGAACTCAGAAATATAAAATCTGCCAATCAGAACTATAAAAGTAAAGTTGTTTTGAGGGCTAACTCCAGCACTTTCAGTAAATCTGTTATGAGGCTGGAGGGTAAATAGCGTTTCTAGAACAATTTCATCCTATTACTTTTCTTATTTTTTTAAATGCTTATATATAAACCTATTAATAAAAATCAAAGTCTAGTTTATAAATTCCTTAAATAGTCATACCTTCCAAAACAGCACATACACAGACACCATGGAAAATGAAGATCAGACCCAAACGCATACACTTTATTTGCAGACTCAGCTTCCTGATCTGTAATGGACCTCTTCTCCTCCCTCCTTAATTTCCACACCTCCTGGCCTCACAGCCTGCCCTATCATTTGGACCTCCATCTTACTCCTCAGATTCTCCACGAAAGCTGTTACTTCCATCTCTTCTCATGGTGTCACCGGGGCCCCACTTCCCTTTTTACCCAAACTTTTTTTTTTAAGATTTTATTTATTTATTTATTTGAGAGAGAGAGAATGAGAGAGATTGAGAGGGGGAAGGTCAGAGGGAGAAGCAGGTCCCTTGCTGAGCAGGGAGCCCAGTGTGGGACTCAATCCCAGCACTCCAGGATCATGACCTGAGCTGAAGGCAGTCGCTCGACCAACTGAGCCAGGTGCCCCCACCCAAACATTCTTGATACTATGTGTCCATGGTGACCTGTCCTGGCATCCTGTCATATCTTTATGTCAACCCAACCCAGCACCGCCTGGACATGGAACAGTAACCAATCATTAATAAGTAAATGGCATTTTAGTGAACACAAATTAGGAAACATGGCGTACAATGGGGAACGCATTCTCTATTAGGATTTCAAGTCATACTTCTCTTTTTACATTATTCCTTCATTTCTCCCCCCACATTCTCTTTTTGTTCATTGCCACTTGCTGTTGTAATCAGGTGGTCTGTTATGGTAACATGAGGTCACAATATTTCATTTCTTACTCCAGCTTTCTTTCATCCTGCCTCTCTGTCTGGTAGCACTTAGTAAAGATCATCCATGTCATAAGCTAAGAAACAGGAGAGTTATCTCTCATTTGATCAGTGATGATTATAATTTCTGATAATTCTGGATGAAAACACATGCAATTATAGTTAATTTTTATTTCTATACAGTGACTTGATTCGACTGATATAGACAACCGTTCCAAGTAAGTTAGGTGCCAATTCTGCCAACTTTCCCTTTAACTTTATACTGTTACATTCAGCTGTAGTAAGACCTCAAGCGTTTCTTTTCCCGTTCATTGAATTAGCTTAATAAAATTACTGAACAAAAAGAAAAGTTGTTGCATTTGGGGATCTTGATAACAAATATATTTTGGCAAGAGGTTATCAACTATGTTGCTGGAATTTGGAGTCCTCTGAACAAGCCAAATTTTGGGACTGGCATTTGAGCAAACCTCCCATTTCAAAATTGTGTGTCTATTTTAATTAATAATAAAAAAGAAGGATAACAAATGAATACAAGGGATATAAAGTCACACGAATTTGAATAAAATGAAGGGATTAGTGAAATCACTGGAAGAGGTTCACTAATTTAAAAATGGAGTTTCCTACTTTTAAGTGCACCTTGATTTGAGATAATGATCTTTAGGGATATATATATATATATATATATATTTGTTGTTGTTAATTTATTTTCATCATCCTAAAAAATTTTATTATTTATTTTTATTTATATTATTTATTTATTTATTTATTTATTTATTTGGTGGGGGGATGCATATGAGCCATGGGAGGGGCAGTGAGGGAAGGAGAAAGAGAATCCCAAGCAGACTCGTGCTGAGTATGTTGCCCGATGTGGGACTCGGTCCCACGACCTTGAGATCTTGACCTGGGCTGAAATCAAGAGTCCGACACTTAACGAACTGAGCCACCCAGGCACCCCACTTTCAGGATATATTTCAACAACTGGATAAATACCTGTTAACTAAAAACTTTACATATTTATTGTTAAAGAAATGCTTCAAAAGTTCTTAAAAGTTTCTTCTTCTAAACTAATCCCTTTCTATTATTTCCATCTGCTTAGGAAATCAAACATCAACATACATGCCTAAATATGAAAGTTTACAACCTAGAGAGAAACTTCTGATCAGCTCCTGCGATGACTTTTATAAACTCAAATTACTTGGGAGCTTAAATTAACTGCCCTCTATGAATGATACGAATTGCTGTGTGGAATAAAATCTTTTTTCATTTTTTAAATATAGTCATACCTGAAAAAGAAGGAAGTAAAAATGCTCCCACTACTCTGAACTTTTGCTCTTCCCAATGGAGGTCCCACTCCTTCACTCATCTCTGCATGCGTACAGGCTACTAACTGTGCCTAGAGTCACAATTACTTCTTTTCTTCCCTGACTTTTAAGCTTCTGCTCATCAATGCAGAACCAGCTTAGATGGTACTGCCTGTGTGCATCCTTCCTGAGTTTCCTTGGCAGAGCCCACCTTCCCCTCCTTTATGGCACTTACATGGTTTGCACCAGGTTCTATCACAGCACTAGTTCCTTGTGGGCAAGGACCATGTTTTATTTATCCCGTATCACTTTCTGGCATGCAGGATCGTCTCTGGTGCACAATAAATGTTCAGCAATGGTTTGTTGAGTTCTTATACCCCAAGAACTAAACCTTATCCTCTGATCTTAAAAAAAAAAAAAGCAAAAGCAAAATTGCCTGGAGAGACTTAGAAAAAAAATTGGCATTTTCATAAAGAATGCTTCCAGGTGAAAGGAATAGGCTATCCAATTAGCTGCGCAAACACACAGGGGTTTACTTTTAAGGAGTTGGGAGGTTTCTCAACAATAACATCAAGGTCCCATGTTTTTTCTTTCTACTCCAGTATCCTTAGCGTATAGGCGGTTCATCTTCACACCTTTCACCTTCTGGTTGCAAGAGGGCCTCCAAAACTACAGACATTACATCCACATCAAAGGCAGAAAGGAAGGAAAAAGAGGTAGTCCAGTTCCGGCTGTCCTTATCTGTTAACTGAAAGCTTACCCAGAAATTCCCAAGCAGACTTTTGTCGATATCTCATTGGCCAGAACTGGGTTGTGGGGCTACCGCCAGATGTGGGAGGCTGAGAGAGCAAGTACCTGATTTTACAGTTTCTGGTGCGATAGACCTCATCAGGCAAACACTGAACTGGCCATAGGTGATAAAAACAAAAAGATAATAGGAGAGTGGTTTAAGGTTTAGATATTAAGGTATCAGAATGAGTTTGCCTGAGACTTTGGAGGACCTTAAGGTATCAGTGCAAACGGGCATATAGTTAATTATTTTCGCAAGATATTTTCTCAACCGTGGTTGCTTATAATGGCATAAATAATGAGATACCGGTTTCGATCTTGCATCCCATAATTCTTCCAGTGCTTTTAAATTACGACAGGTTTCCTACGTCTCCCATTCACCTCAACCGCCTTTTGGTTCCATTCCTGCCACTCAAAATTTCTCTGAGCCAAATCTTAAATGTTTCCTTCTCTATAAAGGTTTTACTGATTTTGAAATAATTTCCCTCCTTATTCTTCTGAGCTATTGGCACTTTGTATCACTCATCAAATACTTAGTGTCTTCAACTCTGCATTATGATAATTTGCATAGATATTTTGTTTCCCTCCTCCCATAGGCTGCTAACTCCTTGAGGGTACTGAGTCTTCTTCCCCAGACATCCTTGGTTCTAGACGTATTATCTTGTGAGTTGAATATCTAATTCATTTCCTTTCATTTGTTTATGGAGACTCTTAGTGTTGGAAAGAAGGGAATGGAAAGAAGACCAACATGTGTGAAAACAGGGCCACTGCTAGCCTGTGGCATGGCTAAAAAGTTTCCATTTTGTGTTGAAAATGGCACTCCCTTCCATGGCTGGAATGTAACACCTCCTCTGAGCTGATGTGACTCTGAGGGCATGGAGCTTGCCAGGGTACTGGTCTTTCTGTGAAAATTATAAAATGGTGCCCCTTCCTTGGGAAACGAGGTCCTGTACCAGAACCTCCAGTTGGCTGCACTTCAGCCCCTACATACTCACTTGCCCTTTGTTTGCACAAAATGCTCAATGCTCTGCAGCAGCCATACGGAAGGGGTTTCAGAAGAAAAGACTCATTTTCACCCAGCATATCTACAAGTCTTTTGGGATTTCTCCAGTCCCTCAGTGATGGGCAAAACACAGAACTTCTCATTTTTGTATAGATCTAACTGTCCAAGGTTCTTGCTCAGAATTGAACCAAAATCTGTCCTTCTGTTGTTTCTATCTGATGGTCCAAAGACTCTACCTCTGATGCTATATATAATAACCATGTCTCAGAGCACTGGCATTGAAGCTGTCTCCTGAGCAACACGCAAGTAATAGCATGCAACTATTTATAGGCAGAAACCACGAACATTGTAATTGATTATCAGACATGTGTATGTATGTGTAAACACCTCTAAAATCCAGTAGATCAAATCTACTTTAGGAGTCTAATTTATAAACCCTGGAAATCTTAAACTACCTTGCTTTTCCCCCACTGGATCACCGTCTTCTATTTTCCTCTATTTTATGACCTGCCTACTTTAATCACTTGCCACGCCACATCGATCACTGACCATCTAACAATTAACTATGGAGTTTAATTTGAAAATATGACTACTGATAAAAAGTTAAATGCTTGCAGGTAAATATACAGAACAGTAAGAACTGATATTTAAAATGTAGCAGTATTAAAAATTATTCTTTCTCATGTCCTCTATGTAGCTTGGGAAAGGTCTGAAATTAATTGAAAAGAGAATTCCAGAAAATAAGGGGGGGTGGAGAGGGGATCCTTTTAATGTATATTTTCTACTTGAGGGGCATGCTTTGGTAACCTTAACTGTGGTTATGTGTTAAGAATAAAACTGGTTTGATCTGATGACTAATCAAATACATTCTTAAAAAGTTTTCAGTATAACAAAGAAATACAAAGGGTAGGGGCAGAAACACAGTATGCTTAGGAAATTCCACTTACTCAATAATTTATTAGTACATTTTAGTAATGAACATAGGCTGAGTTCAAGTTTATCTTTGTATCATTTGCTAGAACTAGATACAAAGATACTTGGCTAGAGTAGAAGATTAACCATCAGTTAAGGTATAACATATATGCAGATATATTTTTATTTTATATGCTTGTATTTGTGTATTTTATTTTAAATCAAAACATAAATATATATTCATTTGTCAATCTTTATTAGGTCAAAGCTTTTTCTTTGTTGACTAGTCCTCTGATTAGTGCTCTGGGTTTTATTTATTTATTTTTTTCCTATTTTTTGCAGAAACCACATTCAAACTGCATCAGCTATCATTTTTACTTTCAGTTTCTTTAAAGTGGACGGAGAACTAAAAAGTTATGAAAAATCCAATGGCAGAATTCTTCTAGACTTTTATAATTTCCCTCCAGTCTTTTACAGATGACTCCCTCACATCTAATCAATAGCATTATAAAAGCTCACCTTTATCAAATCTCTCTAAAGCAACCAACTTAATTTTTGTAAAAATAACTTTTTCTTTTCACATTATTTCATTAAATTACAAATTATGCAATTAATTTAGAGTAGCAAGTACACCTGACATTAATCCTTTTGGAAACAAAGACAACCAACTCTGATAAACATTCCAACTGGAAACAGCTTAAGTTCAGGGTAGCGCTGGAAAGAAGACAGGACAGACACCACCCACGGGCATCAGAGAGTATGCTTTATAGAGAGAAAAGATCAGCTGGTTAACCTTTAGGTTAAGACAGTTTCTACTTTTTTGGAGCAAGTGGTTCTAAAAACATACATATATACATACACACAGTATTAATGACTGTGTAGTATTTTATAATTTACTGAGATAGTTTTTTTTAAAATTTTACTATCTAACAGGACAATTACTTAACTATTCAAAAGCATATGCTTTAAAACCACTCAGTTTTTCTTGGGGGCACCTGGGTGGCTTAGTCGGTTAAGCAGCTGACTCAGTTTTAGCTCAGGTCATGATCTCAGATTCTGGGAATCAAGCCCTGCATTGGGCTCCGTGTTCAACAGGGCATCTCTCCCTCTCCTTCTGCTCTTCCCCCAATACACACACATGCACGCCCTCTCTCTCTCTCAAACTAAATCTTCAAAAAAAATTAAAACCAGTCACTTTTTCTTGGTTTCCACAATACTATAATTATCCCAATTTCTATCTTTCTGACCACTACTCTTTTGTCTAGCTTCTTCTTTCTCTATAGACCTTTAAATTTTGTTCTTAGGATTCAGTCTTGAATCTCCTTCTTTTCTTGACTTATATTCTCAGCCTCAGTGATCTCACAACTTCCCAAACTTAAAAAACTCTACCTGTGCTGCTGACTCTCATATTTGGCGAGCCCAGCCCTTTCTTCTTTATTCCAGACCGGTATAAGCAACTCCCCAATAACATCCCCACTTAGAAGTCTCATAGGCAAATTAGATGTAATTCTTCTAAAATTAAGCAGTATTCCTCAAAAGCAGATCTTCCCTGAAATCTTCCCCATCTCACTAAGTCAATCTATTCTGGCCTTCTTTTCATTTCTTGGAGTAAGCAGCTTTTTGCCTTTGTCTGGGATGCTCTCTACTTAGCTCACTAGATGGTTGGCTCCTAGTCATCCTGTAAGTCACCACTTGGAAGCTCATCAGGCAAACAGATCATCCCCGCCCTCCCTCCATTTCTATCAGAGCAACATACACACTAAAGCCACTGCAGTTTTCTCAGTCTGAAATGCATTTACTGGTATTTCTGTTCATTTTTTGTTTTCCTCAACAGTGTGTAAGCTCAGTAAGGATAGGGATCATGTTGTTTCATTCACCCTTGTTTACCATGAACCTGGCAAAATGCCTGACATATAGTAGGCCTTTGGAAATGTTTGCTGGAAAATAAATAGCACCTTATTCTTTTTTAGAACACTTACCACATTCAAAGGTATATAATTAAAGTTTTAAAAGATATGCTGTTACTCCCTGTCAAATGTATGCTCTAGGGAGGCCATGTCCTAAATTTTATTCTTTCCCTCAACATACAGTGTCTAACACATAGTAGGTGCTCAATATTTGTTGAAGAAAGGAAGAGAGGGAAGGAAGGAATAGAAGCAGTGAAATGACTCACGGAGGGAACAGACCCTAAAAACGAATGCTTTACAGCAGTTCTTGGAGACTATGGTAACAATTCAAATGCAAGCTAAAACCATTCAATCCATCATTCAGTTGTTTTGCTCCTATAATGTCAACATCTGTACCTTTGGAAACAGCTAGAGGAGTCAGCATTTTACTCATAACACAGATGTTTGATGTTATATCTATATAGCTGAAACTATCATTTTATTGTCTATTAATAAAGCCAATTTGAATAGATCTGTGTTTCTTTAAGATACACCCTTACTGAATGAGGGCTGTGCTATTCAGTTAAAGCCACAGTGCTTCCCACTATGGGAAGTGCATCCCACGTGTGATGCGTGTTCAGCGAAGGAACCTGGAGTTTGTCCAGTTTCTTGACAATAATGTTATGGCATAATGGTTGTCTAAGAACTTTGGTTATCATGAAAATTGGAATGGATCACAAAGGGAACATTTCATTACCCTGTCTTTTTTATAGAACGGGCTGAGACAAGAGGAAAGTTCGTAGCATGGCTGAAATCTGCCATATCACTTGACATGATAGAGCTAGAGAGTGTTTTGCTTTCCAGAGTGTGTACATCCTCTTAAAAAAAAAAAAAGCGAGATCATAGTAGTTTGTAATAACAGTAAAGATTCTTTGAAGAGAATCGCTCAAAAAATATTTGTTTACTTCAGTGTCAAATTAAAGAGCCAAAGTTTCTGCCCACCAAGAATTCTAAGATGACATCAGACATAAAAATAAGAAATTTCTTTAAGTAGACCAAAAAAAGCACATTAAAAAAACCCAAAACCCAACAACTTAAGAGTGAATCTTTAAATATTTACCTCCTGAGAAATTTCCCTCTAGAAAGATTCTTAATTATACTTTGTTTATTAGCTCATCTGCATTATAATAGCACTAGGTACTTGTTTTTCATTAACAAAAGGTTTTGATTAAAAACTTTACACAGATAGTGCCTCTATGTAGCTGACTCATATTTTATTATTAGTGGTAGGTGTGCAGGAAGGGAATACACTGGTTTTGTACAGGAAATACTACAGAGATTTGGAAATCTAGGTCACATAACTGAGCACTGCTATTAAAGAAGAAAACAAAGGCCCATTTTATTTTTGTCTTCCGCTCAAATAAGAAAATTATGTTTAAATGAAAGTTAAAAACTGCTTTGTAATTACATTTGGTTAAGTTACATGATAATTAGTTATAGCCATAATTATCCTTTTTGACCTCCACACAGTCTTAACATGTTACTTTCATATTCAAGGAGGTTATGTTCAATGTGTACGAAGAACAACCACTGCACAGAAAGCCAGATAATAAAATTTGTGCTTCTGTGAAATCTTTATCTGGAAATCTCAAAACTGTTTTAAACACCAGTGAAGTTTCTGCAGCATCATTAGGCAGTAGAGTTAAGATGGGGAAACTTGGCATGTCACAGGGCAAGCCAACAACTATACAGGAAAGAGAGATGCTCACGGCCCTGTACATTCCAAAGGATTTGCTTGCTTTCATGGCTTCTGAATGTGATGTCACAGTAAACACCTATCTGTGTGCTTAATTTAGGGGCTCATGGTCTTTGGAAACAGCACAAGCACCACAAAATATTTTGACAGTAAAGTATCTAAGCTATATTCTCAAATGCAAATATACTCCACAGCAATGTTTTGCGTGCATTGATGAGTTTTTTGGGAAATGGTACTGTCTCCTTTGAGCATTTAAAAAAAAATTTGTTTACAAATGTGTGTTCCTCATTAAACTTCTTAGTCCTTGAGACATAAGAACACAGCTCAGATGTTTTAGTCTAAATATAAACAATCAAACAAGACATTATTTCCTGGAATGTGTCTTTCCTCCTCTATTGGACTATTAATACTAAGGCGGGAGACCTAACCTATACCATGCCCACACTAACAATTCAGAAAAATAACTGAAGTCTTTCTCTGTTATTTCCCACCGTGATTAAACCGAGTGCATGAATCATTTCTGATCAGTCAACTTTAGTTCAGATTTGACTCCTGAACTGCAAATTTAAAGAATAATCCTAGGTGCTGGGAGAGAACATCTCTGTCTCCTAACAGATGTCATTGTTTAGATCGGCTTCCTTTGCAATTGCTTTACAACTCTGAACTTCAGGTTCCTTACTGGCAGAACCCTCTGAGGAGTTATTATTATAAACTGTGACTGGGCCAGAGCCTCCAATACTCTAGTCAACAACTTATTTAAAAATAACTGTGTTGGGGCGCCTGGGTGGCTCAGTGGGTTAAGCCTCTGCCTTTGGCTCGGGTCATGATCTCAGAGTCCTGGGATCGAGCCCCATGTGGGCTCTCTGCTCAGCAGGAGGCCTGCTGCCCTCCCCCGCTGCCTGCCTCTCTGCCTCGTTGTGACCTCTCTCTCTCCAATAAATAAATTTTAAAAATCTTAAAAAAAAATTGTGTCATTGCATTTCATTAAAGAGAAAACAAACAACGGTTTCCACTTCAAAGGGCAACAACAATAAAAAAAGAGGGTGTAGTTAAAAAATTCAGAAAATGAACGGAGTTTGCTCTTCTCTTTGGGAAGAAGTATATAGTTTGTCAGTTTTTAGAGGAAAACTTCAAGGTCTGAACTGAGAGGACACAAGTGACCGCACGAACAGGACCTTCCTTCTGGCCGACCTTTAACAAAGAACCATGAAGCCGATAGCTCGGTGGGATTCGGCGTATCCATGCTTTTTATTGCTCAACTATCTAGGAAGTCATATCACATACCAATATATCTTTCTGTCTTCAGATTAGAAAAAAGAGCTCCATGATTTAAGGACTTTGTTCAAGGTATTTATATTTTTAAAAAGAGCCAATGTGTTTCCTAAGGAAGTCTTTGAAGGTTGATTTACTGCGAGATACTTAGAAAAACCTGCAGCAGTCTGTTTCCTTAAGTTAATGTCAATTCACCATCTTCTCAAGCAATAAAATGGCATTTTGCTGCTCAGAAAAACTCTCCAACCCAAAGCATAGCAATGCACTGGACAGAAGTTTGTCAGTACCTTATCAATAAAGACAGACCCACGTTTGGATCACAACCTACATTACAGGACTAGGACAGTGCAAAGATGTTTTCAAGAAGGCTGAAGTTGACAACAGCCTTGCTCACAAAGAAAGGATATTACAGATACTTCAATCCTTTTTTAAAATTTTCTTCCAGAGCCCCAAATCAGGACAGTAATTAAAAGGGTGCCAAAACACACAAAATCAAGGTTGGCTCTGGAAAATCCATGATTGTAATATCCATGGGATCCACTGAGTTTGATGGGGAGAACTCAGGGCCTAGTTTTGTTTTCAGTCATGAACCCATGAGAGAGGTGTTGCATCTTTTATGGCCATGTTCTGCCTTGATGGTGTTTGACCAACTATCCTGAAGTAAACAGGATAAAGGGTAATTTGACCAATTACCCTTTCTTGAAGTAAAAAAAAAAAAAAAAAAAAAAAAGAAACAGAAGAAGAAGAAAAACTGTTTTCCCTTGGGTTCTCTATTACTTAAATAGTTCACGGTTAGCCTAGTCTGAGACATTTCTGTCACAAAGTCTGCACACAGCACCCACAGTTGTGATGTGCTGCCCTAAGGGACATATTATTGTTAACGGCCCATCCAGTCTTTTGATTATCATTGTATGGTTAATGGCTTTTTAGGATAATAACTCTGATACAGACAATCAAATGCTTTAATTAGTTTATTACCCCCCCCTTTTTTTTTTAAATTTCAGAACAGATCCAGGCCATATTTGACTTGAATGTGAGAGTACAGGGCAATACAACTTTAAGGTCATTACAGACCAGTTTAATCCTCAATGGAGTTCCTCTGTCTCTCACTTTAGCTCAGTTTCCAGGAGTTGAGGTGGCTTCTAACCCATATTTTATTTGTAAACAATACTGGCATATCAAGACAATATGACAAAAGTATAGGACATCAGGGGAAAGATAAGCAAAATAACAGAAGGGATGAGAAGTTTTTCTAAATGACTGCCAGTGGAGGGGAAAATGGAACAAGTAAGACTGGAAAGGTGGAAAGGATATGGGATCAACTCTCTTTTGTAACCAAGATATCAGAACAAATGAATGTACAAAAGAATTCGTGGTTCGGGCAGCTGGGTGGCTCAGTTGGTTGGGCGACTGGCCTTCGGCTCGGGTCATGATCCTGGAGTCCCGGGATCGAGTCCCAGATCGGGCTCCCTGCTCAGTGGGGAGTCTGTTTCTTCCTCTGACCCTCTCCCCTCTCAGGCTCTCTCTCACTTACTCTCTCTCTGAAATAAATAAATAAAATCTTAAAAAAAATAAAGAATTGGTGGTTCCCACATTTTACAGGTGAGGAGACCGAGGCATAGGGAGGTTATGAGACACATAAAGGTCTTACTGCTCATAAGAGTCAGATGTAGGATTTGAACCCAGGATACCTGGTTCTAGAGCCACTGTATGACTTCTCCCATGACATAAAAATAACATGAAAGTGTTAGAAGTTTCAAAAAGCTGGGGGTAAAAAAAAAAAAGCACCAAAAAGTAAGAAGGCCAAAATGTAAATAATGATAGCCTCTTGGTAGTGGATCATGAGCAACTTTTCCTGCTTATTCATTCTTTTCAGATCTTTGCACAATAACAAAAATAAAGTTTAACACATTTTTTATGTCAGCAGACAATAAAATAAAAATATTGCTGGCCTAACTAACATTCTCCCTCTTATCTTAGCACTTCTCAATTTAGAAAAACGAAGCACATACTGAAATGACATGTTGCTGACAGCTATCAGAGCACATGGCATCCCTCCTTAGAAAAATCACAGAAACCTGGGCCCAGGCAGGGATGCGTTCAGATTAAGCAACTTTCAACACATGCTGTAGGACTGGTATAGGTTCAGTTCAGTTTTCTATACCTTTTCTCCCCTACCCCTACACCTTTTAAACTAGAGTTACATAACTGTTATTTGTCATATGACCAGGAGATCCTAAGAGATATTGAAATGCCTCATGAATCACAGAAGATTAAACTGACATTCAAGACAGTGTTGGTGTAAGATGTATTTCTGCCCTCACCAATCTATCGGAGCTTCTCGCCTAAAGGTCACAAATGCTTACAATCTCAGCCGGTCTCTTGCCCACATATTGTCCTCTTATTACCAGCATTGAGCGATGCCTTCCACTCCCTCCTCGAAATTCTCTTTTCCTGGGCTTTTTTTTTTTTTTTTTTTTAAATCTCCCAGTATTCTACTCTTCGTTTCTACTTCTATCATCCTGACTGTTCCCCATCTGGCCCTTCTCCCTCCTCTGAGCTGTCCCTAAAAGACTTTTCCTTCTTCCTGTTACACCCTTTCTCTGTAGGGCTTCAGTTATCAGAACTACCAGAATAATCCCCAGGGCAACATCTCTAAGCCTGTGGTCTCTCTCAATCTCCCTGCTAGATGTCTACCAGCATTTCTAATGTCTAATACAGAACTCGTCTTTCTTTTATCCCAAAGTTGTCTTCCCTTCTGGGTTACTTGTGACTTTTAATGGTTCTACCACCCTTCAATAATCTGGGCTCAAAAATTCAGGGCCATTTTGACTTCTCTTTCTTGTTTCTCTCTTCAATTGTTATTTAGTCCTATACCACCTACCTCCATGATCTTATTTACTTAGTTGATTCACACATGTTGAGTAATTGCTGTAGGGATGGATTCTGGGGCTGCAGTAGTGAACAAGACAAGTGAGAACCCTGCCTTCCTGGAGTTTATATTCTAGTAGGGCAGAAACAATTTCAGGTGGCAATTAGTACTATTAGAAAAACAAATAACGCAGGGGTGCCTGGGTGGCTTGGTCAGTTCAGCATCTGCTTTTGTCTTGATCCCAGGGTCCTGGGATCTAGCCCTGAGTCAGGGTCCTTGCTCAGCAGGGGGTCTGCTTCTCCCTCGGCCCCTCCCCCCATGCATGTGCGTGCATGCACACTCTCTCATCCTCTTTCTTTCGCTTAAATAAACACAATCTTAAAAAGAAAAAAAAGGAAAACAACCTAGAGGGATCATGAGTGATTGATAGTGGTAACAGGGGCTATTATTTTAGATAGATTGGCTAAGAAAAGCTTCTTCAGAAGATGACATTAAAGCTCCCTGAATGTGAAAGTGAGCCTTGTGAAGATCTGAAGAAAGACTGTTCTAGAGAGGTGGAACAGCGAGTACAAAGGCACTGGGGTGGAAATGAATTTGGCATGTTTGAAGAACTACAAAAAACCCAATGTGCCTGGTGTAGTATGAGCAGGGGAAGAGTAGTAGACAATGAGACCAGATAGGGCAGAAATGAAGGACCTTGCAAGCCATGGTAAAGAGTTTGGATCTTATTCTAAGTGTAATGGGAAATGTTTGGGGAGTTTTGACTTAGGGAGTGATGGGGTCTGATTCATGCATTAAAGACCACTAGAGAACAGACAATAAGGGAAAGTAATATAGTACTTGTTAAACAAACAAACAAACAAATCCACACCATATTCTTAGGCAATACACATGGCCATTAAGCCACTTTTTGGATTTTTTTTTAAGTAATCTTTACATTCAACATAGGGCTTGAACTCATAACCCGGATATCAAGAGGCACATACTCTAACTGAGCCAGCTGGGTACCCTGAGCCACTTTTTTATAAATGAAAGTTTCAATTCAACAGATATGCAATTTCCTCACTCATAAATAATGACGTTATAAGTTGAAATACTTTCATTTCCTTAGTTTAGATTAAAATAACACCATGTTTCTGAAATGGACAGTAAGCAATGGAGCATATAGGTTTGCTCATTTTCTACTTATATGTTATGTAAATGAAACCAAATCTTTTGGGCATTTTGCCATCAGTAATGTCCAATAGCACAATTAGCAATGAATTAACAAAAGTATTTATAAAAAATTCACAGACTGTGTGTAATGAGGTACAATGGACCAGGCATTCAGTGTGCCAAACAGGAATGAATAATGCTAAATTTATGTTTCCACTAGGGGTCTACAAAGAAGGAAGCTGAAAATAAAATGAATAAAAGATAAAGGCATTACAATTATTGTCAGGTTATAAAAGGTTTGTACTTTTATGTCATGTGAAGCTAGAGAATGGAGGCATAGCAAATGAGTCTATTATGTCAGTATCATTTGGAGTCAGACAATTAAGCTTTTGGCATCTACCAACACTGAATATGTCGCCTATAAAACTGAACACAACGTGGTAGATTGAGAAGAAAAAAAAAAAGACCATTATGAAATAATCAGTATTCCTATTAGGCTTTTAAGGTTCCTTTTATTTACAAAAAGCAATTCACTCATCTCTGTATTCTCTGGGTTTATTCAAAAAGCAATTCACTCATCTCTGTATTCTCTGGGTTTATTCATTTCCTTCTATGTACACAAAAAATGTCATGCTTGCCTTTTCATTCCCAAAAGCCTAAAAAGGGAAGAGCACCACAGTAGAAATGATGACTTTCTTTCTTACTGGGTTTATGGGTGAGGTAACTTAACATGGAATTCATTCATCAAACAGTCATAGAGAATCAACCATGTGTCAAACACCGTAATAGGTAGCAGGAATACTAAGCCAAAAAAGACAACATCACATGGTGAGAAGGGAGAGCTGCTTCTCTGAGGAAGACTCAAGACAGCATTTCTAACATAACAGCAGCTGTTTCTAGAGGCTGGTGTCTTAATTAAGATTGTAAAAAAGTATCCTTTCTATTTTTTCTTCCAAATTTCCTTCGGTTGGATAGAAAAGAGTCAAAGAGGTGAAGGAGACAGAGAAGAGTCGTCTCATGAGGGGTGTGAAGATTGACTCGAAGCTCTAAATGTAATTCGTATCTCTTATTCTAATGGAATGGGATGCTGTATTCCAGGGAAAATTCTAGCCATGCCACTCTAAAGGTTGTCTCCTCAACTGAGAAGACAGAAGCAAATGGCAGTAGTTTATGATACTGATTTTCTATTGCTATGCCAAATGATCAGATATTTGGCAGCTTGGAATAACACACATGTATTTTATTACCTCACAGTTTCTGTGGATCAGGATTCTGGGAAAAGCATAGCCAAGTCTTCTACCTAGAGTCTCACAAGGCTGCAGTCTCATCTGAGGCTTGACTGGGGAAGGTTTTCCTATTGTCAAAAGAATTCAATTCCTTGTAGTTATAGAACTAATAAAGACTTCTGTTCCCCTGGCTATCCACCTGAAGCTGCCTTCAGTTCCTTGCCATATGGGTCTCCCAACATAGCAACTCACTTCTTTGAAGCCAGAAAGGAGTGGGAGACTCTAGCAAAATGGGCACTAAAATCTTGTGCAATGTTAGCATGTATATCTTGTCTTTGCTGTGCTCTACTGGTTAGAAGTAAATCACAGGTCCTGCACATCCTCCATGGGATAGGATCACACAAAAGCATGAACACTGAGAAGGAGGGATTGTAGGGACCCTGACTTAAAGAGGGTCTACCACATTACTTAGACTTGTCCCCTCTATGTTAATTTAACATACTGAACCTTCTTTCTTTTTATTATTGCTTCAAATACAGCTCTTCCCATTTTAAAAATTTTTTTTTAAAGCTGAACTTAATCCTCGCTTTAACATTCATGCCACTATTCTTTTTTTTTTTTTTCAATTTTTTTTTCAATTTTATTTTTTATAAACATATAATATATTTTTATCCCCAGGGGTACAGGTCTGTGAATCGCCAGGTTTACACACTTCACAGCACTCACCATAGCACATACCCTCCCCAATGTCCATAATCCCACCCCCCCCAACCCCCCTCCCCCCATTAACCCTCAGTTTGTTTTGTGAGATTAAGAGTCACTTATGGTTTGTCTCCCTCCCAATCCCATCTTGTTTCATTTACTCTTCTCCTACCCCCTTAACCCACCATGTTGCATCTCCTCTCCCTCATATCAGGGAGATCATATGATAGTTGTCTTTCTCCGATTGACTTATTTCGCTAAGCATGATACCCTCTAGTTCCATCCATGTCGTCGCAAATGGCAAGATTTCATTTCTTTTGATGTCATGCCACTATTCTTAAGAGTTCTTGTTAATCTAGGTTGTTTGTCCAGCTTTTATACATTTGTTTGAACATCTGAGCTTAGCACAGAACTCTAGGAAGTTTTCCTTGATTTATATGTACACTTCTGCCCTTTCCTTCTTGCTGAGACTATAAGGGAAATTCTGAATGGAATTCATTTTTTTAAGATTTATTACTCCACAAGTCACATTGCTACCCATGGTCTCTAAACATTAAGAACAAACCCATTTAACCCAAGTTTAAAATAAAACAAAACTGGAATCTGGAATCTGTGGTATATGTCCAGATATGTACATAATTAAACAATTGCATCCTCTTTAGATTCTCTTAGTAGAACTACAATCCCAGCAGGCGTTACAGTAGTTGAAGTGCTTCCCTATTACAATAGCTTGGCACACACCAGTTAACAATCCACCTTAATGAAAGCATCATCCACACTCTTTTTCTGCCTGGGCTGTTTGAGGTCCACTTTTACAGATTTACTTTGGTTTCTTTCTCTCTCTCTCTCTCTTTCTTTCTTTCTTTCGTTTTTCTTTTTTCAGCTCTATTGCTCTTTCTGGAACATCACCCCCTTCACATTCATGGATTTCTGACAGGAAAATGCCTGTAGTCTTACGCCCCTTCTACCAGATCTGAAAAAAAAGGTGTGGTCATTCATGGAAATACTTTTTGGTCACAAATCCCCAGCTGATGGTATGTAGCACCCACCTAGGGTCTGTATGTATGAGAGAGAAGAGTTAATTCTGTTCTTCCACAGGTCTCTCCTACCTCATGACTGAGCTTTAGCTGTTTACTCTCTACTACAGGGGCATCCTCAACACTGGCAGAGTCTGATCTTAGTGTCTCATACGTAGGTGCTCAACAAATATTTGTGGGAAGAATTGGCCAGCGTCTACTTCTATGTGTAAGTAGATAGTGCTATGTATTAGATTCATTCATAGGGATGGGCATTTATTCTATTTAATAAATTCCTAGAAATGAAACTGAGGTTCAAAGAAAATGTACATTTTTGACTCTCAGAGACAGAGACAGACTGTTCTCTACAAGAGCTGAACTGAGTGAAATCTGTCAATGGTGTATAAGTGTGTTGGGGTTTCCTTATGTATTCACTAACACTACAGATATGTGGCCCTCTGGTGAATAAAAATGGCCTCATTTTTTTTTAAAGATTTTATTTATTTATTTGATAGACAGAGATCACAAGTAGGCAGAGAGGCAGGCAGAGAGAGAGGGGGAAGCAGGCTCCCCGCTGAGCAGAGAGCCCGATGCAGGGCTCCATCCCAGGACGCTGGGATCATGACCTGAGCCAAAAGCAGAGTTAACCCATTGAGCCACCCAGGCGCCCCTGGCCTCATTATTTTAAACTCACTCCTAAGTGACATCAAAACATATATACTAAACATTCATATATATTAAGATCATTATTAAATAAATTTTAATCACAGTTATAAAATAGAAATATCTCATGAACACCTACTATGTGCCATGTACTGTTCTAAACATTACCTAAATTGTAATGAAGATGATATTCAAGATCCCTACCCTCAAGGAGCTCATATTTTAATAGAAGAGACAGTAAACAAGTAAGCAAACAAATAATACTGTGAAGTCCTACAAAGAGAATAAATTATGGGAGTGAAACAGAGATCTGGAGGTAGAGAGGAGGCCAACATTAAATAGACTGTTGGGGCCCTTGGCTGACTTAGTAGGAAGAACATGTGACCCCTGAACTCAGGGCTGTGAGTCCCAACCCCACGGTGGGTGTAGAGATTAAATAAATAAATAAAACTCTAAAAAAGAAATAGACGGTTATGAAAGTAAACAGGCTGAGGATTGAATGATACCATGAACTGGACCTCTCCATCCATACTGTCCTGTTTTCTCAAGTATCAGGCACTCTCCTGCCTCAGGGCCTTTGCACTTATAATCTGGAACATTCTCCTAGCAGGTATCTATAAGACTTACTCCTTCCTTGTATGGGTGAAATGCCTGTGCAAGTCTAGTTTAAGGGTTTGCAGTGAACTGGTGCTAGCTGTACCCATTCTCAGGTAGTATTAGTACTGCTGTCTTCTATACAAGTTCAGCAAGGCTTCCCTCTCCATTAAAAGACTAGGACATCTGGAGGGCCCTTCTCTACTGCTCCTTTAAAGAATGAAATGTTACTTGGCAACTGTTTTTAGAGGCATTTTAGCACTTGGTTTCTCACATGTTCTCAGTGGAGTAATTTAATAATGATAGATTACACAAATTGACATGAGTAGACATCTTTCACCACCTTCTAAGGTTTCCAGCTCTCAAAAAAATAAAAAAAAGGGAAGGAAAAAAGAAAAGAAAAAAAGATAGGGAGAGAATAGAGAATAGTTTATTGGTTTGTATTGGACAGGGTTGCAGGGACAAAGTAAAATACCCTTTTTACACACTGACCATAAATGATGAAGGTGATAATGAGGAAGATAATGATGATATATGTATTGAGCACCTACCAGATGGGAGCCACTTTATAAACATCATCTTTAATCAGCTAACCTATTCAGATATATTAGTTTTAATCCTCTAAACAACCCTATGAGTTAGCGATATCTCCAATTTCATAGACGAAGAAAATGAGACTCAGGGAGATAACAGAACCCCCAAAGCATAAATCTATTAGGTGGAAGGGCTGATATTTGAACCCTGTAGCATATGGTCTTTTTAATACTATTCTGCCTTTTTACAAGTAACAATGAAACTATCTTTTTGATACAGATATCATTCAGGGTGCAAATAGCTATTTTTTTTAAATGTAAAAACTAAAGGCAATTTCACAAATGATACTTCATTTTACCCTGTGATATAATGAGCAGTAATGCTCCTTCTTTCCATTTCGTAAATGGAGCAAAAGTGAGGTTGAGGAATTTACCTAAGGTTTAAAAAATCTTGTCCTAGATGCAGGTTTTCTCAATCTCAATGCTCTCTCTCTAGCCTACTTGAACTTTAACTTTCATTAGCATTTGGTGGTTACTATAAAGGAAACGAGAAACACAAATAGCACTGTATAGTCCCAAGACCTAATCATTTTTTTAGTCTAGTTGGTAATGTTGGTAGAATAGTTCATAAAGTCACATACTTTTGAAAAACACTACTAAAGATTCAGTTCTTGACTCTGTATCTTTAGTTTCAAGATCTTTATCAAGGCACATTTATTATTTCTTCTGTATGCATTATTTTGTAAATGGTTTCAAAGAGAGCTTTTTTACTGTAAGTTTTCTATGATGCTTAAAAATTCTTTTACTTTTTTTATTTTTTAAAGATTTTATTTATTTATTTGACAGAGAGAGAGATCACAAGTAGATGGAGAGGCAGGCAGAGAGAGGGGGGGAAGCAGATTCCCTGCTGAGCAGAGAGCCTGATACAGGCTCGATTTCAGGATCCTGAGATCATGACCTGAGCTGAAGGCAGACACTTAACCCACTGAGCAACCCAGGGACCCCTCTTTTAATTTTAAAAAGGATGCTTTGAATTTCAGAATTAACAAATGCTCACTCCAAAAAAAGAGAAAAATTAAACAATATAAAGATTTCCAATAAAAAAACAAACAAACCCACAGATATTTTCCCAATCTGACCTCCTGAGAAAAACATTGCTATCAATGAGTTAGGCTGGAATCTATACCTGTTTAGAAGCTATTAAAGCTCTTTTTATTCATAATATTTTTTATTCATAATATTTGTAAGTCATGAAAATTAGTTAAGCTGAGGTAAATTTTGGTCAATGATTCTAATTAAAATAAAAAATGAACTCTAATGAAACAATCTTATATTTATATAAGTGCTTTATATTTACAAAGCACTTTTATACTAGTTCACTCAATCCTTGAAACAACCTTATTAGGAAGACTGAATCCCCACCTTCCAGACCGAAAGCCAAGACTCCAAGAGGTCATCGTAACTTATCAAATCTAAGACACCACTGAGAATACCACACTTTGCCATTTTATATGCTAAAAAACAAAACAAAACAAAAACAGAAATGCCAATTCAGTTGTGACATAATGACCTAAGTGGATTCTGTGAGACTCACAGGACTTAATATTAGAAGACCTTAGTCAGGGGTCTGGCATTACCCTTTCCAAGCGTGTGACTGAGGCAAACCTTTTCTTTTCCCCTCCTAAAAATAAACATTTACTCAGCATCTGAAGCGTGCTTAGGGGAACAAAGCCAAGGAGAACATGAAGTAGTTGGTACACATCAGAAACGGGTAAGGTAAACCATTTAAGTTCTCTGAGCCTTGATCTTTTCATATCTTTTAAATTAGAAAACAATAATGCCTATCTCTCAGGGTTGCCTTGAGGACATATGGATGAAAAATAGTACTTTCAAACTACCTGTGGCATTATTATCTTTAAATATATTTATTTGTAGTAGTAATATTAATACTCTACTGTTCATGGCAGGAACTTCTGATCTACACTGGTGTATCATATTAAATCATTATTAAAGCTGTTCCTGCACACGACAGCTACTGCCACTGTCTCCCTTGAGATGAGCTGTTAATACTCTGTCCTCATATGAACTCTGGAGAATACCTTTTCATTAACCCAAAAGAATGTATTCCGTTTGGATGAGGACATTTTCAGGCCTCGAGGGAAAATATTTCTTTCTGGCATCATTCGCATTTTGCTTGTCGGGTTATAGGATTGAAACATGAGCCCCATGGTAGACAATCACTGCAGTCAGTTCTAATTGTGAAGGAACTGGAGTTCCATTTTTCCGGAAGAGAGATGGTGTACTACACTCAAACATCATTGCCTTCTGGAAGTTTCGAAGCAGTCCTTGTTTTTTTTTTTTTACCTTTGTGTTGGAAATCATTCTATGTTTCCATGTTAGTGCGAAGGTATATAGGCTTTTCCCTGAATAAATCCTAGATATTGCATATCCTGCAATCCCCTTGACAACTCTATTCCTGCCTGGTGGGAGGAACTGAGTCTTGTTCATCTGGACATGTCTTCATAGCTTCCAGCTGCTGGCAGTATATGTTATTAAAGTATGTATCTGAAATATTTCCCTGGAAATGGTCTTCTAGGAAGACCATGTGGTAGCTCTGGGATTGATTCACACTAGGTATTTTGTGTCTAGGCTAAATACTGGAAATATGGTGGCTTTCTGATTTTATGACTGGCAAGCTGTATTATATCTGCTTCTTATGGACCAACAGAAAATAGTAGAGAGTTACAGATTTGGTATTGTTACATAACTTTAGCATTTCAACTCTCAGGAATTTGTTTAATGACAAAGGCAAATACCCAAGAATTAATTAATGTGCAGAAGGAGCAACAGGAAAATATGCGATAGTTAGAGATCCAAGATGACAAGAGAACTGCTTTGTGCATCTGGACTTTGGACCCAGTCTGCACATGAATATCAAGTTTAAATATGAATACTGAATTTCAGGTGTTCCAAAATGTGATATACAGTGATGAACTACTGAATCTCTTCTTAAAAATGAATATTTGTTCCTTGCTACTCAAACTCAGCCCCAGCTACTATTCTGTTCCTTGTCAATCGCTGTAACCACCAACCAGTCTTCCTGTGTTCTTTACTCTTGCTACTCCTATAGCCCAGTTTCAAACAAATGCCTGGATCATCTTTTAAAATGTAGATCAGATGAGGTTTTTTTCTCCTGCTTAAAGCCATCAGGGGCTCTTATGACACTCAAAAGAAAATCCACCCCTGAAGCAAATAATACATTATATTTTAAGGAAAAAAAAAAAAAAAGAACATGAAAATCAAATCCAAACTCCTTAACATGTTGTTCAAATCCCTGCGTGGTCTTGCTCCGCTCTACATTTCCACCCTTATCTCATGCTTACTTGTCTGTTCCCTCCTACGTATCAGAAGCCCAGGCTTTCTTCTGTCCCTCCAATATGTCAAGATTGCTCCTACCTCAAGGCTTTAGGATTTGGCCAAAAAAAAAAAAAATCTCTTCCCATAGATTTTCTCCTGGCTGAATCTTGGCTCAAAAGTCACCTCTTCAAAGAGGCTTAGGATTCCCACTCCTACATCATCTGGTTTTATTGTATGCGTAATAGTCATTGCTGTCTGGAATTATTTACAGACTTGCTAACTTGTTTGTCCAATTCTACCCTTACAATGTACCTAAGCAGCTTAACAGCAAGGACTTTGTAAGCTAGTACCCCACTGCCTAGGTCAGGGTCAGGCTGATCGCAGACACTCAATAAATAGTTCATGAAGGAAAGAAGTAATAAGTCTAAATGGCTATATCTTTTCTTACATGAGGTATTTCTCTCTCACTTTTTTTTTTTTTTTACCCTGGAAATAAAACTGTGCCAGGAAAGAAATTACTTATTTTTATTGAAGCGAACAATAATTTGCTCATGTAAAGCAAAATTAAATAACCCAAGCCCAGTTTCCTTTCCAGAGATCACCCGAGATTACATTCGATATATTTTCTTAATGGAACATCACAGCAGTGACCTACTTTCAAATTGCAACAATACAAGAGAATATGTGAGTTCATGGTTTTCCTTGAATGGTGTGACAACACCAGTATTTACAACAGGTATTATCTAGCTCTGAATGATCAAACCACTAGAGAACAGGTTCAACTCACTACAAAAACAGATGAAACGACATTAGAGTCACATAAACTATCCCCTTATGCTTGGAACAATCTGTCCCAATTCTAGGAGAAAAAAGATATATATATATATATATATATATATATATGTGTATATATATATATATATGTATATAGCAATGATAACTTTATGAAGAAGGAAATACTATAATGCCCATTCTAAACAGGAAGCTGACTTTCACAAAAAAATCTATAGCTTTTCCTTTGATAAACTCATGTTAGTTAATAAAAATATGTGCGGGGGGGAAATAAGAGAAGCAGTGATGATAGTATGAGACCTAGACTAAGTACAATGAGAAATGCTGTATCAAGTCTGACTTCTAAAAGGAAAAAAAAAAACTATTATAAAGTCCTTCAAATGTGCAGTACAACATTTCCCCTTTTTCTCATAAAACGTTTTCCCATCTGCCTAAATAACTTCTAATTAGCATCAGAATTTAAAGACAAAAAGCAGCTATTACTGACATTCTTATTTTAAAAGCTAAAATACTGCCAGTTTCATCAGACAGGAACACCTGAATTGACGGGGGAAGGTTCCATAGACAAATCTATATAATCACCTGGTCATTGTCTGGTAGGGGTAAACTTCACCTTTGTTTTCAACTGGCTGAGTGAAAATTACAGGATTATTCAACCAATTTTTAACAGTTGAACATATTTATTTCTGCCACTAAAAGAAATGCTGTGATGCAAATAATTATCTATGTATTTTTATGCACATTGCTCATTATTTTCTTTGCAAAATACCAACAGGTGGGATTATTGAGTTAAAATACATGACCACTAAAATATTATTTCAACTTTCAAAAACACTTTTCAAATAGGTATTTTAAAAGCTCTTGATACATAGTGCAAAACTGATTCCCAGGGACGTTGTGCCAAATTATATTCCCACCTGTAGTGGATGAGAATATTTACTTTCAACTTTAATTAGTGGCAGGCCCAGATGGCTCCTAAATTGGACGGATTTTTTTTTTTTTAATGCCTAATATATAACTTAAGAAAGTGCATTCTCCACAGGAAGATTCCTGCTCCCTACTTCCTTTGCTCAGGCATCACTTGGGTCCTCGTGGGTGTAGAAACCTTGGCTCCAGCTGCTCATCTCAATCCCGTGAATCTCTGAAGCTTAAGGGCTCACTTATCATTACAGTTTTACCCTCTGTTCTTGGTGCAGAGAGACGCGCATTTCTTGGTTTTCATCTTTTAAATACACAAACATAATTTTAAATGTCATTTCTAAGTGTAGGAGCAGAATGGGGAGGTTTTGGCATGAGATCACTCTGCCATCTTGGTAGATGGTAGTCTATTCTGAATCCTGACAGCTCTATTTTCTTGCTTTAATACTGTGGACTTTTTCAGGATCATATACTGGTATGCTGATGGATATATATATTTGTTTAAAAGATCTTGAATGAAATGTGTGTGCATATATATATATATATATATATATATACACACACACATAATAAATGCATAAACATAAAAAACATAACACACACATGCATGTGTATATGTGTGTGTGTGATGTATTTCTCTTTATAAAAGCTTGAATTTAGAGGATTCTCTACTCAGAATTGGCTTTTGACCTTTGAAAGGATGCGTGGACCCTGTGGCTGCACTGACATTCAACCAAGCAGGGAGCTGGCCAGTGTGCCCTTCTGTTGTGAGTAGAAGGATGATGCAGCAATCTGAGGGGAGTGAGAGGTGAGCCAGGACCAGAGGTGGCTGTCAAGAGCACCGTGGCATCTGGTGCAGAAGCCACTGTCCCGGGCTCCCTTTCCTATGTGCCCCAGTGCATGTCAGATGTCAAGTATGTCTACACTGCCTAAAGGACCAAGCCCCAGTTGGCCTTCTGCTTGACACAGAATCTGTGAATCGTGAGGATTTCAAAAATGCCACTGACTCACCAAGATAAAAGAAGAAAAAGAGCCCAGTTACCGCCATCGCCAGTCATTGGCTTTATTCATTACCCCTTCAAATCAGAATGCATTAAGGACTGTCCTCCTGCCACAGTGACCTCCAGTTACTCCCACAATCGCGACTATTGTTCAAAAGGGGGGCTAACAAGTTGGTGGTTTGTGTTTTCACTGTATGTGGTCCTACCTGCCCTATCGAAAACTTTTTGGGCTTTGTCTGTAACGACTATTGCTTTTGAAGATTTCTACTCTATTTTTACACTACATTTATCATTTCTTTGGGAATTTTGAAGGAACTTAAGATGCCTGGGATTGGCTGCCAATTTACCAGGAAGTCAATAAGTTCTTATTAAAGACCTCCTATGGAATATCTGGCCAGGTATTATTTTATTATGCATTTTAAAAACAGAACTGCAGGGGCGCCTGGGTGGCTCCATTGCTAAGCGTCTGCCTTCAGCTCAGCTCAGGATCCCAGGGTCCGGGGGTTAGAGCCCCACACTGGGCTCCCTGCTCTGCAGGCTTCTGCTTCTCCCTCTGCTACTCCCCCTGCTTGTTCCCTGTCAAATAAATAAAATCTTAAAAAAAAAACCAAAAAACAAAAAACTGCTTCTTCCTGCTTTTGTTACAGGATTATTTTGTCAATCTAGATGTCGGCCAAAGACTGCAGTTCAAAACAAGTAGCTCTTTCAAATAAAGATTACACTAACACATACAATACTATGTAAATATTAATGGAGATCGATATAAGCACCTCTAAGGGTTCCAATACCAACTGAAAAATGCCTATTTGTCTATATAACATTTCAGTGGAGGCAGTATAATGGAACACACCTAACTTTTGTTATAGTTAGCAATAAACAACTGAAAGATAAGCTGCTGATTCAGACACTTAACCACGGTTTCCTGTGATGGTTACATTCTAACTCAAAGTTGAAAGTAACATTAAATGTTATATATTAAGAAAAGCTCTCATCTACTCTATTTTCAAATGGCTCCATACTAAAAGATTTAGACAATAATTACTTAATACTCCGCACAGAGGAAAAAGTACATTTAAATGAGCTGCTTTAAATAATAGTAAGAATGTGGTGCCAGCATTAGCAGCACCAGCAGCAGTGATGTCCACTGTGGACTATCCTCTACTACCGGGTGCTTGGTTAGCCACTTCCCAAGTATCTCACTTGATCCCCCAATCCTGTCACTTCAGATATCGTGAGCTCCACCTTTCACATGGCGAGAGAGAACCAGAGATGAAGCCATTTGCCCAGTGGAGTTGGCTGGCTAACTGGGATGCTCCCTGGGGCACCTCCAGGGATCTGCAGGGCTTCTGCAGAGCACTGTGGGTTCAGATTGGTCCTCTGGGCTGCCTCCAGGAGCCCCAGACTTCTCCACTGCTAGAGGCATCCTGACGAGAGCTGAAGGGCCAGGTTTGCAAGGCTATAGGAAGCATTAGTGTTCTCTACATTAAGATCCTACATCTTAAGTGGGGGTTTATGCACACGCTGAAGATGGATGCAAATGTGTGTGATTGCACATGTCTGGGAATAGGGCTTCTGTGAGATTTCAGTGGAGGCCACCATCCAAAAAAAGGTTCAGAATTATCTCCTACATATTCCCCAGGGACTGGTTTTAAGCTATAATACCCAAGAAATCTGATTCTCATTTCTGAGGAAATCCCATCGTATAACATCCCAGAGTGTACTTATGCTAAGAAGAAAGTAGAGGTAATTACCCAAGAGAAAATTCCAAATTGTTACTTGAGATAAGCAGACAGTCACACCAAAGGAAATGAGGTTAGAGACTGCAGTTGAATTATCTACCTCATGGTAGTGATTTTCTGCTTTTCATTACATACAGAAAAAACCTACTGCATAAAGAAAAAGAAAAACAAGCTGAGTTTATCTGAATTATCAAACATAAAAAGACATGTCGTAAAAATTATAAAAGGACTGGGAATATATGCCAATATTAGCAATTATATTTCTACATAAAAAGACAATGCAGAAACTATTTGTTAGTTTAAACAGCAGACTTGGTACAATCTTATGACAGATAAAAAGTGCAGATGGAATTTTTCACTTTTCTTCCAAAGAAGTTCTGCTGAATTTCAAATATTTTCTTTGAATAATCATGTTTGACAAATGTAAAGGTTAATGTTAGCGAGGTAATTAAAACTGATGATCACAATGTCCGCTGGGCTATGTGTGTGTGTGCAGGTGTTTCCCTCCACTGTTCCCACCCTCACTTAAAAATGTCTAATATATAAAATTCTGAGTATACATATAATACATTAGAACTGATTATTTTCATCTACTCTGAAACCTACAGAATTTGTTTACATAAAGAGTTCTTATAGGGTTTTTGAAATATAATTTTTGGTTTTTTAAAAATGTAATAGGTTATACAAAATTAAGAACAAAAGACCTCACTGCAGAAATTGAGCAGATACTATTAGAGGCATGTCTTTCAAACCTCTTTTTGTGACATAGTTTTGAAGTTAAAAATTACCCCCAAAGGGTCTTTAAAAAGGAAGCCAAACCATTTGCTACCTAGGACTTTACTCAAAACTTGGATACTTTGTTAATAAAGAATTTCATCTGTGCCTCTCCACACTTATATTTTTATATGTTCCCAGCATAGGGAAGATTAAGAGTGGCAAACAGGGATAGTGGAATGGGAGAGGCCAACCGGCAGACAGACTGACATCGAGGGAACAGACATAAGAACAAACAGAAAATAACGGAGACTAAATCCATGAAGAGTCAAAAGTGCTGGGAGGCAGTAGGAGGGAAGCATGGCAATGTCCAATCATGTAAGCTCTCCCCAAGGATCTCCCTGTGTGCTGGGTTGTTGGAAGTTAGTTAGCCAGTTGCCCTGCTTCTCTTTCTAGCCCAGTGCTGACTCTGGGGGTGTCCAGTGACAGATCATGCAGTTCTTTTAAGAAAGGTATTCTCTTGGCCCTGGCTTAGGAGTAAATGCCTGAGCCAGCAGCTCTGATGAGGAGGGAACTGGTTCAGCTATTCCACCGCCCTTTAATTAATTACCCTGCCGACTGTCCAAGGGTCTGTTCCTAGTTTTCCCTGCCCGTGATCCTGGAAATTTTTTCATGGTTCTACTTAACTCACTGTTTCAGCAGTTTTGTTGTTCATCTTTATTGTGTTTTGGGGTCTTTTGCTCAGCTGGGCTGTACCTTCAATTTTATCCTATCTGTTGCATATTATTCAAAAATTCCTCAATGTGGCTTCTAATCTTTGAGGTTTCTAGTGCTGCCGTGGATTTATTTTTCCGTTTATTCTCCCATTTCAAAAAGACTTTGGATGGAAGTAGAGGTAATCAGCTATCTTCTCTTGGAAGCCATTTCAGGCACTTTAAATAAAGTAAATATTCTCCCCCTACAATTAGTGTATTAAGATTGTTTTTTATCAATTAGCTATTAATTTGACTGTAGGCAAACCAACACATTTAACAAAATTAAACGGTCAAGCTTAGTATTTCTTTTTGTTCTGTTAAATAAATTACTAAAGAAAAAAAGAAAAAAAAAGTGAAAAATTGCAGAAAACTTACAATCCATGTCAAGTATGGCCCGAACAGATTTAATGAGCTCCTTAGATTCAAGAGCCAGCGTTGCTGGGATGTTACGTCCATTCCTTCCCAGTGGTGTAAGAGAAGTCTGAGAAGCTAACATGGCTCTTCTTTCACTGTGAGAGCAGTAACATAAAGTTGAACTTATCATTCAATAAATAACATCTATTTTGACTTAATCTGAATTCTTATGTATAAAAATATTTGTACTCCTGGGAAGAGTGTATTCTTACAGCCATAAAATGAAGTAATCACAAAACATTTGTTTTCAGTTCTTTATTAGGTAACAAAGACATATTTAAAGAATTAGATTGACCTCATAATAAGGAGGAATAAATCATTTCTTGGGCTTATTTTGTGAGTGTTTATGTTACGCTAACATGATGTAGCCTTTAGTTTTGTAAAAATTCAAATGAAGCATTAAACAGAAGATAGAGTATATTAAAAAGACTGAGCCATGGGGCGCCTGGGGGTTCAGTTGGTTAGGTTAAGCATCGGCCTTTGGCTCAGGTCCTGGGATAGAGATCCACATGGGGCTCCCTACTCAGCGGGTAGCCTACTTCTACCTCTGCCCTGCTGCTCCCCCGTTCATGCTCTCTCTCTCTAAAAGAAATAAATAAAATCTTTTTTTAAAAAAGGACTGAACCATATTTTTCTAGAGTTTAAATTTCCAAGATGTGGTGAAAATTTGCTTAATATTGTTTTTTAAGGTTAACCTTTCTTCTTGAACCAGTTTAAGGCAAGGGTAGGCTCTGGCTTTTAAAGATTTATTTATTTATTTGACAGACAGAGATCACAAGTAGGCAGAGAGACATGCAGAGACAGAGAGAGAGGAGGAAGCAGGCTCCCTGCTGAGCAGAGAGCCTGATGCAGGGCTCAATCCCAGGACCCTGGGATCCTGACCTGAGCCAAAGGCAGAGGCTTTAACCCATTGAGCCACCCAGGCGCCCAGGCTCTGGCTTTCAAATAGCCATTTTTAACCCTCATATTTAATGCCAAAACTTCTGAAATATTATTCAAGGGCATGAGACCTTGATGCTTGGGATGGGGGATATACCTAAACACACAAGGGGAATCTGCTTGCTAAGTATTTTAAATTCTTATTGAAAATAATTATCATGAAATTCACATAATTATCTTATATCATTACCAGCATGGATAGCAATAAAATGTCAGATTTTTCATTAGAATAAGGCATGACAATAAAATGAATTTAAAAATGTTCTATTATCGCATAACATATGGAATAATCAAATTACTATGTTGTACACCTGAAACTAATATACATTGTATGTCAACTATATTTCAGTAATAAAATATTTTTAGAAGTATACTACCATAGACATTCTTCTAAAGTAAAACAAATGCCATGTGAAACCCTAAAATATAATAAGAACACGAAGATTCAACTTCATTTATTTATTTATTTATTTATTTATTTATAAAAAGATTTTATTTATTTATTTGGCAGAGAGAGATCACAAGTAGGCAGAGAAGCAGGCAGAGAGAGAGGAAGGGAAGCAGGCTCCCCGTGAGCAGAGAGCCCGATGCGGGGCTCGATCCCAGGACCCTGGAATCTTGACCTGAGCCAAAGGCAGAGGCTTTAACCCACTGAGCCACCCACGTGCCCCATCAACTTCATTTATTAAACTGCTGTTTTTATAGTGAAGGGCAGAGTCTTCCTGTTTCTGGAAGCCTGTATTGCTAGAAGTAGAAATACATTGCTAGTGGCAGCTATTATAAGATGAGGGAAAAAACTGCTTTGAAAATGTATGAACAGGAAACTTTCTTTTGTCTATCTTTCATTATGTATCAAAATGACCATAAACTTGCAGTTTGAAATACATAAATCTTATTAGTAAGTTTGTAGCTCTTAGTAAGAAACTTTAAATTGGAAACAAACTGTGAATAATAACAAAATCAAGGTGTATCCTCCAAGTGTATTCCTTTTATTTGTGTCTACTGAATGTTGAAAATGAAAGAAACTGATTGCACGAACATGTTTTATAAAATTCTGTTTGCCATAACAACTGATCTGCTGGCTTGAGACTGACCTTTCAAGTAATTTTTATTCATACACAGGATGCTTACAGAACTTCAAGGTAATCCCATTTTTACAGAATTCCTCACAAAAACAATATAGGTGATTCCTACCTCAATTTTCAAGTTCTAGGTTATAATGACTGGCTAAATCCCTCCAGGAATTTCTTTTACAGAGATGGGGTCAAAACAACATGTCTTTGTATCTGTTTCCACAAAACATGAAAAAACAGCATCCAGTAGGAGTTATGTCACATTTTAAGATTATTTAAGAGATTTTAGTATTTTAATCACAATTACCAAATGAAAAACATAATCATATTCTACAGAAAACACATAAATATTCTTACCTTAAATTTGATAAAGGAGAAGTATTATCAGAAAATAATTCTTGAATAGTCTAGAGACAAACAAGACAGTAAAGGAGATTTTAAGTTTGATATTTTTAGGATGTCTTTTCTTATTTAACTAATATTTAAAACCTCCCTCCCCTTCCCACTCCCAATTGATTAAAAGGTGTTTCTATTACATGGGGGAAAAATCAATTACATTGACACAGAACTCTACTCGGATGTGTAATAACTATGGAAACATTTCTTTATAGGGTAAATATTTATCAAATAACGTTTACATAGTATTAAGAGTTTTGAGAAAGTGTTCATTAAAACATAGTGTATATTTGGGATCATGTTATCCTATCTCAATTATTTCTCTTAACAATCTATTGGTTAGCTGGTCTTTTCATTATCTATGCAATTTTAAAACTGACTATAAGTTAGCATTGTTATTTTGAGGCAGAGAATGTTTCAATAGCCACCAAACACTAAGACACTTGTCTATATGTCAATCATCTACAGATATCTTAAAAATGGACATAAAGTAATATAATGGGAAAGTTTACCTCTACAAAATGAAGAAGCTTTTCAGTGGATGCCTCAAAAGTTTTTCGAGCCATTTCTGATTTTCGCAATTGGCAGTCGAGTACTGTAATTCTCTTTTTTAACTCCTGAACACTTTCCTGGACAGAGGTATTAAAAAGAAGGTTTTACTCATTTCTTTGATTTTTACATCAGTGGCTCCTATTTTCAGTTTTTACTAACTGATACCAACATTACCATATTATTTATTTTCTCTCACTGTATTTATCTTCTGATCTGGGGAGACATTTAACTAATTGCATATTTAGAAGTTAAACTGCACAGGGATGCTGCAAATTTTATGAGATAAGCTGTAAATGACTTTGTTGATTCTTACAGTAAAATACATTTAAATTAAGTTTATCGGGTTTTTTTGTTTTGTTTTGTTTTTTACAATATGGCTTGCCAGCTGCTGACAGAAATTGCTACCAGTGTGGTACAACGAAAATTGCTGAAGATATACATATATATTTAATGTAATATGTCCAATGTAAAGCTGAGCTGGCAAGGGAGTAAAGGAATCCCATGGACAGTAAAGGAATTCCATGAAGACAAACAACAACAATGCTGGGTGAACTCAGTCAGTAGAGTAAGCATGCAGTGCAGCATAATTTGTTCTGAGGGTACATCTTTAGGCACAGATGGCAAACGAGAGAACTTTAATGGGTGAATTGGAAAGAAACAAACTTTATAGAAGTAAATATATGATTTTGATTTTGGTTCTGGCAAGTGGGTTAAAAAAAGTCTCCCCTATAACTTCTAATCACAAGCCCCCACTCAAGAAGGTTTGAGGTCATAATTTGTATTACCCATGTATCCTGTAAATTTGTAAGCTTAAATTTTAGTTTAAAACAGTCCCAGACTGGTAGAAGCAAACACAAAACTTCCATGGAGGGATAGTTTCTAAACTCAGATCCCAAAGAATGTGTACATATAATGTGTCAAAAGAACATGACCTCAGGAGATAAGCGACCAGGAACAAAAGTCAGCTGAAGGAAATAAATTATAGACACATAAAGACAACAGATACTGTAATGATCAGATACAGACTAAAATGTTTAATATCTTAAAAAATACGGAGGAATTTAAAACATAACAAAGGGAAAAGAAACTATAAAAATAGATCCATAGGACATAAAATAATGATTTTTAAAAATAAAAATATAATCAAAATTAAAAGATCATTTATGGGTTTAATATTCAATTAGATATAGTTGAAAAGAGAATGGGTAAACTGGAAGGCAGAGCCAAAGAAGGTTCTCATAATGTACCAGAAAAATAAAAATGGAAAATATAAAAGAAGGAGAAGAAACAAGGAGAATATAACTAGATGAAGATCTAGCATACTCCCCATCTGAATTACACATGAGGGTTCAGAAAGAATGAAGGAGAAACTGCTCAGTATAATTTGGGGTTTTTCAGAAATAACAAAAGACACTGTTCCTCAGACCAGGAAGCTCAGTGAATCTCAAACAACATAAATAAAAATAAGTCAATACATGACTCATAGTCAAACTGCTGAATATTGAAGATAAAAAGATTTGAAAATCATCTAGAAAGAAACAACGGACTGCAAACAAATAACAGATTGACTGCTGATACTGCAACCATGGAATAAAAACACTGAAAGAAATTAAATGCCAACTTACTTTAAATGTAGCAAAAATGTATTTCAAGAGCAAGAGTTCAATAAAGATGTTTTCAGACCGACAAAACTGAAGAGAATTTGTTACCAACAGATCCTCATTAAACACATTTCTAAAACATGTACTTCAGGAAGGAAATAATTTTAGCAAGAAGGTCTGAGATGCAAAAAGAATGCTGAACATAAAAAATGGTAAACATGGGCATCTATTTAAATAAAGGTTGACAGCACAAAATGAACTATAATAGTGTCTAATTTATGGTGGTAAAAGTCAAGAAAGAACTAAAATGCTGACAAAAATAGAAATTAAGTAGGAAGGGATGATAGGATTTATGTTTTAAAGTGCTCATAATATTTAGAAAAAGGTGAAAGCTAGTGATCAGTTTTATAGTTTATATGTATATATATTTATATATATAAAACAGAATGTTAAAATTTCTAAGATAATCATTAAAACTTAGAAACGGAGTGCATACCTTCTAGCCTAGTGGAAGGAAATAAATGGAATGGGAATTGGGAAAACAGGAGAAATCTGAACCAATTGAAAAAAAACCAAACAGGTAACAGATGACAACTAAAAAAATAATCAAAAAAACTCAGGACACATAAAATGCATAAATTAAAAGACGGTAGAAATGAAGTCAAGTTCATTAACAAATAAAAGAGTATAAATGGAAAGATTTTTTTCAACTAATGGTCAAAAATCAGTAAGACAAGGAAAAAATTCAGATATATGTTGTTTTACACACACACACAATTGAAACATAAGGACACTGCAAAATTAGAAGTAAAAGAAGGGAAAACACACAGAGGTAATTACCAAAAGAAAGCTGCTGTAACTATTTTAATATCAATCAAAAATAAATATTAGGGGGAAAAAAGATTGTTAAATTGAAGAGTCACAACATTCCATAAAGGATGATAATGTAATTCTAAGCTTATCTGTTGCTAAAAATATTACTTCAAAATATATAAATTAAAAAAAAATGGAGATTTTAATGCATTTCTCTGACAAGGAAATTAAAATGATTAGAGAAGAACTGAATTCTACAGTTAATGACCCCAATCTTGTAGACTATAGAAAATGATACATCAAAAAACCACAGAATTCCTTTCAAGCTCACTTTGAAATGTGTGAACACTGGTCACATAGTAAACCGTGAAGCAGCCATCAACAAATTTTAGAGTAAGCATGCTATAGACTAGATTCTCTGGTCACAGTGCAATTAACCTTTCTGTGCCTCACTGGTGTTCATTAATACAGACTCAATCACAAATATGTAAATTTTCCCCAATTAATCTATATATTTAATGCACTTTCAGTAAAAGTTCCAATAGTTTCTTTTTTTTTTCCCCTTTTGGTTGAATATATAAGCCAAGTCTAAAATACATATAAGAGAGATCAAAGGGTCATGTAGCCAACATACTTTTATTTATTTATTTATTTATAAAGATTTTATTTATTTATTTGACAGAGATCACAAGTAGGCAAAGAGGCAGGCAGAGACAGAGAGAGGGGGAAACAGGTTCCCTGCCAAGCAGACAGCCCAATGTGGGGCTTGATCCCAGAACCCTGGGCACCCAGGCCAACATACTTTTTTAAAGGAAAAGAACTAGATAGGGTGATCAGATAATCAATTCTTACTATAAAAGATATCGTAACCAACACAGTGTATTATTGGCACAATAACATACAAATAAACCAATGAAAGACAACAAAGGGCCCTCAGTAAGACAGACACACATGAAATCTTGATATGTGACAGAGCTGATCTGCAGATCAATCAGGAAACAAGAGACTTGAATAAATGGTGCTGGGATAGTTCATTCACTTAGAATAAAGTCAGAATAAAATGGATCCCCACCCACACATAATGCCACAGAACCAATGACAGAAGGATCAAAACTTTAAAACTTTTATTTTTTAAAAGATTTTTGGGGAGGGTATGTGCTATGATGAGTGCTGTGAAGTGTGTAAACCTGGTGATTCACAGACCTGTACCCCTGGGGATAAAAATATATTATATGTTTATAAAAAATAAAATTTAAAATAAATAAATAAATAAATTAATTAATTAATTAAAAAAAAAGATTTTCTTTATGGGGCGCCTGGGTGGCTCAGTGGGTTAAAGCCTCTGCCTTTGGCTCAGGTCATGATCTCAGGGTCCTGGGATCGAGCCCCGCATCGGGCTCTCTGCTCAGCGGGGAGCCTGCTTCCCCCCCGCCCTCTGCCTGCCTCTCTGCCTACGTATGATCTCTGTCTGTCAAATAAATAAATAAAATTAAAAAAAAAAGATTTTCTTTATTTGAGAAAGAGAGACAGAGAGAGCATGTGCATGAGTGGGGGGCCTGGAGGGGCAGAGAGAGGAGCAGACTCCCCACTGAGCAGGGAGCTGACAAAGGGCTCAATCCCAGGACCCTGAGATCATGACCTGAGCTGAAGGCAGACACTTCACTGACTGAGCCACCCAGATGCCCCCCAAACTTTAAAACTTTGAGAGGCAAGTATCAAAGGATATCTTTGGGAATGGAAGACCTTCTAAAAAGACAGGAGGGAAAGCATTGATAAGTTCAACTATCTGAAAACCAATGTTTATCTTACCATTGGGGGAAAGGCAAGCCATAAATTTGAGAAAAGCCTTCAATAACATGTAACTTAATATAGGGTTAGGAACTGGAACATATATGTACAATCACTACGTATTAATACAAAAAGAATAACTCAATGGGGAAAAAAGTGGTTGAGAGTAACGAAGAGGCATTTCACAAAGAAATACAAATGCTTAACAAGTATATAAATATATGCTCAACTGGCTACCTGGGCCAGGGGGGAAAAGCCCTGGTGTACAGCATCTGGGGGTATAAATACCTCTTCCCTGGCTGATTTCAAGCTACCAACCTGATAGCGCTCAATAAGCCATTAAGAAGAGATGCCCTCATTCGCCAACCGTGAGCCGGGGCCAGCCGGTCCCAGCACGCCAGTGGCTTCAAGTCATTAGTAACCAGCGAAATCCAAATTAAACCACAATGAGATCTCCTTATCACACCTACCCAGATTGATATAAATTAAAAGGAAATGAAAACAAAGTGTCAGCAAGGGTATGGGGTAAACGGTATCTCTCATTCACTACTGGTGGCAGTAAAAATTGGTTCGAAAGCTTTTAGACACAATTAAGCATTACCCAGTAAAGTTCATCGATCACCGTTCAACCTAGCAGTTCCACTCGAAGATATGAACCCAAGACAAATTGTTACGCATACGGAGCACGATGTTATGTACAAAAATATTTTTAGCAGCGTTGTTCATAATAAAGAAAACAGAAACAATCGGACTGTTAATCAAATACAGAATGGACCAAGATAACTGTAGTATTTCCACTTAAGGGAGTACAAAAATGTGATGAAAAAAAAAGTGATGAAAATACATGAACTGGCTATATATTTCAAATAGATGAATTGCGAAAATAAGAGGTTGAATGAAGAACTCAAGTAGGAAGAATACATGTAGAACATTTCTATTTATATAAAGTTGATGAACAGGCAAGACTCAACAACATTAATTGTTAAGAGATATAAAGATACGTGGTAAAATTATTGAGAAAGTGGTTAATACTAAATCTAGAAAAGCAGTTACTTCTGAGGGCGAGGGAGGGGAATGCCAACTGGGGAGGGACAATGGATCTTCAAAGGTATTGGCAATGTTTTACTTCCTAAGCTGGAGGTAAACAGAAAAAACAAAACCAAAAAAGGTAATTAAGTATAGAGATGAGATAAGGGAAAACTTACAGTGAAAAATAAAAACACTGTTACAAAAAGAACCTGTGTCTTAAAAATGAATCTTTGAATCTGAGTCCATGTCTCTTAAAGCAATCTCAAATAATTAAAAAAAAAAAAAAAAACTAAAACACGATTCCTTCTCTTTCTCCACTGGCACTGAGTTTGGGAAATGTTGAGATGCTCTCAACTATCATTTTTTCTTTGGAAAATAAACAAACAGAGATGTCTGTGTGGCTCAGTCAGTCAAGCATCTGCCTTTGGCTCAGGTCATGATCCCAGGACCATATTGGTCTCCTGCTCAATGGAAAGCCTACTTCTCCCTCTGACTGCAGTTCCCCCTGCTTGTGCTCTTTCTCTCTCTCTCTGACAAATAAATAAATAAAATCTTAAAAAAAAAAAAAAAGAAAAAGAAACAAAATATTTTTTTTTCAGAGATAAGTTAAGGGCTTAGTTTAGAATCCTGTTATGAAGAATGGCATGAGACCCCATTACGCTGAAAAAGAGAAAACCTGAATTAATTATATTGCCAGACAACTTAGGACAAAAGTGTGTCTCAGCTAGGAGCTGGGACAGAGAATTGCAAATAACCTATGTTTAAAAAAAAAAAAAAGAATAAATTCATGAGAACTCTTTGAATATTACCTAGAAAGTATTTTTAAAGACTGTTGATTATCCCTCCAAAAGTACATAGAGTTTTATATAAAACAGTACTTCTCAAATGTGTTTTTAATCCTTTTTAAAAATTTCATTAATTTAATTAAAAAAACTTTTTAAAGTGTTCAACGATTCATTAGTTATGTATAACACCCAGTATTCATCCCAATATTGCAGCAACTTCAAGACACATCTCTAAAGGCAAGGGAAATGAAAGCAAAAATGAACTTTTGGGACTTCATCAAGATAAAAAGCTTTTGCACAGCAAAGAAACAGTACTTCTGATATTTTGATAATTCCCAGTATTTTCAGAATCATGTTAAAGGTACTCACATGAAATAAGCATGTATCTCTGATTTCAGAACGTAAACACTGGGCCAAAAATAATAAATATATGTAATATTTTTGAGTATAGCTGCCTTTTCAAGTAATATGATTTTCCCTTGGCCTTGTGTATTATCAAAGAGTGACAAGAACATCAGCTGTCTTTTGGAATTGGTTTAAATGGGCAGATGTGAGAAATGTAATAGTGACTCATAGAGCTGCCCAAAGAAAATTTCCGATTTTCTCCTGTATTTTACTTTTCTAAAAGTGGTTTCATTTCCACTTGGTATATTTAAGGTATTTAACTGTTTTATATTCACATAAAGAAACATGAATTCTTTAAGTTCACTTTAAGTTTTCTTGAAAGTGAATTTTTAAATTCACTTTAAGTTTTCTTGAAAGTTTACTAGATTAGAGATATAAATACCTATTCTAAGTGAACTTGTTAAAAGTTATAAAACATATATTTCAATTTACTTAATTTTCTATCTCGGTGAAATAAATGTCTTTTACAGTTTTTGAAGACCTTTCAATGAATATAGTATGTATTATGTTATTAAAAAATCACAAACTAAAAAAATTCACATTAAAAAAAAATCACATTGCTTTCTGAACGGCATTTGGTATTTTGCTATTGAAATTGGAGCCTATTAAATTCAAACTCAGTTTCTTTCTGTTAATTATCTTGGGCCCTGGGCAAAAATTATTTAACATTCACACTTCCTCGAGTGCTCTAATCAAAGAGCAAAACCCATCCCTAGACTCTCCTCCTCTCATCCCCACCAGGCAAATTAGCAAGTTTAGGAACAAAAGGGGAAAACCAATGTAATCAATTAGATGTTAAATAGTTCCAGGACTTTATGCCTGAGCTGTACAATGTTGACCAATGACCCAAATCAATTTGGGGCACATGCTTTTCCA
Organism: Enhydra lutris kenyoni; assembly: GCF_002288905.1. NCBI lineage: Eukaryota > Metazoa > Chordata > Mammalia > Carnivora > Mustelidae > Enhydra > Enhydra lutris. The sequence continues at coordinate 17,434,635 of NW_019154110.1, forward strand.
ACCCCAAGCTATGCGGATAAAGGGACACTCACAACCTTCACATGAGCCCTCCACCCCCATCCCATCAGGACACACCATCCTATCATTGAATAATAGAAGACAAACACTGACCTAGTTTAGAAGTGCAGATGAAAAGGAAATGAAAACAGGATACATGACAACGGCAAGGAAACCATGGTAACTAAAAGAAAGGACGGTTTTGCTTACTTTATTTTGGTCCGAATAATCAGCAAGCTGAGCCTTTAGATCTGTGATCTCGGCCTCTAACAGATGGATCACTTCTTCATAGTCCATTTCCATCCCATGTGCCTGGCGCTGTGCAGCCTCGGCAAGGTGGATGCGACTTCGCAGGGCTCTGGTTTCTTCAACCACAGCTTTGGCTTCCTGAGGATTTCAAAATTCAGGCCGTTGAAAAAAAATGCCATGTTAAAAAAACAGTTTGGCAAAACAGGTGGAACAAAATCTTTTACTTCCTCTGGAAGTTATAATTCCCAAACTCAATCAATAGATACGTGCTCCTCACATCTCAATTTAAAACTTAGTATCCACCTTATTTTATTATGTAGAGCAAATGCCTGATCTTACTTTTCCTCTCTCGATTTCTTGGACAGTTTTCAGTATGGAATCCCCAACTTCACACACCTAGCATAACATTTTGGAAATAAGGGAAGTAGAAGGGAATTGGAGAACAGAATTAAGAACAGGTTCAACAGATACAAAGAGTAGGCTTCCACAGAACTCCGGTATGTGGTAGTGCTGATGCTCTAGGAAGAGTCTTGCAGCTTCAAAAATAGCTGAGAGATCTGTGGTGTTGTGGACTTCCTTGTGGTCCAAGCCCAGGATCCAAAGCTTATTTCTAGACATCAGTCTGTTTGTTACATCCCCCTTATGATTTACAATGGTAAGGCCTCTGGTATCCTGTGAGTCTCAACACATGAAATTCCTTTTGAAACCTCCTTTTTCCTTACCTCCCCCAACTCCCAAGTATATAATCAGACACCCCTCACAACCCCAGGGCAGAAGCTCTTTCTGCCCACGGGTCCTGTCCCCATGCTTTAACGAAACCACCATTTCGCAACCCTTCTCTCTCTCTCAAAACAAACAAACAAACAAACAAACAGCCAAAAGGTGGAATTCAGTAGCAAAACATCTTGTTATTTCTATAGGGTGCAATGCTCACAAGACATTTATTAGACATGTTATGTCTTAGATGATTCATGTGTCTTTTATCATTTAACCTTTAGAATAGTATCAGAGAGGGTCATTATTAAAAACCATTTTATACATAATTAAACAGAGGCTCAGAGAGGTTACATATCCTGTCCAAGGACACAAAGCAGTGCCAGAGTTTAAATCCAGGTCTGCCGAACTCCAACATTAGTGCTCTTTTCACCATTTTACTTTGCTACTAAATGATGAAACAAATAAAACAAAACTATATACTAGCTACACTTTCCACCTTAGGAAGAAGATGGGGTGACCAAAAACACGTGCTCCCTCAAAATGTGCTTTGGTGTTAGGTCAACGACAGTCCCCTCCCCATGGACACCAATATAATTTAGCATGGCAGTTATTATACTATAAACCATTTATTTTCCTTTACTTGATGCAGAAGTCTCATTTTTCTTTTTTTTTTTTTTTAAGATTTTATTTATTTGTCAGAGAGAGGAGAGAGAGCGAGCACAGGCAGAGAGAATGGCAGGCAGAGGCAGAGGGAGAAGCAGGCTCCCCACCGAGCAAGGAGCCCGATGTGGGACTCGATCCCAGGAAGCTGGGATCATGACCTGAGCCAAAGGCAGCTGCTTAACCAACTGAGCCACCCAGGCGTCCCGAAATCTCATTTTTCTACAATGAAACTTTCTGCTCCAATTGCCATGGCTAATATTCAAGTATGGCTATTTTAATTTTCTTGGAGCTATTATAGGATGCCTACTTATGAGTCTAAATGCATTTGAAATGAAGGGAGAGTTAGAACATGGGCATATTTTTAAGGGTCAGTTTTTCACTCATACATTCAATGTTTATTAAGTACTTGCTATGTGTTAGGTTCTGTTTCAGGTACTGAGGAGAGAGCACGTAACAAAATAGACAAAAAGTCCTCCCTCATGTCCTTTTCAGACCTGAATTTACATTATAGTTTGGGGAGATATACAGTAAATTAGGGATTATCAGTGAAGATCTCCCTGAGATTATATGTAATCAGAGACCCGCACAAAGCATGGAGCCATGAAGGTTTCCCAAGGAGCTTTTTTTGGGGCAAAGAGAATAGTTCGTGCAAAGGCCCTGAGATGGAATTGTTTGTTGCATCTTTAGAGAACAGTGAGGAAGCCAGTGTGGCATTAAGTTGAGAGTGGTAAGAGACAGGCAGAAGGGACTCGTAGGACACAAGGAGTGAGGGCAGGGATGAGGCTGGGGTGGAATGGCCGATCTTAAGAGGCTTTGTAGGCCATGATAAAAACTTTGGTTTCACCTTTCTGTGCTTTAAAAAAAAAAAAAAAAAGAAAAAAAAAACTTTGGTTTTACTCAGGGTTAGATGGGAAGTTACTGGAGGGTTTGGAGCAGAGAAATGATTACGATCTGACTTAAATTATAAGTGGATTAGTTTTGCTGTTGGGTTGAGATACAGCTGTAGGTGGGCCAAGGTGGAGCAGGGAGAAGGGGACAGGTGTAAAAACTATGGCTTGAACAAGGGTGACAGTGTTGGAAATGGTATAAAGTGGTTAGATTCTAAATGTAGTTTGAAAGTACAGCTAACAGAAGACTTCATGATCACTAACAACATTTACTTAGCAGCTAGTGCATCTAGATAATCATATTATGTGATTAAAAAAAACATACAAAGGGGATAAAGGATACTTTCCTTTTCCTGGTTCCGTTCAGAACATGAAGTATGCCTTACATAAGTGGAAGAACAGAGTAGGGCATGATAGACAAAAAGAACAATGTGAACAAAGGAAGAGAAGACAAGAAGGGATACAATTGAGAAATGGCACTAGATCGATTTTGACTGGAGTAGGTGCTTCCTGGGAGAACAATGGGGAAGAAAAGGCTGAGGAGAGACAGGGAAAGAGCCAGGCTTTGGTAGAAATGGCATGACCGGCAAAAGGGCTTGTATCAGGTAAATCTTAAGAACTTTTGAGCAGAAAATGATTTGAGATCAGAGTGCTTTAGAAAGCTAAACCTGACAGCAGGGCTCAGGACGGAGAGGTATGGCTGACCAACGGCCTCCTATACCTGATTCAAAGGGCTTGATTTCAGTCCCAGGAACAAAAGGTACAGCATGGGGAAAAGAATTAATGGTATCACACCAATGTTGCCTAGGGACAGACAGTAACTACACTTGTGGTGAGCACGGCATAACTGTAGTTGTTGAATCACTAGGCTGTACACCTGAAACGGAGGTAACAATGCGTGTCAACTATACTCAGATCAAACAACAGCAAAAAAACCCAAAGAACTTGATTTCCTTATCTTTAAACCCAGTGGTCTTCTCATCAAAGGGTACTGTTAGGAAGAAATACCTGGGGAAACAGAAGAACATTTACCAAGCCACATCGTTTGGTTCAGGTCAGGTGACCACGTCACGAGTGTCACTGCTTGATCAACCCACATCAGGCTGCGGCTGTGCATACAGGATGGAAATGGATGCCAGTGCTGCTTTGCGTGTTTTACACAGACCAGCTCAGTGGGAGGCATGTCTATTCTTATACTCATTTAATAGGTGGAAGACTAAAGCACAGAAAGGTCAAGGAAGTTGCTCAGAATCACAGACCTAAAAAGTGGCTGGACTGGGATTTGAACCCAGGCAGTGCACTCTCAAAGTTCATGCTCTTGGCTACAAAGCCATACTGTTTGTTCAAACTCAGAAAACGATTAAAAAAAAAAAAAAACAAAAAACCAAAAAACCACACTCATAGATGACAATATCAGCCCAACCCTATAGGAGCTTAGGATGTGGACATGACAATACACTAAAATATCTTCGAGGCTGCTACACCATTCCCCATTTTCCATTCAATCAAGCTAGAAAAAAAATATCCTGCCGCTGAAGAGAAAGAGGAGGGGCAGAGAATTCTCCATAGCTGCAATGAATAATAACTAATTTGATGATTTGTCTCCTTCACACTCACTTCAAGCAGCTTTTATTCCTCTATAGAAACAGCACTTTTATTTTTATTCAAAGAATGCTAGTTAATGAAATGAAGAATCTGGATGGAATTTATATAGCCATGATAGTTCACTGATGGTAATACAGTGTGAAATGCGGTTGGGTGGTAGAAGACGCAGAGGTTCTGATGCTGAATAAATTCATGCTATTTCTTTTGTCAATGTGTAACTGCCAGGTTGGTAAATGTGACCCCTTAGCAAAGTTCTAGCCCAATTCCCACTGAATGGCTGTTTACAAGATGAGTGCATTGAAATGATGACTTTTAGAGGAAGCAGTAAAAAAAGAGAGAGAGCAGCAGTGTGCTGTATTTAGCAATGTAGGACCACATAAATCCATTTTTTCCTTTTCCTCCCGGGTCGTCTTCTAATAAATTACTGTAAAGCCTCCCATGTCAGTAACAACTGAACCAGAATTTTCTGAGTCCCTCACCATGAGCCCTAAATCCCATTGGGGCAGATGCTGCGGCCAGTTCATTGAATTCTTTTGTATTAGGCAGAGATCAATTCAGCTTAGAAAGTGAGGAAATAAAAGAGAAATGAAGAGGCAACAGCAATCAGAAAAATCAACATAAGCATTACGTTTTTTAAATACTGAGCAGAATGAGCATGGAGACTGGAAGGGAATCTTGAGTTATGAAGTCCAATCTCTGACTTGGCTTTTTTTTTTTTTTTTTGGTGACACTGAGGAAATACCTCCAACTCATGCTGTCTCATTGTAAAATGAGGATTTTCCACCTTACAATTTCACAATGAATCTTCGGGAAAGATCACACCAAACACTCCTTTGACAAAGGAGACAAAGGGTATTATCAACTCACACAAAGGGCAGTATAAGCTCAGACAAAAGACAATGTGCTGTGTGTTTTTCCACATACAGCATTTCTTCCCCACAAGGAACATGACATAGAAGAGAAAACATGACTATTAGAATGAGCTATACCTAGGTTAGAATCTTTGATCTGTGATTTTTTTTTTTTCTGGCTGTGTAATTCTCTAATGCTCTAAGAAACTCAGTTTGTTCAGTTGTATAATGGGAAATAACAATGCCTATTTTATAATATCAAAACAACTCTCACAGGAAGGTTAAAGAAACAATTACAGTTCTTGGTACAGTTCCTCTTTACTGCTTTTGAAAGATATACATAATCACCTATGTGATTAGAGAGTTAGACTAGACAATTTATTAAGGGCTTTCCTGAGGCAATCAATTAGTAATACCAGTTACTGAACTTTAGAGAAGTTGTTTGGGAACATAATAACATAATGTGCACAGGTCTTTTTAATGTTAGCAACAATTATGTAAAATCTTCTCTTCTCTAGTTATGAGTCGTAACGGCTCCCTAAAGTAGAAGGAAAAAGCATTAACAGCAGTTGCACGTTTGTAATTAGGCTAGTACATCCATATCAGTAACCTTCGAAATTCTGTAATTTTTAAGCTCATCAGTAAATCTTTCAAAATGTCAATGGCCAACTGGAGGAAAAAAAAGAGACTGCAAAGAGATATATGTCTTGGTATAATGTAACTTATGCTACCAAGCCCGAAAGAATACTTCTCTTATCAGCTTCCGACATGCACTCACTGGAGAACTCTTGTTGGTCCTGGTCCCACTACAGCTTGTGAGAAAAGATTAAGGGTTATTGCAGGAAGAAGGCTGTCGAAGGAAAAGTGTTTAAAAGCAAGTTATGTACAGGTTCCTTAACTTGTGTATCAGATTTATTAAAACGTGTATACTATTTCTCCCAATGGATCATCTCAAAGCAATTTGCAGGTATTCATGAATGCATCCACAACTCATTCTGTAAGCATAGATGCACTTGGGGGAAGAATATGAATTCATGGAAGTTTCTATGGGCCTCTGAAATGTGCTCTCTCCTCTCTCTTTCCTTGCCCTTCCTCCATGCATACATCCAGCCCACCAGCCCACCTTCAAGCCTAACCACTTATTAAGCACTGTGAAGTCTTCATTTATGATGTATTTGCAGCCACTCCTTAATCTGCATTCTTGCCACCACATTACTGATTCACATTCTCATCACCTCAATGTTAGGTACTATGAAAAGTCACATAAATGATCACCCTGCCTACTGTGTTTTTCATTCTCACGTATTCTGCATGCTTCTGAAGGACCAATTTTCCTAAAATACTGCTCAGGTAACCTATCTCAATATCCATACTTCAAGGCTTTCCACTACTTGTTCCAAATCTGTCTTCCCAGCTTTAGCACCCTCTTACTTGATTACCGTATCCAATTACACGACTTGCCAAATTTCCTTACACTGAACTCTCCTGCCTTGAGGACACTTTCCAGCACATTGTTTCCTCCACTTTACCCTTTTTTCTTCATTCGGTTCTTGTCTATCATTCAAATCTACTTCAGATTTTACCTTCTCTGAGCAGCCAGACTACTTCAGCTTACAATGACTTTTTCCTACTTTTATCTTTTATAGTATCTGTTGTCCGTAATTAATCACATGCTTAGTATCTCCTACTCCTATCTTGAGCTGTCATTAAAATGTTAAGTATTTTACTGCCTAACTTTCTAAAGCCAAAAAATCTTGACTGCCCAAATTAGAACACAAATTGAGAGTAAAACCCTATGTAATATGAACATAGGTACTCCACTTACCATAAAAATGAGATACAACTGGACTGACGGTAAAAATGACAACTTTGTTTTGCATATATAGTAACCACCTTAGAGAATTTTATTAGGAAAGAAGCTTTCATAGAAAAGTTCATAAAATGTTTCAATTTTATAAGACTATTAATAGGACTGTATTTCATTTGAATAATTACAATAACAACCATAAACCATGCTATGAAAAGGACTTAATGGAAAGTAAATCATTTCATTATATTCTCTTTATATGTAAATTTAAAAATCCTTTCATAGTATTTATCAAGCAAATGAGGTTATATTAAAACTATGTGGGACGAGGGACAGTTACACTTCACTGTGTTTGACAATTGTTATTTCTTGTTTTTTTCATTACATAGATAATTATGTACACTAGTTTGTATTTCCCTACAAAGTACAGTTTTTTATCGCAAGCTCTCAAGGACTATATAATCGTGAACATCCTTTCCCACCCCCCACATCCCTGCTTCTGTGAATTACTTAATTCTATGAATTACACACTATTTTGTAAAGTGTGTAAAATGATAGACATTTGTAAATCCAGGAAATAAAGATTTTCTTCAGTTTGTCTGAAAAAGCAAAATCCTCATTTTGCAAAGGAAGATTTGGTTAAGCTTTCTGGAGGAAAAGCAGGTCAATCAAATTATAATTAGCTCTAATTAACCCTCCCAAGAGCTGTCAGCTTCTCTACCTGCACCTGCCTCTTTCTCCAAAAGGTGCAAAATTGAGCTCTGACTCTGAACATCAAAGAAAACCAAAGAAACAATTTTCAATCTCTGTCTATAAACAGAAGTCCCTAATCAAAGACAGATACACAGGTACACCTATCTGATAAATTTTACCATGCAACTTGTTCACAATATAAATATTAATTAGTTCAAATCCAGTTAAATGCATTTAACCCTAAACAAGCATTTTACTGGTTTAGTGAAGGTTGACATAAAAGAAAAAACTATTTTCCTACTTCTCCAATTCTGATTACAAAGGTGCTCAAGGAAACATTTACACTACTGCAAACTTCCTTTCCTGATCAGAATGTAAACTCTGTTTACTGTAACTTGCTACAGCTCAAAGGCTACTTTTGAGCTATCAAACATCTAGAATTTATCTGAAGCTTGGGGTTTAAGAGAGAGATGGCTGCAAACAAATATATTCCTTTCAATTTAACTTTTAGAGTTTTAATTCATTGGAATCACATGACCAAGAGTTCTAAGTTCTAATCTAGATAGCATGGTAATAATATTCTTAAGTTCATTTGGAAGAATAAAGAATTTAGTGAGAACTGGTATGTAGATTTTGAAAAACAACAGTAATAACAAGAAAGAAAGAAACAGGGTGGGACACGGCTCAAAGATTTAAGGCATAAATAAAGTTATTCAATAGTTGGTACTGGCCAAAGGGTTAGATAAAACACTCATTTGCCCAATAAATATTTATTGACAAAGCAACTGAAAGATAAAATCGCTCCAAACAATGATCTCAGGTCCTGGGATAGAGCCCAGCATCGGGCTCTCTGCTCAGCGGGGGGCCTGTTTCTCTCTCTGTCTGCCTCTCTGCCCACTTGTGATCTTTCTCTGTCAAATAAACAAATAAAGTCTTTAAAAAAAAAAATAGCCCCAAACAGACCCTAGATTATGCAATAGTTTAATCTATGGTAACGGAGATACCACAACACAATGAGTAGTTGCAACAACAAATTATTTGGGAAAACAAAAGTATAAAGTGTAGCCCCTCATCTCATACCTTACACCAAACAAAATAATTTCATAAATGGGTTAAATAAAGACAGACACGAGGGCAGGGCAGTTGAAAACTAGGTTAATATGTATCTAAAATCTGGCAAGGAATGGACTTTTAAAAAATTATTAAAAAGGAGAAAGCAGAAAGAAAAAGATCTGACAACACAAAAACACCTGTATTAAAAAAAATCTTTGAAAAAAAATCAGAAAGGCAATTTATATATAGGGGAACATATCTGCATCAGATTTGGTAGAAAGTAGGTTACTAACTACAATGTAAGGAGATCTACTGGGAAAAGGGGATAATTATTAAGACTATATGAGAAGTGAAGAACCAAAGGGAGTAGGAGGGAATACAGGATAACATGAAGGCCATATGGTCAGGAGTGGCAGAATGTCACTAGCCATCAGATCAGGAAATCAGCTACCTTCAATATTAAAGAATTACGATGGAATTCACCATTTGATTTGAAAACTCATGGTCACAGACAGTTCTTGGTATCTAATACGGATGACAGTAAATCAAAGTACAGTATTTTTAAATAGGGTGATTTATTTATGTAGGGTGAGATACAACTAGAGAAGTCTTGTTTTTAATTCTAAAATAGTTTGTGAATAAATCACTTAACCCATTGTCAAAAGTCCCATATTGAAGTAAGACTACCAAAAGCGTTTCTCACATAGTGAACCGCCAAGATAAGAGTTTCAGAGTGTCAACTGCCTTATCACTACTTCCTCCTTGGGTAAAATTTACTAGTTTGTCAGCAAATTAATATATATTGCTCTCACATCAAGAAACAGAAAATGTTTGGCCTCTGCATATATGTTTAGAACACACCCTGAAAGGTGCTGTCTTAGCAACTAATGAAATTTTAGAGATTTGTACTTCTTCTTCTTCTTTTTTTTTTTTTTTAAGTAAGAAAAATTACAGGGAGAAATGCCTACACGGGCAGACAAACATGCCTCTGACAACTCACCAGCGAAAGGGCACCTATTCTGTAATGCTTTCTAGGAAGTGAGGGTGGTTTTGCTCTATTTTACTTTCTTCTCATTGGAATGAAAGTTCCTCATCAAGAGTACATCTGGCTTTCCCAGTGCATCCATAGAAAAGAGCATTTAATAAATGTGTCTTAGATTCCTTTGCCAAGTCTCCCTTGTAAGTCGCTACCAGGCATGCGTGGAACAATTGATGACAGAGCATTGAATTGGTCCCTGAACAGCCAGAAAATAAGTGGCGCACAGCAGGGAACCCAGAACCCCAACATCAGTTCTAACTGAGCCAAAAAGCTACAGAAAATACGGTCATCAAATAAACTGGAAGGTTTCTGTGAAGAATAACATCACTTCCTTTCCAAATTCCTGAGACTTGGAAAATTCTGTGATTCTAGTTGATCTGACACCATTCAAATGGGTTCTGTACTATCAACAGGATAACAGAATTACTGCTCAGATTTTCTTAAAACGGTTAAGGCCTTTTCTACATTAAAAAAGAAAACTATTTGGGAACAGGGATTCTGAAAGAGACATCTTTGCCAATGCTTGATGAGAATGCCACATTCACGTCCGGTGACTCACTGGGGATGGCTGGTGTCTGGGCAAACAAGGATGCCAACCGGGCTGCTCTTGTGTTCCTTTTCCAAGCAAGCTGTCTTTAACTTAGGCAGTTTCTTGGGCAAAGTCTAATGTTGGAAAATACATGGGTCATATTTTGATTCACAAAAAGGGAATTAACGTTGAGAAAGAAATTCGACTGAGTTTTTTTCTTTCAAGTAAGTTTCTCCACTCGGATTGCTGCCTATCATCGTAAGAGATTTTTAATTTCTTTTCTTAAAAAGACTCTTTTTGGGCTTTAAAAAAATCATTTAAAGATAACTGTAGATTACACACAGTTGTAAGAAATAATACAGAGGGGTTCCCTGTATGCTTCAACAAGCCTCCTCCAGTGGTTGTAATTTGCATGACTATAATAGAATATCACAATCAGGAAACTTCATTGATGCAATCCACAAAACAATCAGACCTTACCAGATTTTTTTTTTTTTTAGATTTTATTTATTTATTTGACAGAAAGAGAGAGAGAGAGAGAGAGGGAGAGAGAGAGAAGCCGAGGGAGAGACAGATTCCCCACTGATGCCAGGCTCGATCCCAGGACCCCGGGATCATGACCTGAGCTGAAGGCAGATGCTTAACTGACTGAGCCACCCAGGTGCCCCCAGACTTTACCAGTTTTGTAAGCACTTGGCAATAAAAAAGAAAGACCTATAGATGCATACAACAAGCTGGATATGTCCCAAGGGAATTATGCTGAGTGAAAAAAGCCAATGCCCAAAAGTGACACACTGTACGATCACATTTACATAACATTCTTGAAATGACAAAATTATAGAGATAGAGAACAGATTACTGGTTGCAAGGCGTTAGCGGAGGGAGGACAGAAGGAGGTGGCTGTGGCTATAAAAGAGGAGCATGAGGGATGCTTGTAAAGACGGTTTTTAACCGAAAACAAAAGTTGACATTTTGAGGTCACAAAGTGACCATCTGAAATGGAAACAGGAATAATTTTCCTATAGTACCCTTTCAGAACAGAAAAGACTGACACATCAAATAGATGTGTTTTCTCCTTTCCTTTCTAAAGATGAGACAGCATCTTAGAATATCTACTAGGGCTATACTGAAATACTATAAAAAGTTCAGGTCACCAAAAGAAGAATAAAAAGGGTGTGGAGATGGATACCACTTCTAAACATTAGAGGCTTTACTGTTTCTTTAATAAATGCTCAAAGGAACACAATCTCTCAAAGTGTGAAAACATGAATACCTCTTTAGTAATTGCAGAGTATCGCTGTTCCCTTTAGAGATATATTTAATCTGTTGTTAGTTTCCTTTGTTGCTTCATCCATCAACCAAGACAGCTCACATGCCAGCGGCATCAGCTGTGACTAAGTTCATGTTCAACCTCAACTGTCCAGAGACTCCTGTGCCGAGCTGACCTTACGTGGCTGCCTCAGGACTTCATGCTCTCGTCAAGCGTTCAACCCAACCTTTGCACAGGTGAGGCCGAAAGCAACTGAGCTTATCTGAACCTAAAGAAGCTGCCAAATGAGCAATTTCCCATGGTTTCTTTAGGGCAAAGGCTCGTTCAGGCAAGCCGAATACTTTGGCTTTGGACCGTTCACTGGTTCACAGCTGCCTTAGGTCATAACACACTGCTGAAAGGAACCTGAGACAACTTCGGTGTGAGAGTACATCTTAGAAAGTTGTTGATCAAAGGAAGTTGTTAGAAGAACGGCCCGTGCCTGTTAAAAGTTGTTAGAACTTGAAGAAAAAAATAATGAGAAGTCTAATTTCATGGGAAATTGTGGCTTGTGATTTTAGACAGTAAGGTAGGGTTATTCTGTAAAGCATGAAAACTCACCAAAAATACTGAGATTTTAGAGAACAGTGCAACCAATTCCTTACAGAACAGTTAGGTATTCTAGTAGTCAGCCCTGGCTTAAAAAAAGCAATGTACTGGATCCTTCCAGTGAGAAAGGATCTCAGCATAATTTGTCCTTTCCTTTTTACTCATTTTTTCCCTCCCTCTCCCTCTCTTTTAGTTCTTCACTGCTTTCTTTTTGGGCCACTAAAAAAGGTAAATTAATTTCCATAATTTATAATAGCTAATGGACCTTCAAAAGGGGGAGATTATTCTGTTTTTAGGATCAGGCCACTGTCTCACAATAATTCAATTAAAAGTTTATAAATGAGTGAACAAAGGATATCAAATTGCGTTCTCTCCTCCCTTTGGAAGCAACTGGTAAGCATCATTGTAAAACAAATTGAAAATCAATCTAGCCGTGTTTTAATAATCAGGTTAACTATGTATTTAAGGGATTTATATGGTGCAATTATTAGTACTGAGCTGACTTCATGTTAAGGCCTTCCAAAGGTTACCAAGAAAAGGGAAAGAAACTTTGCAATCAAATTTCTGGTTTTTAAAAGTTTTTAAGAGAAGAGTTATACACATTCTCTATTTGGAATTTTTAAAGACTTTTTTGCTAACTGTGAAAAAAGAAACTAATTCTCAAGAAGTTAGAATTTTAGCAATTTCAACAAAGCATAGGAACTCTTTCATTAACAATTCATCTGTATCACTGAAATCTTCTTAAATGGAATAATATTCTGTATACATAAGAGAAGCTGAATGGTGTTCGCAGTCAATATATTTAAATAAGTAAGAGTTTTATGGCTGATTTTGGGTATTTTTTATTGCAAGCGTGCATTTCTGAAAGGCACAGTCATGCCAGTATGTATGCATGTGTTTGTACAGACAAACACATACATATATTTTAAATTATTTTTACTAAACTGGATGCATTAAATAATATTAGAAATACTGCGAATTCATCACAACATGAATAATCACAGACCCTCAGCCTCAGTACAAAGCCTTGACTGCTCTATTACTATACCTTCTATCATGGTTAAGTCTGGTTGCCTTTACCTTCACGGCATCTTTCATACAGACCTTGTTGGTGGATTTCTATTGCTACTACCGGGTTAAACCCTCCATTGCTTATTTCCTGGACGAATGCTCCTCAAATTTTCAGGTGTACGCAAATCACCTGAAGACTTGTTAGATAGGGACTGTAATTCAGTAGGTCTGTGGAGGCATGTGAGACTCTGCATGGCTAAGTTCCAGGTGTTACTGACACTGCTAGTCCTGGACCACATTTTGAGTAGCAAGAACACAGAATTCTAGATTTGCACTGCCCACTGTGGTAGCCACCAGCTATAGGTGGCTACTGAGCCCTTGAAGTACAACTAGTCAACTGAATTTTAAATTTAATTTTAGTTTGCACTTAAATTTAAAAATATTAAGTAAAAATGCTTTTTTATTATACAAAACTTTTTGTTTTGATAGAACTGTTTCACTTTAATCACTGCATCGTTTAAGATATTGTTGTTGAACTGTAGTGTTCGATAGGTATGTAAATCATTTGAGTAGTATACATAAACTGATCTGGTTACTCCCAATGAATTAATTAACTTAACATTTTTAATGCAACAATGTAATAGTGGGCTTATCTGAATATTTTACGCAACAACATGAATTACAGTAATAGTTAATGTAAATTATGATTTGTATCTAAATTGAAATGCTTATTTTTATTGGAATATAATTACTTTTTCTATTTAAAACACCAGATATGGAAAAATGTATATTTAAATTGAAGACATATTTCTGGTGCAAAATACAGATAATTAACTAGTGACATAATCAGGAAAATAGAGACTAGAAGAAAGTATGTTGCAAATTTCATGATAAATGTAATTGCAATCTTTAAAGCTGTCATGACAAAAATTTTTAAATATATAAAAAGTGAATAATATTAAGAGACATTTTTGCACCTACATGGTAAATCTGTTAAGAAGGTTTCTCTTAATAGTCAAACAAGAACCAATGAAATCTGTCACCTGAAATCAGAAGTAAAATGTTCAACATTTGGGGGCGCCTGGGTGGCTCAGTGGGTTAAAGCCTCTGCCTTCAGCTCAGGTCATGATCCCAGGGTCCTGGGATCGAGCCCCACATCAGGCTCTCTGCTCGGTGGGGAGCCTGCTTCCCTTCCTCTCTCTCTGGCTGCCTCTCTACCTACCTGTGATCTCTGTCAAATAAATAAATTAAAAAAAAAAAGTTAAAAAAAAATGTTCAACATTTGTAACTTTGGCTAGCTATAAAATGGCTTGGATTGTTGCACAAAAGAGTAAACTATTTTTAGATCAAGATTGTAATTTCATTTATGATAAAAGACTAGAGGAGATATTTTACCAAAAATGGAAGATCTTCAATTATGTCACAAAACAAATGCCCATAGAATACAAGAACTTTTCTAACAGCATCAATAATCCATTGATTCAAAATTTGGAAAATTACAAGTACCTTTCTTCAGGAGACACTACCCAATTCAAGCATCATGCATACATTTTCTTAAAGGACTTCCAAATTTTTGACAAAAACCACCAAGTTTTGGTCTAGATATTTTTAACTTTAACACCTTTTGAAGAAGAATTTCACCTGCATAATGAGTAAAACTGTTTATCATAATGGATGGTGCTCCAGCTATGTTGGATCAAAAATTCAAATTTACTGACATTTTCAAACAAGAGACTGCCTTGTTGCTTCATTCCACTGTACTATACATGTGGAAAATATCTGTGCAAAGCTTTTTGAAGCTGACTGTGCTAAAAATATCATGGATACAGTTGTTAACAACTTGCAGTATATATGTGCAAATTCTATGGCTCTTCACTAAGTTTAGAAGACAGTGAATTTAATGATCCTGTGTTCCTTGCTAATGCTCCTTGGCTGAGTTGTGGGAAAAAAAAATTTTTTTAAAGACTTTATTTATTTGACAGAGAGAGACATAGCGAGAGAGGGAACACAAGCAAGGGGAGTGGGAGAGGGAGAAGCAGGCCTCCCGCCAGGCAGAGAGCCTGTTGTGGGGCTCGATCCCAGGACCCTGGGATCATGACCCAAGAGGAAGGCAGACACCTAACGACTGAGCCACCCAAGCGCCCCAAGTTGTGGATAGAGTTTTACAAAGATTTACTGCACTTTTAATTTCAAATCAAAATTTTCTTAAAACAGAAGGAATGCTTGCCTAACACTCAATAATCAAAGACAAAAAAAAGTCACTATCACACTGCACATGAATGAGCTAAATTTAAAGCTCTAAGGGAAACCTTATTTGTGAAGCTGAACAAGTATAACAATTTATACTGATATTTAAACTTTCAATAATATACATGAATAATAATGATTTTACACATTTTTCTACCATAAATCAATATGCAGGTATTAATTATAGTTATATATATTAGTTACAAAAACTAAGAAAAACTGGAGGTATGCTAAGTTGATACTGAAATTTAGAGTTGCTTTCAATGTACACACTACTATGAACTGGATAGTAATGGTATTAAGAATTAGTGATATACTTAATTTGAAAAGATGCATTTTTGAAATGGTTTTGCTTGAAATATGAAGTCTTTTAGAAAAACAAGGAATAGTTTTATCCTTATGGATGCAAATATTAAAAGACAAACATTTTGGTATTCAGTTAGTATAAAATTTTTAAATATGTTTGGAACATTTGGGTACATGAATCTATTTTTTTCAACTGCAAATCTTATTAAATCTAAACACAGATCCAGTATTTCCAATGAAAATTTAGTGTGCAAAATAAGATACGCTAAGTAACTTCAAAGATAGAGTATGAAAAAAGAATGTAAAAATATCTCTTTAATGAATTTTTAATATTGCATGTTCAACAATATTTTAGATATATTAGGCTAAATAAAATATATCTAAAATAATTTCACCTATTTCTTTTTATTGTTTTAAAAATGTGCCTACTAGAAAATTAACAATACATAGATGGCTTTCATTATATCTCTATTGGACAGTGTTGGTCTACGCTATTACAAAAGTCTCTTCTCTAATTTTCAGTTACTTCCCAACCTACTGTTAATATTCTGAAGTATAGATCTTTTGGGGGCACCTGGGAGCTTGAACTCAGATCATGATCTCAGGGTGCTGGGATGGAGCTCTCCATTGGACTCCCTGCTCAGAGGGGAGATTGCCTCTCCCTCTCCCCCTCTACACCATTCATGCACGTGTGCTCTCTCTAAGAAAATGAATAAAATTTTTAAGAAAAATACAGATAGTCTTCATTCATCCCTTTATCTATTCATTAAATATTGAGTTCCTACTCTGTGTCAGATATTATTCTAATACAAATCCGTGAACATACCAAAGATATGAAACTTACCTCTCATTGATAGATATAAGGACAAAAACATGACAAGCATGTAACATGTAAAAAAGCAATACCACAAAACTTTACACACAGTAAAGGTTGAAGGTCAGTGGAGGGGATGGTACAGGGAGGGGAAGGGGAGAGTTACAAGAGATGAGGTCGCTGAGGTAAGAGGAGTGTGGGGATGACAGAACAGGTAGGCTCTTGAAGGCTGTCATATTTACTTGTAGGATTTTGGCTTTAAGTCTGAGATGGAAATCCCTAAAGAGTTCTAACTTAAGCTTTGTTTAAAAAAAAAAAAATTAAAGCTTTCTCCTTTTTTTTTTTTTTTTTACATTTGTGTATTTATTTTAGAGAGAGAGAGAGAGAGCCAGCATGAGTCAGGGGGCAGAGAAGAAAAGGAAGGAGAGAAAATCTCAAGCAGACTGCGCCAAGCATGGAACCTGACGCTGGGCTTGATCCTGGGACCCTGAGATCATGACCTGAGCCAAAATCAAGAGTCAGATACTTAACTGAGCCACTGAGGCGCCCCCTGT
This sequence comes from Enhydra lutris kenyoni, assembly GCF_002288905.1. Lineage (NCBI taxonomy): Eukaryota > Metazoa > Chordata > Mammalia > Carnivora > Mustelidae > Enhydra > Enhydra lutris. The sequence goes on from NW_019154110.1 coordinate 17,451,515, forward strand.
CTTAAGTTCTAAAAGGATACCCTGGCTGCTGTGTTTAGACTAGACCATACGGCGGTGGGGAAAGGTTAAGAGGAGGGTGATTTGGTAGGAAGATGTCATTTAACACAAGCAGCAGGTGACAGTGGATTAGACTAGTGATGTAAGTGGTGAAAAGTGGTAAAATTCTGCAGTTAAAAAAAAAAATAGGGATAAGAAGCTAGATGCAGAGTATGACGTAAAGGGGTCAGATTGTAGGTTAAGCAAGTTGATAATCTTTTCCCCTTGTCAAATATCTTCAGAGGCAGTCTGCTGTCTGAAATCTTAGACTGGTATTCAAGCACCTACATGCTTTGGTCCCAACATACCCACCCAAATATCACTTTCTAACACCTTTCATCTGTCCATAGCTCCCTTATGTTCCTGGGCCTTTGATGATGATGAGGATGATGATGATGATAAAAGAATACAGATCAAAACTATTATTTTTGAGGAACCTACTATATTCCTAACAGTTTTAACTCTGCACTCTTGATTCCTATGAACAAATTATAACACGGATATCATTATACTTTTAGACATGAAGACACAAACATACTAACAAATACTAGTACAGTTAGTGTGCAAAAGGCCTATTCTGAATCTCAGGACTTTTTTTTTTTTTTTTTTAAAGAGAGGGTTGGGAGAGGGGCAGAGGAAGAGGGGGAAAGAGAATCTCAAGCAGACTCCACACCCAGTCCAGAGACCAACGTGGGGCTCAATCTCATGACCTTGAGATCATTATCTGAGCCAAAATCAAGAGTTGGACACTTAACTGACTGAGCCACCCAGGTGCCCCAAGACGAGACTTCTTCTTTGGCAGCATGATTTGCGCGCCATGCCCTCTGTCTGGAATGCTCTTTCCTTTCTATGTCTGGCCCAGTTCATGTACGTTGTTATCCCCTCCATAAAAAGTCTCATTATCCTTGCAGCCAGAATTAGATTTTCCTCCTCTAAATCAAATGCTTAAAACAAATCATTCTTTTTTTCAGCACCTAATATTTCTTTTTCTGTTATTTATAATAATGACCATGATAGTTTGTATTTGTTGAGGGCTTACTATAAACTGTACACATTTATACTATTTATCTTAATGCTGCTGACAGTTTTGTGAGGGATCCTATTATCAAGCTCATTTTAGAAATGACAAAACTGAGGCTTGAAGAGATGAAGTAGCTTACGCAAGGTCAGGAGCAAAGAAGGAGGCAGAATCTGGATAAACCTGTGTGGTCTAACTCCAAAGCCCATTATCTCCTATATTACTCCTCATGCTAATTCACCATTCCTCATAAAAGATTCCTCTTCCTGTTTATTTCTTCATAAATGTTGCATCCTTTCCTATTGACTCTTATTAAGTTCTGATACAGATTTGTCTTAGATAATTTATTCATGACGACCTGACCTTCCTTAATAGAAACTAATCCATTCAGAGAAATAAATACAGGAGGGCCTCAAGTGGAAGAAGTAGGTATTGCAAGGAAAAAAAAAAGTAAAACGAAATTTTTCTTTAGATTCATTTCTTGATCAGTCCTTCATGTAATTATTGTGTCAAGCATGCTTCACATTCTAAAGCTTTTAAGCTCTAAGCATTTAGGAGAAAAGAACATTTTAATTAAATGCAGGAAAAAAACACACCCTCTAATTTGTTCTAAATGTAAAAAAAATGTTCTAAATGTAAAACAAAGATGTAAAATGTCTACTTTCAGGATGCAAAGAAACACTAAAAATGTAAAAAAAAAAAAAATCCTGGCCATATAAACTGATGCAGGTATCGAAGGTACAGAATTAAAATAGCTAACAAGGCAAACCAACCACAGTACAAAAATACTTAATGAGTCTGAAAACTGGCCAAAAAATAGAGGATTTTGAAACACTTTTTATTTGGAAATAATTTCAAATGTACCCAAGAGTTGCAAGAATTAGGAATAAATAGTACAAAGAACACCCTCACACCCTTCACCCAGATTTACCTCGTTCACCAGATGCATCCTTTCGCTAACACGTTCATGAATGAGAAATAAAGTATTCTTTCTTGTAAGGCACTGATACTTGGAGGCTGCTGAAATTCTGCATATTCTCAATCTCTCTCATATGTAAATAGACACACGTTCACGCATACACATGCATACAGATGTGTATACATAAACACATCCACACATATACACACACACCACTTTTTTCTTAACCTTGGAGTAAGTTACATACATCATGGCTCTTCACCCCTAAAAACGTCAGTATTTTCCTGAGTATATTCCCACATAACCATAGTATAGTTGTCTAATTGAGGAAATTTAACACTGATTCAATACTTTTACCTAATCTGCCATTTGTATTCCAATTTTGTCACTCGACCCAATAATACCGCTTAGAACATTTTTCCATTTCAGGGCAGGATCCAAACTACTATAGTCGGGTCTTGTATTTACTTTCCCTGTTTAAGCTCTTTGTTGTTGTTGTTGTTGTTTAGGCTCTTTTAATCTGGGACCTTTTATTGCCTTTCCTCCTTCCTTTTTTAATGACAATGATATTTTTAAAGAATACAATCCTTTCTTTCATACTCCTCTGTGTCTCTCTGTCTCTTTCTCTCTCTCACAAACACACACACACACACACACACACACACACACCCCACTTCAAAAAAAAATTAAAGTCTCTCTGATCTTGGGTTTGTCTAATGCTGCCTCATGGCTAGAGTCAGGTTACGTGTTCTTAGCCGGACTACTACAGAGGTGATGAGTCCTTTTCAAGGTTCCACATTTGGAGTCACATTCTCCATCTATTCTTCATTGGTACTATCAATTTTTAGCACCAGTCAAGGTGTTGTCTTATCTCACTACTGTGTAATTATTATTTTCCCCTAGCAATTAATAAGTAGTTTATAGAGAGCTACTTTAAAAATCATGTAAATATGTAAATACTCTGCTCTTCATCAAAATTTCCCCCTAGATTTAGCATCTGATGACTCCAGCCTGATTCAGTCTATACGAACACAGATGCAAAATGTTGATTTCCCAAATCTGGCAGCTTCTCTGCAGTTACATCAGCACTGAAGAGTCTATAATGAGCAAGAGCTCTCCTTTCTCCCCATTAATTAACTAATTAATCCATTTACTAATGGATTTAACTAATTAACTAATTTAACTAATTAATCCATTTACTAATGGACTTATGAATTACTATTTTTTCAATGGTCTGCAATTCATTACTGTATTTAATTATTTTGGTACTCAAGTCCTTCCAGATATGGCCAGCAGAAACCCCTTTCAAGATTGTTCCTTGTGACAAAACTCCTTCATTTTGAGCACTTCCTTATTTTCTGGCAAAATGAGACATTCCAAGTTTGTCTTGTACTTACCCTCTACCAATGCTTAAATTAGTCATTTCTTCAAGGAAACTGGGTTCCTTTAGTAGGGAATGATATCTGGGCACTTAGATATGCTATGTGCTCACTGCTACTAGGTTGTCTGCTTCTTGGCTCTTACAACTGACAGAGCCAGGGAATGGGGAAAAAAAAAAAATATATACATATATATATATGCATACATGCAAACATACAGATAGATACGTGCACATGTACATTCATATGCACATATACATATATATTTTAGAAATGATGATACCCTAGAAATGATACCTCCAAACTGCAGTCCAACCCTCAGGATTCTTTCGTGACTTCCTTCATTCTGTTTTGTATATGTAGGCTTTTTCACTGAGATTCTGGCTCTCAATGATAGTCAACACATTTGCTAAAACCTATGCTACATCCAAAACGGGTTTCAGAATTGCTTTGCCTATGCGCGCCTGGGTGGCTCTGTTGGTTGAGCATCTGCCTTGACCTCAGGTCATGATCCAGGAGCCCCAGGATCAAGTTCCACATCAGCCCCACTCATGGGGGGCTGCTTCTCCCTCTGACTCCCATCTTGAGCCCTCTCTCTCTCAAATAAATAAATAAAATCTCTTAAAAAAAAAAAAAAGAACTGCTTTGTCTCTACCACTAAAACAACAAAAAATACTAAAAAAGGTTTAGTATTTGTTTGTACTTCTTTTCCAACTCAACCCAACCTGTCAAAGTCTGAACACAAATACTGTGTTCATAAGTTACTTGAATTGGTTTTCTTTAGCATGGACATGTTACTCATTTGAAATACAAATGGATTCATTTGTTTTGGTCTGCTTGTACCTTTAAGTTTATTTTCCCTTCCTTTATTGCTTTTCTTATATTTTTTGAATGTGTTGAATATTAACATACACCTCAAAGTAAAAATTATATAAAAAGTCATTCTTAGACAGGTGTCAGTCTCTCCTACATCTTATCTACCATCTGTCCACCCACATTGTAGATAACCAGTTTCATCACTGTGTAGTTTATCTTCCTTTAGTGTCTTTTGTAAAAGATAAGCAGATATATAACTGCTCTTGTTTATTAAATACTGCATAGTATTTATATTCTTTTGAATTTTTTTTTTATTCAGTAGTATCTCCTAGAAATCAATCCATATTACTCAAGAGATATTAAAGTAGTTTTCAATATTTCCTAATCACAAATAATATTGTAATACTGTGCATATCTATTTTAATATTATTAGAGGTATACCTTCAGGGTAAATTCATAGACGTGAGATTGTCAGGTAGAAGGGTAAATAATATGTAGATTTGTTAAAACTACTAGTTCTTCATAGGGGTACCATTTTGCAATCCCAACGAGAATGCCTATTTTGAAATACCCTCACCAACAGAGTACTGTCAAGCTTTTGAATTTTTGCTAATGTGATTGATAAGAAATGGTATTTGCATGGTTTTCTTAAAAAAAAAAAAAAAAGAAAAACAACAACAACAATCAGACAAACCTTTGTTGAAGTAGAATTTACCTAAATTTCAATATAGTAAAATTTACTAATTTTAGGTTACAGTTTAATGATTTTGTTTAACCCAAGATCACAAAAGTTTTTTTAGAATTTAATTATTTTAGTTCTTATGTTTAGATCTATAATCCAGTCACAGTTAGTTTTTAAGTATGACATAAGGGCTGAGATTCATTTTTTTTCCTCAAATATTCCCTTATTCTACCCCCGTGTATTATAATGAGCATCTTTTCCCCAGTGAATTGTCTGTGAACCTTTTAGAATACCAAGTGACTCGAAGTGTGGGTCCATTTCCACCAGTGTCAGACTCTGTTAGCTCAGGCTTACAGCCAGGAGGAGCAGTCTGTCTGATTATGTTCATTCTCCAATTCCTTTGGCAGTTGACTACTGTATAACGCCCAGCTTTTTAAAAATCGTTTTCTGTTGGAAGATGTCTTCCACCAGTGTTTCCCTCTGTCATTACCAGAAGATGGAAGTCCTATCACAGTGTAGATTTTAACTGGTATTTCTCTTATTATGAGAAAGATTGTCTTTTCATATAATTAAGGGACATTTTATAATGTTTTTTGGGTGTCTGTTCATGTCTTTTGCCAATTTTTCTACATCATTTTTGGCTTCTCAACTGTTAATACTTCTAACAGGTTATTATTTATGTACATAGATGCAACTGAGTTTTGTATATTAATTTTACATCTTGCTAGCTTGTGAATTTCTCACTGAGTTAGTTTTATCACTGATTGTCTATGGGTTTCTGGATTATTATTATGTCATCTGCAAGCAGATGGTTTTATTTATTTATTTATTTATTTGACAGACAGAGATCACAAGTAGGCAGAGAACAGGCAGAGAGAGAAGGGGGAAGCAGGCTCCCTGCTGAGCAGAGAGCCTGATGAGGGGCTCGGTCCCAGGACTCTGGGATCATGACCCGAGCTGAAGGCAGAGGCTTTAACCCACTGAGCCACCCAGGTGCCCCGGTTTTATTTATTTTTTTCTAATTCATATGCCCCTAGTTGTTGTTCTAGTCTAATTGTATTTTCCTTTTTTGTGTGGTTTTATAGGTTTAGGCATCAATGTTACACTAGCTTCAAAAAAAAAATGGAAATTTTCTTTCTTATTATTTTTTTTTAAATCCCTTCAGAGGATATTTATGTGGTTTTGGGATTGTCAAAGGTTTGGTTAAATTTCTCTGTGAAACATCTGACCTGATCTTTTTCTAGAGGGTACTTTCTTGATAACTTTATTTCTTTTATGGAAATTGGTCTGTTAAACTTTCCATCTCTACTGAGGTCAGTTTTGGTAGACTGTATTTTCCTACAACAACCTTTTAATAGACGAGTTGATCCCATTCATGTTAACTGAGATTCTGTGTGGTCTCAATTTGATCAAATTTTGTTAAAATTACTGTGTGGATATATTATATTTATATGGGTTTATTTTATGTGTTCCTTTTGCTTTTTAAAAAATTCCTTTTGGTGGGGCACCTGGGTGGCTCAGTGGGTTAAGCCTCTGCCTTCGGCTCAGGTTATGGTCTCAGGGTCCTGGGATAGAGCCCATATCGGGTTTTCTGCTCAGCGGGGAGCCTGCTTCCCCCTCTCTCTCTGCCAGCCTCTCTGCCTACTTGTGATCTCTGTCAAATAAATAAATAAATAAATAAATAAAATCTTAAAAAAAATTTCTTTTGGTATTTAGGAAGATTTCTTTTCATTCTATAGGTTACCTTTGTATTACTACTTTTTTATAGTGCCAGAAATCTCTATTTTTACCTAATTTTTTACTATTTGACATCAGTTTTAAATGATACCTTTACTTATACAGCAAAGCAATTATATTTTACTTTTTTCTCTTTTTTCTCCCCCCTTTTTCCTCTGATTTTTTTAAAATAAATTGCATCTTTTGATTTTTTTGTCTGACATGTACTGTTAACGTGTTATTCTTTTACCTGCAAACTCACACTTATTTTGGTCTTTGCTATAGAATAACATCTGTGAGATGCCCACTCTCTGGGAAACTCTGGACAAAGTTACTCGGGATGAAACTCATCCTCTCCTAAATTCTTCAGGAAAGTATTGCCTGAATACTGGCACATTCCAAATGGTTTTTCTAGGGTCTTGATATATGAAAGTCAGGTTGGCTGTATACAGTTTGGTTTACACTTTCTTTCCTTTAGTTTCTTGAAAATGTCACTCTCCTATGGCTTTGTTGTGTTGAGAAGGCTGATGCTGTTAAATTCTATAGCCTTTGTAAGTTGTCTGATTTTTTTCACTTGGAGACACTGTTCATTTTCTGTTCTATCTCCAAAGCCTAGTAAGTTTATTGGATATGTCCTAGAGTTGATCTTTCTAGGTCAGATTACCTAGTACTCACTAATAGGTTTAAGTCTTCTTTTATTTCTGGAATGTTTTCAGGGATTATAGTTCTAAATATTAGTGTTACTCAGTTGTTTTACTTCTTCAGGAAACTCTTTTATTTCCTTATTTCAATATCATTTTCCTGCTTATGGTGTTTTGTTGTTGTTGCTGTTGTTTTTGATGCCTTTTCATTTGTATAATTTCTTGAACAACTTACAAACTTAGTTTTCATTTCTGATATGCTTTTATCTTTTTCTTCTATTTTTTCCCTAAGTTTTACCAACTCTCATTTTATTTCTTCTTGCATTTTTATAACTTTTTTTTTTTAAAGATTTTATTTATTTATTTGACAGACAGAGATCACAAGTAGACAGAGAGGCAGGCAGAGAGAGAGAGAGAGGGAAGCAGGCTCTCTGCTGAGCAGAGAGCCCGATGCAGGGCTCGATCCCAGGACCCTGAGATCATGACCTGAGCCGAAGGCAGAGGCTTTAACCCACTGATCCACCCAGGCGCCCCTCTTCTTGCATTTTAAAAATATTTCTATTCTTAGTTTTTAAAAAATTTCTATTTGAGGTGTTTTTCTTTAGTGCCAAATGCTTTGTTTGAGGATATTTAATTGAATTTGGAATGTTGTGTTAGTTTTCTTTAGCTTTGTGGTTGAACTGTTTTGGAGAGTTTTCGTTAGAAGGAAAGCTTTAATTCATATTGTCTGATTTTTCAGTTGTTTTATAATAAGGGGGACAGATTTATTTATTTATTTTTTTCCTATTCCATATTTTTTCCCTTGCAGAGAAAAAGTTCTTAGTTCAACAGCATGCTCTTCTGTGCAGTGTCTTAATGGATCATGTTGTTGAAGGTCATGGTGAGGGCAGACGGAAAGGAATGGTATGTCTTGTTTCTCTTTCATTTTTGTAAGATCTTTAATTTTCCCCTCTTATTTCCTTATTGCTTCATCTCCAAAGGATACTACCCTGTTTCTGTTCATTTGGTTATTCCCCAGAAGCCATTATTTTCCAAGGCTGCCACTTCTGGTTGTATACTTTCTCAAGTCCTGAGAACCACTCAATACTGATCTGTGCTTAGACTCTGGCATTCATTGTTGCATTTTCTTTTTGGAGGTGATTGTGTTTGTACTTCATCTAATCGCTTTGTTTTTTTCCTGATCTTTGAACAGAGTCACTGAAAGCTTACCACCTCTGTTCTTTGTATCCCAACTTCCATTAGCAGGAAGGCTGCAGGACTTTGTTGAAATTTTTTTACTCTATTTATAGGTACTTTGAAGGATGTGGCTTTTTACGTCACAGTCATATTGAAGGTATGAGTCCTATATGATTTTACTTGCTATGTTGACTTTATGTTTTCTGGGGAGATAATGTTTGGGCAATTCAAAATCAGGTGACTGCCACTGCTCTCTAGCTATGTTCTTTTTATCTTTCTACCCTTATCAATATTTTATTTATTTGTATATCTGTTTTATAATGCCATTGTATTTATTTTGTTGCAAGTGACCAAAATCCTGTGAAGAATGATGTAAAAATAAATTACTTTTTAGTATTAAAAAGTAACAGTAACAAATGCTCTGCCTTGGAGGTTTTCTTTTCTTGTTTTATTTTTTCTGTAATATAGTCAGGTATGAGTAACAGAAGAAAAGAGAAAGGAAAAGAAAAAGAGAAAGAAGAAAGAATAGAAAAACAGTGAGATTGATCATTTGCTTCCGATAACCATGGGTATCTGCTTTTGAAAGCAATTTCTTTAAGCAGTAGTAGCAAGACTTCAGCACAGATAGCTCTGAAAGTGATTGCTTTTAAGACTTATGCTATTTTATGGGGCACCTGGGTGGCTCAGTGGGTTAAGACTTATGCTATTCTATACTATAGTATTCACATCTGTAAGGTCCAGGACATATATAGCATCACTGCTGTTTACCCACATTAACAATAGCGTGCGTCCACACACGCGTGCACGCGCACATACATGCACACACACACCCACACACACACAAAACATGCACTTACTTGTTTCACATTCTGGAGTTCTTCTGCCAATTGTTTCTTTTGCCTTTCTGATTCAAATAACTTTTCCTATATTTAAAAACCAGTGAATTAATAACAAATTATGAAGTATCAATGAGCCTTATTTCAAAATTTATAAATTCTACAAACATCCAATTGTGACAATCTGAAAATGCAGTTCTTAGTCACTTTTCTGGCTTTCCACATACCATTTAAAAGTAATTATCTACAGTATGATTGTGATGTAAATGCATTTTAAGTTACTTTGAATAGTCATTTTGTATAATCTCAAAATCTGAGCTCCAAAATAATTCAGTCAGGATGAAAATGTGTAAATGCTAACTAAATTTTGGGCAAAAGCAATCATCACCAAAGAGCTTCCAAACTGAAGAGGATGATTATCACAACTTAGAAGTAAGGGTCTCTTAGCACACTAAAGAGGACATATGAAATTGGACTGGCTACTGTTTTTCTAATTTACCTTGTGCTTGGAAGATTATCCATACAAATGAAGATATGACGAATGTAACCAAAATATAAAATAATAGTTACTGTCATAGAATAAATAATATCACACATGTAAATTAAATGTTATCTTTGAAATTAAAATTTAAGCATATACCCTAAAATATTCAGCTTTTAAAAAATATATCATAAATAAATCCACATTTTATTGATCAAATCAGAAATACTAAGAGTAATATAAGGACAATTTTACTATAAACTTGAGAAGAATTGCTTGAAGATTAAATTGAGTGGTAAATATTCATGGTAATACTGCAATGTTTATAAGAAGCATTCTGTTTCCTGGTATATTTCAGCTCATTCTTATCTAAGATATGAAATGAAGGTATATGAAGATGAATTTAATATAGCAATCTAATGAATCTGCCACAGACCAGGAGCCAAGAAACTGCTGGCTCTCATGCTTTTATGCTCTAGCAAGTCACCTTCACTCTGTGTCCTAGTTTTTTTTGCATCTGTAAATGGAAAATACATCTATTTTCATTCAGCTTTGCAAAGCAGTAGCAATCTTGAACTTTGCAGAAAGACTTTAAGTTAAATAAAGCCCACAGCACTTTTAAAAAAAATCACTCTCGTCCAATAAAAATTAGCCACTGGCATCAAATGATATTGGTTTCATTTTTATTTGAGCCTCAAATCAGGCATGAAGAATAGAGATGTCGCAAGTGAGGAGAGAACACCTACGCCCTCTATGAACTTCACGGAACAACCTCTGTTATCTGTGTGTGTGTAAGACAAGTAGAAATAATGAAGGTACACATGTTACCTTGAAGAAGTGTTTATGGCTGTGTACACTCTTTTACATGGCAAACCAAGTGGTTCTCAGCCAACATATAGGTTTGTGGGTAAAGGAAATTATAAAATACAGAATATGCTGTTTCTGGGATTTCAGGTCCTGTCACGTTAGAACATGTTTAGTTACGTGACATAGACTTTAAGTGTGAACCCTGATTTATTTAAGAGCTCTTTAAGGGAGCCCTGTTTAAATGTTACATAAATGCAATTTTAACTTAAAATTCTAATAATACTGATATTTAAATAAAACTGCAATGTATCGGGACGCCTGGGTGGCTCAGCTGGTTAGGCTGCTGCCTTTGGCTCAGGTTATGATCCCAGGGTCCTGGGATCGAGTCCCGCATCAGGCTCCTTGCTCGGCAGGGAGCCTGCTTCTCCCTCTGCCTCTGCCTGCCTCTCTGCCTGCTTGTGTGTACTCTTGCTTGCTCTCTCTCTGGCAAATAAATAAAATCTAAACAAAACAAAACAAAACAAAAAAAACCCTGCAATGTATCATTAACAATGATATACATTAAGAAAATGAAAAGATCTGAGAGCCTCCAAAGGTTTTTCTTTTTTTTCTTTTGAGAGGGGGAGACAGAGAATCTTAAGCAGGCTCCACACCAAAATCAAAAGTCCAGTGCTTAACCGACTGAGCCACCCAGTCACCTCTGAAAGTTCTGATGAACCATAAAATTTAATGGCTTGTGCAGAGATAGACTATATAAAATGCTATTTTACCAAGACAGCCATCATTGGCGATGTTTTCAAAGAGAATATGAGGAAATTATTGTCAATTTTTTCTTAAAACTAAGTTTATGTTTTTTCATTTTTATTCTCAAGTATTATAACCAAAAATGTAGAAGTGGTTTCAAAGTTGTAAAAAAAAGTCTATAAAATATTCCTTTAGTAATGGAATGTTCGTACACACTTGGAAGGAGCATGAACTGGTGAAGCCTTTTGAAGGGTAACTTAGTAATGTGTATAAAATTTTATGTGTCCGTATCCTTTGAGAAAGCAATTCTACGTTCAGAAATGTATTCAGTTTGTACATTTACAATTGTACAAATTGCCCCAAGATACATCTACAAAGCTATCTATAATGAACTTATTTTTAGTAGAGGAAAACTGGAAGTAGCCTAAATATTCATCATTAAGGAACTGGCTAGGGGAGCCTGGGTGGTTCAGCCCAGGTCATGATCCCAGGGTCCTGGGACCAAGCCCTACATCCATTTTGCTGCTCAGCGGGGAGTCTGCTTGAGGATTCTTTCCCTCTACTTTGCCCGCCCCATGCTCCTCCCATGCATGTGTGTGCGCTCTCTCACTCTCTCCCTAATAAATAAATAAAATCTTAAAAGAAAAAAAAAGGAGTTGGCTAGATAACCTAGGACAGAAACACTGGATGATAGGGAACCATTAAGAAGGCTCTGGCAGGGGACACCTGGGTGGCTCAGTCAGGTAACCATCTGCCTTTGGCTCAGGTCATGATCCCAGGGTCCTGGGCCTGAGCCCTAAATCAGGCTCTTCTCCCTCTGCCTGCTGCTCACTCTGCTGGCTCAGTCTCTCTCTCTCTCCCTCTGACAAATAAATATATAAAATCCTTAAAAAAAAAAAAAAAAAAGAGTTTGGCAGATCTGCACATATTAACTCGAAAAGTAGCCCAAGATATAAGGCCAACAAAGAGAAAAAAGAAATAGGAAGCAAGTTGTAAAAAAGTGTTCAATGTAAAGAGATTTACATAAAAGCTAAAATGCATATATACATTTATTTTTAGAAATATAATTGGCTGTAGAGAGAAAAAAGTCTCCGAAAGGCTAAACAAGGTGTGTTTAACAATGGCTTCCTCTAGGGGTTGGAATTTAAAAACTAAGGCAGGAAGGAAATTTCTTCCTTTTTTGGGGAGGTGTAAAGATTTTGCTTTAATAAAAATTAAGTGAATAAACAGAGAATTTTACTTATTTCAGAAAATAATTTCAAATAATTGAAAAAAAGTACTCCTATAGTGAATTAAGGGTTAATCAAGTAGTTTATACAGCTTTTTTGAAGACTTGAAAAATACAATGGATTTCTGTGAAAATTGCAGTATAATTTAAATTTAATATCCTATTAAAAACAGAATGAAAATATATAAAAAAAGAACCAAAATCTTAAAGTATATTTGGGGACGCTGAGTATCTTTTTCTCTTAATCATATTACCTTAATTCCAAATTATATTACCAAAACGAGAGGCCTCTGAAACATGCCTACAAACATGAAAAAATGTATTTTCCAGTGAACATTTAAGGATTCAAAACTGTCATGGCTTGCTTGGTTGACTCATCTAATCCTTTTTGGTTTCTCACCTTTGCCACCAACACGAGAGCAAAAAGGTGTGAGAAGCAGCCAGATCCTCAGGTATGAGCAAAAACCACTGTCTACACTGAGTCTTACATGGGTATTGGGAAATAAAAGTAAACAAACAAACAAACAAACAAAGGACCCTTTAAAGGCCTGCTGAATAAATGAATTATAAAATATTTGGCATTAATATGAACACAAATAATATCAAATATTTGATAATTTATAATAATATTTTTCCGTTTCTTTTTTCTCAACAAAACGTAAGGAGGCGAAATTGGAGAGTACCTTGAGCTTATTCACTTCCTCTAAGGCATCATTTCTTTCACGCTTAAGCCTTTCTATTTCATCTGCCTCTAAGGAATCACAGGGAAGAAGCTGTCAACATTAAAACATAAGAAAAAAGTTATGCATTAGATGCTAATTATGAGAACTAGCATAAAAACCCTTTTTGACGAGTGTTAAGCTTTTGCATTTTAATAACCAAATTTATTTTGTTACTTTGGAGTCATCTGATTAGATGAAAGAGAGTGTTAAAGCAATCTGGGGTAACTTGATTTAAGCTCGAGTTTGCACTGCTGTTATTTATAACAGAATCTAGATGATTATAAGGTATACATACTGTGTTGTCACCTTTATGTCATCAATTTTAACAATATAATTTCCCTTAAAGTCCAAATTCTACGATTGTGTTTATGATGTCAAAAAGACTTCATGAGATCGGGAGGGAAACAAACCACAAGAGACTCTTAATCTCACAAAACAAACTGAGGGTTGCTGGGGGGAGAGGGGGTGTAGAGAGGATGGTTGGGTTATGGACATTGGGGAGGGTATGTGCTATGGTGAGTGCTATGAAGTGTGTAAGCCCGACGATTCACGGACCTGTACCCCTGAGGCAAGTAATATACTATATGTTAATAAAAATAATTAATTAAAAATTTAAAAAAATAATAAAAAAAGACTTTATGAGTTATCAACATAAACTATTCCCCCAAAATATCCACCCCGTGTACATGGCATCTGAGGCTAGCAAAACATTGGACATTATCAGCCAAGAGAGTTTGTGTGAACCCAGTAAAGGTCACTGATTGATTCCACACCTTGTTTTAACTATATGAAATGCAATGTTAACAGCCAAGCAGCTTATAAAGATTCATGCACAGAAACTGTGGACTGAATATTAAAAATTCAGGCACAAGTGAACAACCACCACCACAAAATAGAGATAGCAATTCCTCTTCTCATACTGCTAGCATGATATCTCTGACAGTCAATTATAAGGTAAAAAAACAATGACAATCTAATCAGAGATAAAAATCCAAGTCTAATTATAGCCATCTTATATATATAAATTATAACAGAACTAAAAAATGTATAGAAAATATAATTTAAAGGATTATGTGGAGAAAATGATTGCTTTATAAGTATGGGCTTAAGGCACAGCCTTTCAGACAGGAGAGATGAATGCAGAGTGACAAAAAATAATAAAAATAATTAATGATAGGGGTGCCTGGTGGTTAAGCTTCTGCCTTCGGTTCAGATCATGACCCCGGATCATGACGGGCTCCCTGCTCAGCAGAAAGCCTACTCCTCCCTCTTTCTCTGCCCTTCCCACTCTCTCCCTCCACCCCTACTTGTACATACTCTCACTCTCTCTAATATACAAAAAAAATCTTAAAAACAAATTAATGGTATCACATTTATTACAAACTTACTATGTGCAGACACACTGCTAAGGGCCACATACATTCAAAACTATATCCTTCCTATAACCTTGTCTCCATTTAGCAGAGGAGGAAACAGGCTCAGGTTAGCAGCTTATGTAAGGTTTCACAGCTAATAAATGGCCACCCCAAGATTCCCACAGAAGTCTGATGTTAGTCGGATTTTTACTAACTGCCCAAGAGAAATCATGATGGAATAGATACAATAAATTCAGGTTTGATTTCTAAATCCTAGCATAACTGAAGTAGGAGCCATACCTCAATTTTGGGGGAGAAATATTTTTCCTGCACGCTACTGTTTCCTTTGGTCCTGACAGTTACCTTTGAGTATCTATTTGTTTCACAATTTAGGTCATCACATCATCTTCATCTGTCTCTGTTACTCTACTCTTTCTTGAGTACTCAACACCCACGCATAGAATTCATTCTTATACTGTTTAGGATTAGTTTTTAAGACAATTTCAAATGTAACAATATTTCCCAAAGTATGTTCTAAAGGCTATTAACTAGGTTTGCACAAAAGCCAAACTGAGTGGTGGTGACGATGGCAGCAGACCCTGTGGTCAGGTAAATTTGAGAAATGTTAGGATTTAGAAAAAAATGAACTTCTTTCCTGCAGGGCTTCCAACATCCGTAATATGCTAACGAGCATTTTTAATATCCCCAAAGGAAATAAAATTTAGTAACTTGTTGCTTTTCCTCAAGTAATTTGACCATACCCTTGACCACTACACCTTTATTTATTTAAAGATTTTTGTTTATTTATTTGACAGACAGAGATTACAAGTAGGCATAGAGGCCGGCAGAGAGAGAGGGGGAAGCAGGCTCCCAGGACCCTGAGATCATGACCTGAGCCAAAGACAAAGGCTTAATCACTAAGCCACCCAGGTGTCCCACCTTTATTTATTTTGTGGCACCTCACTTGACTAATGTCTGCAAATACAAAGTGTTCTGGGAAACACTGCTACTCAATATTCAGATAAGCCTATTATTATCTTGCATGCTACCTAAATGTGAAATAATTCAAAATGTGAAATGTGAAATGTCAAATAATTCAAAATGTGAAATGTGAACTAATTCAAAAGTTTAAATAAGTTAAAAAGTTAAATAAGTTAAAAAGTTTAAAAAGTTAAATAAGAATCTAGATAACAGAGCTAATTATATATATATATATCATATATATATATATATTTTTTACTAAATGAAATTATAGACAGGGATTTTAGGGATGCGATTAAAAACTTTTGAGCTTAAAACATGGTGGCAAATCATGCAGCAAAAGGCGCATGGTACCATTTTAGGAGGCAAAACACTAGGCTTCAACAATCACAGAACAAACTATAACTTAAAAACAAAACAAAACAATATGTGTTATAATTCTATTGCTATTTTGGGCTAAGCAGTGAAAACTTATAGCCAGAGAACTGGTCATAGATAGTACCTATGAATGCTGTGAAAAGCCTCTCTGTGCTCAGTCATATGTTAATAAGAGTTTGAATATGCTTCAAATAAGCAAGCAGCAGATGAAATGAATTTTTGCTGTTTAATCTCAAAGGATTCAGACAGATAATTGTTTTCTAACCTCCTTCCAGTTCTTAGACTGTACCTTTACCTTTCTCCATTCCTTTCCTGTCTGGTTCTCCCAGTATCATTTGTGACCCTCAGGTCCTCCGACCTCTGAAACACCCTGTAAATATAACATTGTAAATCATTTCTACTCTACTCTGGATAGCTACTATTTTACTGTTCTCATTCTGAAACTCAACTCATCTTCAACAGAACAATCAAGTCTGTTTCGGGTCAATTTTTCCCCCCTAGATGAAAGCCTTCTATTAGAACCCATTCAATTTCCTCCTTTCCTTAAAGTTTCTATATATTCCCTTACTTTCTCCTTCCTTTCTCTTGCTCCCTCCTTTAACTTCTTATAATTTGCTTAATAAATCTTTCCTCCTGTCCCTGCATTTTGAAAATAATTATGTTCAATGTCAGTAGTTAACCTAGCATTTGACAAAATAAATGCACCCCTCCATCCACTTATTTCCCTACTTCTACTGATAGCCAACCTATTATTAATCATCCGAATCAAAACTCAGTTATCTTTAACTCATTCTCCCTTGGTTCTTACACCCAAATGCAAGCCTTAATGGTAATACACTTATTATTATATTACATATAATTATATATATAATTATATATGTTATATGTATAAAATGTTATATATATTATTATACCTATTATATATATTATATATAATATTATATACCTGTCTCTCTATTCCTTCCCATTATCCTCAACTTCACCATAGTTTAGTTCATAATATTCTGTATTTGGACTCTTTCCTTTGCCCACTATCTAGGCTACCTACCACCAGTTTCATTCCCTTCCAAGATAACCAACACTATTACAAGATTACCATTTCTAATTACTTTGATCATGTCATAAAATTCTCCCTAATGGATCTTCATTGGCAACTAGTAAAGTATAACCTTCTAAGTGTAATATTTGCCCTTTTAGGCCCAACTCCCTTCACTGATCTGCATGTACTCACTTTTAAAAAAAACTAGATACTCTCTGCTTACCATCACATTATATATATACATTTTTATTCATGCTAATTCTCTTAGCACATTCCATCCACTTCTTAAGCAGATAAAATCCTGTATTTCATTTAAAACTCATTCAAATGCCAAGTCTGTTAGGAATCTTCTCTAAATATTTTGAGCTCTGTTAGTACTACGGCCTTATCATGAAACGCTGCAGTTTTTTAAACTATAATTATTTGTGTACATGCCTTTCTATACATAATACCCTTAAGTTCCTTGAGGGACAGGCTTGAGTTTTGTTTTAATAATATACTGGAGCAGCTAACACAATGCCACACGTTGGGGTTGTTCAATGTATATATCTAATGTTTTACAGAGGAGTACATACTGCTACATATAGTGAGAAATGCCTTTTCTATTATGACCCCAGTATGAGTGAAACATTACTCGTGCACACACAATTCACTATGATATTTTCCACTCTATTCTCTCACTTGTTAAAATGGGGGTTGCAATCCACCAAATTGATTTAGCAAGAAACCAAACTGTGAAAAGTCTACTTTAGGGAATTTACAGTGTTCGCTCTGTGATTTTAAGATAATCCCTGTATGATATTTAATTAGGATGGTAAACCCACCATCTTATTATGATAGACTCAAGTCTGTGGTTGCTAAGTTTAGAATTCTGCTAAATCTAGGCTCCAACCTTGCTTTTCTGTATGTAACCTAAAGAGTATCTACTGGGTGATTCTATTTATTAGGACGTTCAAGAACAGGCAAAAGTAATCTACACTAATATAAGTCAGAAGAGTGGTTCCATTGTGAAGATGGGAGTGGTAGCTAACTGGGACAAAGTTGATACAATGGAGTCTTGGAGTGGTGATTATACACAAGATACTAATAGGAATTCATCACGTCATACACTTGAGATTTTTACACTTCACAGGGTGTCCATTATGCTTCAGCAAAAATATTTAAAAAAAAATAAATTAAGGAAAAGACAAGCCAGAAAAAGAAAACACAAGTAAAAAACAACCATCCCTAACAGATGGATTGTAAGATTTGACTCTGTTGTTTGTGACAAGAGGGTTGAGGGGGTAACCATAGTGGAATTTCCCTACTTTCACAGACTGTCAGCATCCTCAACCACAGATCAATTGATACTTCAGATGAGGCACTATGGTGATTTTTTTCAACAACAACAACAGAAAGTTTAGGAATACTAATAATATTAAGATATTTTTCATTTGTTTCTGATGAGCTACTTGACAAGCAGCGATTTTTATAGTATTTTTCAAACTGTGGTAGATGACCCATTAGTGAGTTTTAGGTCCAAATATTTAATGAAATAGAACTGAGTATTAAATAACAATGCAATGATGTGGAAAATGGAAGTATTACATTGAGACTTTTGTTTCAGTTAGATATGTAAGTGTGGTAAAGTAAAAGGTATTCTTATTACGGATTCAAGTGAAAAAAAAAAGGTAACATATTACGGGGATATCTTCTACATGTTGACAAGCAGAACACAACAAAGGAAGCCTTATAAACTGATATAATGACAATTGCACAACATTTTGATCTGAAGCCACAGACAGGAAATTATTGGCATGCAGAAGACCTTGCACAATTACCACTGCCACTTGGCTTTTGTCATCAAAGTATCACAGACTTAATATACTTTTATCTGCTCTAAAATCATTGGCTAGAAAGGAAGTAAATTACTAATTCAGAGCACCAGTATTTTTTTTTTTTTAAGATTTTATTTATTTATTTGACAGACAGAGATTACAAATAGGTGGAGAGGCAGGCAGAGAGAGAGGAGGAAGCAGGCTCCCCATGGAGCAGAGAGCCCGATGTGGGGCTCGATCCCAGAATCCTGGGATCATGACCTGAGCCGAAGGCAGAGGCTTTAAACCACTGAGCCACCCAGGCGCCCCAGAGCACCAGTATTTTTTTCAGCTGCTGAGCAACCTTTGCACGCTCACCCAAAGTCCTCTGAATTCCCCGTTTCTCTTATGTTGTAAGCCACCCAACCTCCACTGTTGCCTTTCCTTATCAAAAGTGGGGACAGTAGCTTTGAGAACTGTTTGGCAGTAAGAAAACAATCCTCTGCTGTCAACATTAGCTAGGAAAATACAAAACACCTTAAACAGCAGAAGAAAAACAGTGCTCTTACAGGGTCAGTTTTCCTACCTTAAATGCTACTGAATCAGTTCTGATAAATCAGTGCCTCAATTCTAGAAGACTGGGTGATCTCCCAAAGGTTTCCAAATACCTAGATCACGGGAACTCTCATTCTCAATGATATGAACTCTAATTTATTGCTCCCGTGATGGCAAAATGGAATAGCCATTTTGGAAGACGGTTTGATGGTTTCTTATAAAACTAAACATCTTCCTATTATATGAAGAAGCAATTGGGCTCCTTGATATCCACCCAAAGGAGCTGAAAACTTACATTCATACAAAAACCTGCAAATGGATGTTTATAGTAGCTTTATTTACAATTGCCAAAATTTGGAGGCAAGCAAACATCCTTCAATAGGTAAATGGATAAACTGTGGTACATTCAGATAATGAAATATTAATCAGCAAAGAAAAGACATGAAAAGATATGAAGGAACCTTAAATGCATTTTACTAAGTGGAAAGCTAATCTGAAAAGGCTACATACTGTATGATTCCAACAATATGACATTATAGAAAGGGCAAAACTATGAAGACAGTAAGAGGATCAGTGATTGCCGGGGTGAGGGGTGCAGGTGTGGAGAGATGAACAGGCAGCGCACAGGAGTAAAAATCAGAGTGGTAAAAATACTACCTATGGGGGTGCCTGGGTGGTTCAGTGGATTAAGCCTCTGCCTTCGGCTCAGGTCACGGTCTCAGGGTCCTGGGATCGAGCCCCACTTCGGGATTTCTGCTCAGCAGGGAGCCTGCTTCCCTCTCTCTCTGCCTGCCTCTCTGCCTATTTGTGATCTCTGTCAAATAAATAAATAAAATCTTAAAAAAAAATACTACGTATGATATCATAATGATGGACACATGTCATTTTATATTTGTTCAAATGCACGTAGAATGTACAGCACCCAGAGTGAACCATAATCTAAACTATGAACTCCAGGTGATAATGATATGTCAATGCAGGTTCATCAACTGTAACATTGTACCACACTCAGGTGCAGGGTGTTGATAATGAAGGGGGCTATACCTGTGTTGGGGCCGAGGGCAGGTAGGAAATCTCCCTACCTTCCCCTCAGTTTTGCTGTGAACCTAAAAATGCTCTAAAAAATGAAGTCTTAAAAACAAAAAAAGAGGGGCGCCTGGGTGGCTCAGTGGGTTAAGCCGCTGCCTTCAGTTCAGGTCATGATCCCAGGTCCTGGGTTCAAGCCCCACATCGGGCTTTCTGCTCAGCAGGGAGCCTGCTTCCTCCTCTCTCTCTGCCTGCCTCTCTTCCTACTTGTGATTTCTCTCTGTCAAATAAATAAATAAAATCTTTAAAAAAAAAAAAAAAAGACACCATTTATTATAAAGGCAAAAAAGTGAAAGGTAACTAGAAACATAACAAAAGATTAATAAAGCTCATACTGGGAAAAATATATCAGATGTATTATTTGCTATTCAAGAAGATAAAATTAAGAAGTCAAAACATGCTTGCAGGTAGGAAGACTTAAATTTATAAAAATGTTGTTTCTTTCCAAAATAATGTAGAAATTCAGTATAGTAAGATTTTTGCTAGAATTTATTTGGACAAGAAAAAAGATTAGCCAAAGCAATACTTAAAAGGAAGAACAAGGGGCGCCTGGGTGGCTCAGTGGGTTAAAGCCTCTGCCTTCGGCTCAGGTCATGATCCCAGGGTCCTGGGATCGAGCCCCGCATCGGGCTCTCTGCTCAGCAGGGAGCCTGCTTCCTCCTCTCTCTCTGCCTGCCTCTCTGCCTACTTGTGATCTCCGTCTGTCAAATAAATAAATAAAATCTTTAAAAGGAAGAACAAAGTGGAAGAATGCATTATTAGATATCAACATGTATCTTTTTATTATTTTTTATTATGTTATGTTAGTTACCATATAGTATGTCAGTACAGAAGAATCTAAAAATGCCCATGGAAATATGGAAATCTTGTAAATGACAGAGCTGGACTGCAATAATTCATCCCCTGAAATATGATTATATTTTACAAGTTACCTTTATGAAAATAATTGATGAAAATTTATATATTTGTATTTTTGATTGTGTACGAATAAGGCAGAATTACTACTCAATTCAGAAGAAAATTTTAATGTCAGAGCTTATGAATACAGTAAATTAAAACAAATACATTTTAATTATCTAAATTTTTACAACAGAATATGATCAATGACTGATTTTTTTCAATGACTGATTTTTAAGTATACCGTATTTTTTAATATTTATTTGTATTTATTTATTTAGTTATAACTTCAGTATACTATATTCCTGAAATTATGATATATCAAGATAATATTCTAGGGTAACATGTAATAAAAATAAAAGCAGGAAAAAAGGAAAGATGATAAATTTCTCAGAAGAATTCATGAATGAATTTTCTTTTAAATAAAATGATTATGAGTACCAAAAACTATAGTAGTTAGATTCCATTAGATACATTTAGAGGGTTATATAACAGTTTTTTTTTTTTAAAGAGAAATATTTATAGTCATGGGAAACCAAATCAAAACACCAACAAAAAGAAAAGTGGTATCACTTTATGATTAGATTGAGTTGATTTTAAGGCAGGAAACATTCTAGAGATGAAGAGATTCAATGTCCTGTCAGGATATAACAATTCTAAAATCATAATATACCTATAATACAGCCCATGATATGGAAAGTAAAAATTAGAAGAACTAAGGGAAACTTTAAAATGAAATGCCTCTTGCTCAATAACTGATAATAAAAGAAGATAAGAAATGAAAAAGGAAATAGAAAATTTGGGAGAAAACAAAAAGGGGAACAGAAAATTTGAATGACATGACTAACAACCTTGATCTAATTTATATATAGGGAACACTAACACTATACTCACTTCAGGGCAGAACAGACATGCTTTTCAAAAGATGGGAAATATTTTATGAAATTGACTATATGCTGAATATATGGTCAAAGGATTAATACCATGGAGAATGTGCTTCTGACTTCAGTGAAGGACACTAGAAATCAGCAACTGGAAGGGAACTATATAACTAGAAAATGTCTAAAACAGTTCAAAATAAGAGTCAAAGAAGCAATGACAATGAAAATATTACATACTGATTGATAATTAAAATATGATCTATAGAAATTTGTGGCTGTGATAACTTTGTAAAAATTGTGTAGTACCGTCTATGAGATAAAAATGAGTATCACAAAAATAATCAAACCTAAAAAAATTCCGTTATATTTTTATCTTCTTATTTCTTTATTTTTTTTTAAAAGATTTTACTTATTTATTTGACAGACAGAGATCACAAGTAGGCAGAGAGGCAGGCAGAGAGAGAGGAGGAAGCAGGCTCCTCGCGGAGCAGAGAGCCCGATGCGGGGCTCGATCCCAAGACCCTGGGATCACGACCTGAGCCAAAGGCAGAGGTTCCAACCCACTGAGCCACCCAGGCAGCCCCCGTGTTATTTTTTTAAACAAATTTTAGTATCTTGATGAAAGGGAAAATTTTCTAGAAAATATCCATTAACAGAATTATTCAGGAAAAGGACAAAAACTTGAATAAAATAATCCTAGAAGACATTTAAAAAATAGGAACTATCTCCTCTTCCAAAAAGACCTAGGCCTAGACCATCTGGCATATGAAACACTTTCAAACCTTAAAGGAAGAGATAAAGTTTCTATTATGTAAGCTCTTGCAGAAAAACAGAAATGGCATAAATTTATTTACAAATTTAAAAATGTTTAAGTAATTTTTAAGTTAAGTAGATATATTACAAACCTTATTTATTAAATAAGATAATGCTAGCTTCTTTTTAAAAATTAAAAATATAAAATGGCTCAAATATCATGAAAAAGTTTTTTGGTCACTTTTGTAGCTCCTATTCCAACAGTAATTCTGAAAAAAAGTAAAATTTTGTGGGAGAGACAAAAATGTAATTAACTTAAAATGCCTACCTAGAAGGGGCGCCTGGGTGGCTCAGTGGGTTAAGCCTCTTTCTTCGGCTCAGGTATTGATCTCGGGGCCCTGGGATCAAGTCTTGCATTGGACTCTCTGCTCAGCAGGGAGCCTGCTTCCCCGCCCCTCTGCCTGCCTCTCTGCCTACTTGAGATCTCTCTTGTGTGTCAAATAAATAATTAAAATCTTAAAAAAAAAATGCCTACCTAGAAAACCCAAGACAACTGGAAAACAGGGGAATAAGGGAGTTCAATAAAGTTGAATTATACAACATACACTCAAAAATTAGTATCTTGGGGAACCTAGTGACTCAGATGGTGGAACATGAGACTCCTGATCTTGAGGTTTTAAGTTCCAGCCCCACACTGGGTGTAGGGATTACTAAAAATAAAGTCTTTAAAAAAATTAATATCTTTACTAATTATCAATTAGAAAATATAATTGTGGTATGCCTCGGTGGCTCAGTGGCTTACAGCCGCTGCCACTGGCTCAGGTCATGACCCCAGGGTCCTGGGATAGAGCCCCACATTGGGCTCCCGGCTCAGCGGGAAGCCTGCTTCTCCCTCTGCCTTTGCCGGCATCTCTGCCTGCTTGTGTGCTCTTTCCCTCTCTCTCTCTGACAAATAAATAAATAAAATCTAAAAAAAAAAAAGAAAGAAAGAAAGAAAATATAATTGCTAAAAAAAATCCCATTTCCAATAGCAATAAAACTATAACATACCTATTCAGACTAACAAGAAATATTTAAGACAATATGAAGCAAGATACAATTTTCTTTTTCCAAAATATCAACAAACACCTAAATGAATGGGGGAAATAAACCATGTTCATCTCTCCCAAACCACTCTCTAAATTCAATGCAATTCCAATTTTAAAAAGTCCCGATTAAATTTTTATTACCATGGCAAAAATGATTCTAAAGATCAACTAGAAGATCAAAGCCAAGAAGTTAAAAAGAAAAAAATTAAGGACTTAGCCTACCACATAGCAACAAACCTGGAAATAAATGCCTAGAATAATTAAAATAGTAATGTACTGGCAGAGAGAAATCAATCAATGGAACAGAGCAGTGAGTCTAGAACAGATCTGTGTAATAGAGATTTAGTATAGGATAAAGTCTGTATTTCAAATTAGTGGCAAAAATGAAGAAGGATATTATTAAGTAAATGATGGTGGAACAAGGGCAAGTGGTTATCTCTCTTGAGCCCTAACTCATGCACAGACAAGAACAGATTTTGAGTGAACTAAATACATAAATTGGGAAGACCTTCCTGAATGATACAATAACACAGAAACTCCATAATGAAAAGGCCTGAAAAATCTCATATATAAATATAAATGTCATAAATGTCAAAGTTCTTTTTTTAAGATTTATTTATTTATTTTGAGAGACAGAGAGTGGGGGACAGAATGGATGGGGGAGGGGCAAGGCAGAGGGAGAGAGAGAATCTTCAAGCAGATTCCTCATTGAGTGCAGAGTCCAAAGGGGGGCTCAAGCCCAGGATCCTGAGAGCATGACCCGAGCCAAAATCAAGAGTCAGACGCTTAACTGACTGAGCCACCCAGGCACCCCTAAATGTCAAAGTTCTGTAGAACAAAGGATGTGTGAAGTTAACAGGCTTCACAATTACATTTTACATAAAGCACAAAAAGGCAAAAGAGGAGGCAAAAGAATACTTAAGATCATGACCTGAGCCAAAACTAGGAGTCGAATGCTTAAGGGACTGAGGCCACGCAGGCAGAGGCCACGCAGGCACGCCATCCTTCATGTTGATCTGGATGCTGATGTATGAGGATGGTTCAGACTGTAAAATTTCAGAGGGTATACACTTACGGGTACTTTCTGTGATAAATTTAGGGAGGAGTAACATGAGGAAATACTGAGAGAGGAGGAACAGAAGAGACCAAGATGAAATTTTACTTTTGATTTTAAATTAATCTGTGTTTGCTATATGAAGAAGTATCTGTTATTTGCATAATTTTTTAAAAGTGAAAAATGAGAAAAAAGGCTACATCTATGACATATAACAGTCAAGACTTAGGATCGAGGCACAATCAAGACATTTCCATAAGTCATACCCTACCTGTGAATCTAATACGCTGGAAATTTCACGTGCACTGACATTCACTTCATCCAGCTGCAAGCAAAACAAGTTTCTGGCAACCTGGACAAAATCTGAAATGGAATGCACTTCAGTAGGAACATGGCATTTAACCTCATCTAAATACATCTTACCTTTTTCTAAATGAAGTTGAAGCTATGCGTGATAACTAACACTTCAAACTTAACTTTTCAGTGGATTACCTCGAAGTGGTACTAACTGAAGCGACAGAAATACAACCTCAAATAAAAAGTGAGAGATAAACTGGTTTTAACTAACCTCAGTTAACTTTGCTGAGGTTAATAAATCGGTTAAGATAACAACAAAGCACATACATGTCACAGGCATATCTATTTCTGCAACTCTTTTACCATGAGCAAGAACCTCTCTGAAACATAGGACAATATTGTGACTTGCAGCTTTTCTAGCAGGAGCCAGAGGTTTAATAATAATAATAGCAGGCGCTAATATTTATAGCACAGTGCTTTGCTATTTTATCCCCCCAACAATTCTCTGTGATAGGTCCTCTTATACTCTCCATTCTACACATGGCAGCTAAGACAAGTTAACGGCCAACTTCCCACGGCCACATGGCAAGTTAGTAGCAGACCAGATTTCCACTTAAGGTCTGACTCCAACGCATATGATATACTCTTAACAACTGTTAATTAAGACTGCCTAATACTGGGGCGCCTGGGTGGGTCAGCAGGTTAAGAGTCTGCCTTCAGCTCAGGTCATGATCCCAGGATCCTGGGATGGAGCTCAGCATCTGACTCCCTGCTCAGCAGGGAGCCTGCTTCTCCCTCTTCCTCCACTGCTCCCCCAGCTTGTGCTCTCTTGCTCTGCCAAATAAATAAATAAAATCTTAAAACAAAAACAAAAACAAAAAGACCCCCAAAAACCTGCCTGATGCTGGCTAGCAAACTGTAAGCTTCTTCAAACATGAGTATGACCCATTCATCTATGCATCTTCAAATTTTTTAACCTTAGCTATTACACTTTTAATTTCCAAAGATCCTTTTTTGTATTCTCTGATGGTTCCTATTCTACAACATCCTATTCTTTATTTCCTGGATGCCTTATCTTTGT
Organism: Enhydra lutris kenyoni; assembly: GCF_002288905.1. Lineage (NCBI taxonomy): Eukaryota > Metazoa > Chordata > Mammalia > Carnivora > Mustelidae > Enhydra > Enhydra lutris. Next base: position 17,477,957 of record NW_019154110.1, read on the forward strand.
TTAACCTCTTCAAAGATATTCACTGTGGTTTGTCTCAAGTTCTCTCCTGATTTTGCATTATTCCTCCTTTTTCAGGGTTCTGTTTTTCTCTTTGTCAGAAAGTTTTGGGCTCTTCTATTTTACGTTGGAGAATTTCTCCAAATGTCTGGTGACCCTTGGCTATGAGTTCACATTTAAGAAGAATCACCACCAAAATACTGATTGGAAATTTTGTGTACATAACTTGCTTTGTCATCTGGCCAGTTTCACTAGAGAGCAATCAGGGGGCCAAATGACATTTTGGTGCAGCTTCTTCAGCGAGAATCTTAGAGTCTCTTGCCTACAGAGGATATACATGACTGCAAAGTTCACTGAGCAATCTGGGTGTGTGTTGTGATAACTAACCATACACTCCTCCAAATTCCCTGACTGCTGGCAACTATAGGTTCAGAAGCTCTCTGGTTTAATTTCTCAAGAGAATATACTTCTTTTCTTTTTAAGTATAAGGGACTGTTACATCCTGGGCTGCTTGAGAGGGGACAGGTAACAGCTCGACAAAAACTTCTTATGCAGATTTTTAACAACCCTATTTGAAATGCCCTGCCTACATCTGGCCTTCAGAAGTACCTGATACTTTTAATTCCTAAGCCTTTTTAAGGGCAAATCAGCTTGTTTCCTATTGTGTTTCCCCCATTGCTTTAGGCTGGGGGAAATATCACTTGGGCTTTTGGCCTCCATTCACCAATTCATTGACTATCCTTATCCACATTCAGTCCTTTCATATCATGGTTTTTGTTAATATATGCAAATCTGTTTTCTGTTTTCCTCCCTATTTGGGGTAATTTTCAAACAGGAGAGGAAGGCAAATGTTTATTTTTTCTATCACTTTGAAACTAAAAAGTGAATTTCTTTTTAGTAATACAGATACTTTAAAAATGATACAATGTTGCATCTATTGTATAAGGAAAAAATTAAATACTGAATGTTATCAACGATATAAAAAACTGTTATATTTAAACATTACTAGTGGCAGAACAAATGCCTATGTATAATGTCTCTTGCAAACAACTTATGAATACCTATCAAATTTCTAAACCACTTGTGGGAATTTATCCTAAGAAAAAGAAGGAAAAAAAACTATGATGTTAAATATAGACATATTTATACTATCAGCTACTGAGAAACCATCAAAATTCCCTAAAGTAGAAAGGCTTTATATTATAGTACATCAACTAAGTATGTCAATATTACTCTAACTTTAATAAGAATAACTATATAGCATCATAAAAATATTTATTCTGTCATATTAGCTGGAAAAAAATTTCACAGCAGTAGAATTAGAAGTTTGATATTTATATTGTTTCTTCTGTTATTAGTGAGAAATGTTTACATTTCTTTACATTACAGTAAATAAGAAACAAAGAAGGATAGAATGAAAGTATTTTCGAGCTGGAAGATTCTAGGAAAGTCGCCTTTCTGCTGACCCAGCCAGGCCAAGTTAATTCTAGACAACATTTTAGGGTACTGACCAAGGAACTTGAAATAGATTTGGTCTTTTTTTTCCCTCTCTCCTTCTAAAGAAGATGCACTCTTAATGAAAATAGGTCACCATAACTCTCCCACCAAGCTTCTGTGATGACACAACATGATAAACCTAATATTACCTCCAAAAGACACTGTCCCCTTTGGGTCTACTTGCACTTGCTGTCTCAGGGCTTGATGCTGTTCCTTTGTGGGCTGAATTCCAAGATAATCTAGAGCCTGGAAGGAAAAGGACTTACGTGAAGTAATTTTTCAAATCTCTGAAGAATAAAACTTTCCATTACAACTTTATTTTACAACCCAATGAAAAGAATCAATATCAGGAACAGGGACCAGAATTACATGCCCAGAGAGAGTCTGTGTTGACTATTTATGGATTAATTTTCTATAAAATACTAGCTTCCCGATTCTAACACCACCTCAATTTTTTGTGGTTTGCTTCTTTTCTTTTTTCTTTATCTTTTTTTGCAAGACTAGCACTTGGGCTGATGCCAAATTTATAAGCATAGCCCTAAAACCAAAACTCAATTTCTTAGCTTAAAATATGTGATTATGGCAGAAGAAAAAATAGCAAGGAAATTCTATTAAATCAGATTAAACATTAATTTCTATAAGTAGCACTACAAAACATACCTGTTCATGTATAGGTGGACGGGCACAGTGAGAAGAGACAGGAGAAATGGAGATTAGGAAAGAGTCATGGATTCATTCAAGAGTGATTCTAGAGCTTAGCTAAGTATCATCTTCCTGCTCCGTCTACACGGTCATAAATATTTGCCTTATGTAACATGGAATAATGGTTAACTTTTGGAGTTCTTTCCCTTCAGTTACAAAAATGTTCCAAGCACACAGACATACACAGAAAGACAATAATACAAAGAACATCCATGTACTCAAATACTCATTGGTATTTGCTTGAAATTATATATATTTTTAAGAAATAAACATTGCAGACTTGGTTGAAAGCTTTCGCTGTTGTTCCTCGGCAGGAACAACTATCCTAAGGTGGGTGTGTGCTTTCTGTCCACGATCTGATACCATTACTACATGTATTCCCTAATGTTATGTACTCCCGTGCACTTAAAATTTTATATCAATAGTGTACTATAAACATTCTTATTTATAAATTTATAAATTATTTGTTCACAAATTATTATTGTTTTTACCTCCATGTTATGATTTTGTAATTGCTCAATATTCTTATCTGTGAAACTAGTTCACTTAACTTTAAATGGTATGCCACTGTATAAATACAAATTATATATTCTCTGATGGATGGGCTTTTATCATTACTCCAGCTTTTTATAAATTACAAAACATTATACGTATCTCCTTGTATGGAGGTGTGAAAATTTCTCTACAGTATATCCCTAAAAGAGGAAATGCTGAATCATATGTAGTGTGTGTATGTGTGTGTGTGTGTGTGTGTGTGTGTGTATACATATATATATTGTCAACTTTAGATATTGTAAAATTATTCTCCAAACTGGCTGCAGCAATTTATACACACCACTGGCAATAAGACCTATTTTTCTACATTCTTAAGAGCATTTGTTGTTTTCACACTTTAAATTTTGTCAATATGTTGAATATGATTTGGATGCTGTTGAATTCCTTTAGTTACAAGTGAGATTAAATGTCTTTTGCATGTTTATTAGCGAAGTTTTTGACTCGTAAATCAATTAGCAATATGTCTTAAATTTTTACACAGTTTTGAGAAGTATTTTTTGTTAGTGATTTCTAATTTGGTGATATTCTCCCAAATATGGAAACAAAAACTGTCTCTAGACATTGCAAAATGTCCCTGAGGGAAGGAAAAAAAAAAAAAAACCCATCTGGAGAAAATACTTCTCCAGAGACAAACACTATTATTAATAGTTTGGTGTATAATTTTCTGAAATTTTTCTATGAATATAGAACCTAAATATTAAATATACATAAATTATGTATTTATTTATAATAATTATGCTATACAGTATTACACATTTTTAAAAAATTGTCAATATATCATAGCTTTCTCTCCTGTACATTTTTGCATCTTTTGCATACTTTTCAAAACTCGTGTAATAGTGCCTTAACACTCAAGTATATATACTTCAAATTTTGAATGTAACAGAACATTACAAATTATGCCTCCATCAGAAAGGATGAATACCCAACTTTTGTAGCAACATGGACGGGACTGGAAGAGATTATGCTGAGTGAAATAAGCCAAGCAGAGAAAGTCAATTATCATATGGCTTCACTTATTTGTGGAGCATAACAAATAACATGGAGGACAAGGAGAGATGGAGAGGAGAAGGGAGTTGGGGGAAATTGGAAGGGGAGGTGAACCATGAGAGACTATGGACTCTGAAAAACAATCTGAGGGTTTTAAAGGGGTGGGGGGTGGGGGGTTAGGGGAACCAGGTGGTGAGTATTAGAGAGGGCACGGATTGAATGGAGCACTGGGTGTGGTGCAAAAACAATGAATACTGTTATGCTGAAAAGACATAAAAAATTAAAAAAAAAAAGTCCCTTTTGAACTTCTCCCTAGAGGTAATACATCTTATACGTTTGGTTCAATATTCCTGAGTATTTTATTATATAATACCTGGTATCTACTAAAAACAAATGTGTAATAGATATACATGTTTTAAAGCAGGGCAATAAAATAAAAATTCCATGAGTACATTTAAGAATTATAAAACTGCCAATAGGGCTGAATTCATGTCATACTCCTGTCCTACTACACAAGAGGTAACCACTACTATTGAACTGTGGGATTATCATCCCCGTATGACTTATTTTAAGATGCCTGGTCACATACCCAGGTATCCCTAATGTGTTATTTTTTCTTTTTTTTTGCTAAGTTTTAGCTTCATAAAAATGCTGCAGGTAGTCCTAATTCTGAAACTTGCTTTTTTCACCCTACAGTATGGTTTCATCATTCATCTGTATATGCTATTTTAACATCAGCACATTCATTTTCACTGATAAATACCTGATTAGATGAGTATGTCACAATTTACTCATCTACCCTCCAGCACACTGAGGCTTTCTGCTTACCAGGAATGTTAACAATGAACATTCTTATACACGTCTACTCTAGCACCTAGATACAACTTTCTTTAGGGTGTATACTCAGGAGAAGTATTGGTGGGTCTTTTTTGACTGACTGTAGGACTTTTTTATGTTTAAGATTTTATTTATTTATTTGACAGACAGAGATCACAAGTAGTCAGAGACACAGGCAGAGAGAGAGAGAGGAAGCAGGCTCCCCGCTGAGCAGAGAGCCCGATGCAGGGCTCGATCCCAGGACCCCGAGACCAAGACCCGAGCTGAAGGCAGAGGCCTCAACCCACTGAGCCACCCAGGCGTCCCTTATTGTAGGACTTTAAAAATATTTTGGATAGCAATATTTTATATTATGTGTATTACAAGTATTTTCTCCCAGTTTTCAGCACAACTTTTTACTTTTTAATATTTTCTTTATGGAGTTCTTTATGGACAGTTCCCAGGCATGTTTGCATACCATTATTTCATGTTTTTATAAACATATATAATAGGGTATCTGGGTGGCTCAATCGGTTAAGCATCCAACTCTTGATTTCGGCTTGGGTCATGATCTAGGAGAAGTGAGATAGAGCCCTGCGTCGGGCTCCATGCTGGGTGTGGAGTCTGCTCCAGATTCTCTTTCTCCTTCTCCCTCTGTCCCTCCCACTCTTCTTCCTCAAAAAAAAAAAAAAAAAAAAAAAAAAAAAGCATATAAATGATAAACTTGAAATTTAAAACAGATTGTCTCTTGGGGAGAGGGAGAGGTGTATATGATCAAGAAGAAACACAAAGGCAATGTCAAAAATTCTGATTCTTAGCTGGGTGGTGAGTACAGGTGGGTTTGTTTTATTATTCTTAAACTGTACATATACAGTATAATCAATCTATGTATGACTGATGTTTTCATGTAAAGAAATAAAAACAATTTTACAAAAGTAATGCAAACAAAACACCTGCCACAGAAGGTACGAAATATGATTATTATTATACTAAGTATAATGGAACTTTATCAAGTACAATGGAACTTTATCTGGAGCCAAACTTTAGAAATTTACTCTAGATGAAAACAGCATATTGGTGAGGTAAGCTCATAAATTTAAATGGAAAATAATTTATTTTTGGTCAAAAAACAAGTTCCAAAAATTTCTTGAATAAGTAATGTCATCTTTTAACCTTAAGCAAAAATGCAAACTGTTTAATGGACAAATAAAAGTCCTTAACTTTTTCTAATGTCTGAAGGATGAATTTTAAAAATGTCACTTCTTTACAATAATCATCACATACTTCCCAACCTAATATAAAGAACAACTCATTAACTGTAATCAGACATGGGGTATGCCATTGCTCACTACAGCTTTCTTCAAACGCTACAGAAATGGCAAGAGGTAAAGTAAATATCAGCACAATGGCATCTGTATCCCAAAGCATCTTTCTCAGGTACAAAAATACACGTAGGATGGAAGTACAATAATCCTTGGTCTTCAAGCCAACTAATAAACTGTATACCTACTTGCTGTGTTTACCATGCCTACTTATGAGTCTAACATTAGGATTAAATGAGACCCACAGTACTCATAAAAAGGCTTTAAAAATATAGCACTGCAAATACCTATGGTGAAATTATTTTAAAATATCTGTATATTAAATCATCCTCAGAGTATTCGTAGAAAGACGCAATCCATTTTTCAGAAAAGGAATTAATAAATAAGTAGTTTAGCATTAGAAATTATTTTCTAGTATATCCTGATACAAAACTGGTTACTTAGACTGGTGAAACAGAGGATTTCATGAAGACAATGCCATAAATAGATATATATATATGATTATATATATGTATATATCTTTTTTTTTTTTTAAAGATTTTATTTATTCATTCGACAGAGAGAGATCACAAGTAGGCAGAGAGGCAGACAGAGAGAGAGAGGAGGAAGCAGGCTCCCCACCAAGGAGAGAGCCCGATGCGGGGCTCGATCCCAGGACCCTGGGATCATGACCTGAACCGAAGGCAGAGGCTTTAACCCTCTGAGCCACCCAGGTGCCCCTATATATGTATATATCTTGACAGGTAATTTCCTTTAGCAAATTCTAACTTCTCTGTTTTTCTTGAGAATTGTACTGAGTAGGCTATTTACTTCATAACCACATGATTAGTCAACACCTTTCCTTGTGGAATCTTATTATAACACAAATTTCCTAGATGCTATATGTAATATATTTATAGAAGATAAAGGAAAAAGATAATTTTATTTCATTTAAAATATTTGATCCCATTGGCCTGATCTGTTACTGAATAGTAAATATGTTAAAAATATAATAGATAATAAAATTGAATCTGTCTACAAAATAACAACTGAAATAGAAGGACCTATTTCAAAAGGAATGATACAGATATTATTACATTATTATGCAACCAAACAAAAAAGGAAGAGTAGCTTAGCAAATATTTTGGTAGATAGGAGCTAATTTGGATTCTGGAAAAAAAAAATTCTTATTAAGGAAGATGCCGTTTCATACTCTGAAAACACAGAATGCTCTACTAAATAAAGTCATTAAATATACTTTGAATAAGAAGAAGCTGAATTAACACAGAATGTGGGCCGCCTTTGCTATAATACTGTCATTTTATTTTTCCAGAAAAATAATTTGTTTAGGCTAAAAGGAGGACCAAACCCTGGAAATTCTGATTCAACAGTCAAACAACTCAAATTTCTCAGAATCAATATAGATTTAGATGATTTTCATACCTAAGCAATTAATTAGATTTTTTTAAAAAATCATGGGCTAGGAAAACTTAAATTGGGTAAGAAAACAAAGGCTGCCAAGTCAAGTCATTAGCTGGATAACTTTCGCCTTACCCAGAGAAACAGTATTAAATCTGGATGTTTAGAAATGCATATTAAAGCAACATCATTAAAAAACAATAACTTCTTTATTTTTTAGATATTTATAGGTGTTTTTACACCTCAAATATACATTTTTAAAAAATGTTAATATTAACTGATTGTAAACCTTGGCAGATTTAGTCAGAATTAGTCAGAACTTACATTTAAGTCACCAATAAAAAGAGAGTACAAGTTAGCAAAAGAGATTCAGGATTTTGAAAACCTAAACAAGCTATCTTAAGTATCTAATTAATTGGAAAGTTTAATGAGCACAGACCAGGTGCTTAAACAGTGGTAGGTGTACTAGATATCATCATGAAGAAACTTAATCTTGTTGTCAAAACAAAATACACAAAAGACTGTACAGCACCACAGAGTGATGTTGTGCTATAGATGTGTAAAATAAGGCAATATTAACCCAAACTATAATAGTTAGCAAAATCTGGACACAGGAGTTGCAATTGAGTTAGCATGTGAACGCTGGGCAAGAGTCAAGTTGACTCTGGAAAAGGTATTTGGTACAGGACTATTCAAGCAAAGGTATGAATGTGGGAATAAATGCAATGTGTATTTATTATAGCTGTGCACTTTCAACTCTCCCTAAAACGCATAGGTATGACTGTGGGAATAAATGCAATGTGTATTTATGGTAGCTGTGCACTTTCAAACTCTCCCTAAAATGTAAAAAAAAAAAAAAAAAAATCATTATTCATGAAAAATGACAGGAAAATAGAGGCTGTAGACCTACAGCACTATATCCATTTTTATATTTAAAAAAAGATAGCACATTTTTGCTGTGCGCTCCCAGGTCACCTGATAGGAAAAGCTCTAACATGCTTTTTTACTTTTACTTCTTCCTTTTTAATCACCTACATTTCTTTGACATACAGAAGCTCTCAATATTTCACTCTCCCCAGGACTAATTTTTGGTGCCTCTTAGTACACTGCTACCAGCTTCTTTATATTTAGTGAGCATCTATTTTGTTCTTTAGGATTTAGTTTCCCTTTGCTTTTTAAAAAGTTGCACTTACTGCTATTACACATACTTGGGCATAATTCATTCTCTGTTTCCTTTGATTCTACACTGTAAAACATCACGTTTGTTTTATTCCTACACAGGAGGAAACTGATTAATTTGGTGTCAGTTTAGGTTACAAAAGGTTTTATTTCTATTTTGTACTTGTGAGTGGGCTGCTCAACTCAAACATAATTAAAACTCAAACTGCCATTCATTTAATCGCAAAAAAGTAATTCTTCAAGGAAGTAATGGCTCCAGTCCTTCCTTTATCCTCTCAGAGAATGAGAACACTTCCTTACTTCTATTTTACAGAAGAAAAATGGAAATTTAAAGTATTTACCATTTCCAATTTCTCTGCCTTGAGGCGAACAGAGGGATTTAGGGCAATCTTCTTTCCTTGTGGTCCATAATTATCAGTCCATGCAGGGGCAATATCTAAGAGACAACAGGGTGTACGTTAATTGGAAACTTAATTGGAATAGAACTTTTCATTTGACAGGATGTGTTCTGGGCTCCTGCTGTTCAAAAATAATTCTGGCTAATCAGTTGGCAGTTTTTACTTTTGTTTTCATTATTTTTTTTTCTTTAAATCTAAAATGTATCATATAAATCACCCTCACTTGAGCACTAAAAGATATAATACAAAAAGAATGGCCAATTATGCCTTAAATCCCATGGAAATATTAATTTAAAAGACAAACATACATCCTACCAGTACCCCATCATCAAAATGCCTTACTAATTGTAAATTGAAGCCTTATCTTCCAAAATAAGTAAAATCAAGTTAGGAATTCAAAAATATCATGATATTTCTTTGGCAGAAGCGGTTTTGTTACGGAGTTCTCAAGGTACTATGGAAAAACTCATAAGTGCAAATTGTTTCAAGTTTGCACATAAAGTATGATACAGACTAGGAACTTTTGGAACCCCTTACTTTACATTAAGGTTATATTTCAGGAAGCATAGATGGACTTCCACAAGTTGAGTTTCATACATCTCTCACCCATTCTAATGCCTTCTTAATCTACACTGATGATTTAGATGAGCCTTCGTCCTTTTTGCATGAATAAGAGATCAGATGCCACAAAGGATTAGACCTTGAAAAATTATTTGTTTTAATATGCCAAAGTATGTAAAACAAATTCTTGTAATTCATGTCAATCCTTGTATCTAAATTGTCACTATTCTAAATACACTTCTAAATGGTATTTTACTAGTTCTACATAGAAACAAGAGGAAGAGAAAAAACTTTTTGAAATGTCACATCTTTATGCAGTGTTTTAATTTTTTTTTAATTTCTCAGAGCATCTGTCTCTAAGTACAAAATGATTTGCATTCTCTTTCTTAAGAACATAAGAAGCGCATATGAAAATAAATAGTCTTCCTCTAAACCTTTAACACATCCTTAACATTCTATGTAAAATCTTGAATATAGCTTATAGGTGTCAAGATCATAAAAAAAAAAAATGGTTACTGACTTTTAGCTTCAAATGGAATCAAACCTTGAGGAAGAGTGATTTTAGTACAGTAGAATTTTTACATTTCTGATAAAAGCAGCAAAGTCTCTTTTGTCATCATGATACTTAATTGTTAGCCACAAGACAAAAAATAGTATATATGTATATATATGTCTTTTTTTCTTTTTTTCTCTTAAGAGAAATTCTGTGCCAAACCTACAGTGTGGCACAAAAGATCAGCATGGAGTAGAGTGGTATAGAAGACCAAAGAGCAGGGAAGTCAAACTTTATTTTTCATTTTTAATGTTTGGATTTGGGAGGCTTGTCAATGACCTTCAGCTTGACGCCTGACCTGTAATTAAGGAACATGAGCACTAGCAGGTGGACCCAAACTAGCCTAATCGTGATTTTAGACCAATAATCCTCCTCCTGGGAGTGAATTACCCTGTGCAAGTGTTAAGTATGTGGAAGGGCTAGGGGATGGAAGGGAGACAGAGCAGAAAGGGACAGGGAGGAACAGGGACACACACACACAGCAACCACACACACTGAGGCATGCATTCTCACTTATGTATTCCTATACATAAGCATAAAAATTTGCCGTCTGTAACAGTGGAAATGACAGCAGATCAGCTCTTATTTATGCTTACTTTGAGCCAGGCAATGCACTAAGTACTTCACAGAGATGAGCTCATTAAGCTTTACGATAGCCATAATGACATAGGTATCATTATTGCCATCCCAAAGATGGAGAGATCAAGGTCCCAAAAGGTAAAGAAACCAGCTTATGATCACACAGCTAGGAAGTGACCATGTCAGGATTCTAGTCTCTTGTGACTCCCAAAGCCATGATTCCTAAATGTCATCAGTATCTTTCATCATGTTTTCTCATCTGTAAAGTAGTTAGAATAAAATAGTGCACCTTACAGAAATTGTAAAGGTAAAATATAGAATCAGAGAAAACTACTATGAACACTAGAGAATACTGTTTGTTTGTGTTTAAGTAGGCTCCAGCGTGGAGCCCAACATGGGGCTTGAACTGGCGACCCTGAGATAAAGACCCGAGCTGAGATCGAGAGTCACACGCTTAACAGACTGAGCCACCCACGCACCCTTAGAATATTGTTAATATTAACAAACAGATGTATAAACAGGAGATTTAAAGTAAAATTACAGTAACTCCCCCCTGCCCCGCATATTTAACAATATGCAGTCATGGCTTAACAAAATCCCACTTTCTTTCGGCCAACCTTCCCCTAAACCTGTACCTTTGAGCCAAAACCTCAGGAGGATTTGTGCATAAATCCGGCATGCTTTGGTGATTCAGAGGAGCTTGACCTGAAAAGCTGCTCATAGACAGACAGCTTTCCCCATTTGCTGGTGACATCTCTCAGTTCTGGCCTCAAGCTCTTGATTTGCTCCTCTCCGGGGGAGTGAGGATTTTCAAAGGATACCTTATTATTCTCTTGGATCTTCTCTTCTATTCCTCTTTTTAGGGGAAGAAAGGGAATGTTTTAAGAGGGCAGGATCAAAACCATTTGGTTTATACCACGAACCCTCCATGGATATTTTCCCCCATCACTATTTTGTTTCAGTTATAAAACCTTAGTGTGGGAGGATTACAGTTTGTGTTCTGGTAAAGTTAAAGTAATGATAATATTTCTTCATGCAATAATTCTTCACTCATTTTTTCAGGAATGTCTGTAGTATGCTTTGAGCTCACAAATTCATGCATTAGTCAGCTTATAGCAATAGTAAACGACTCTGAGTTCTGAAATAAGACATTTATATAATAGTTTTTAAAAAACATATTCAAGTATTATATGGATTTTTAAAATTCTAACCAGTTTTACACTTTGGAATAATTTTGAGATGGGAATATGGGTAGATTTGCTTCAATTCAGTTTGTTTTTGTTGAGATTAACATTAAAACTTGTTTATATTTTTTGAATAAATACCAACTGGCTGAAGAAGTTTAGATGTGACAGTTAAGGGTCTAATTTGGGAAAAATCTATAATTAAGTGCTTATAACAGACAAATCACAATGTATGTAAGTTACCTAGAGATAATCTGGAGTTAATTTTGTTCTTTTTTTCCCCCTAGAAAGATCTGGATTACTACACTTACGTGAAAATAAAAAAATAAGACTACCTCAATGCTAATTCTACCCTAGAAAAGTGTTCAATTTTAATTGTATTTTAATATTTACTTTTCAGAAGGAAAAAATGAAACAAGATGGGATCGGGAGGGAGACAAACCATAGGAGACTCTTAATCTCACAAAACAAACAGGGTTGCTAGGGGAAGGGGGTAGGGAGAGGGTGGTTGGGTTATTGACATTGGGGAGGGTATGTGCTATGGTGAGTGCTGTGAAGAGTGTAAGCCTGATGATTCGCAGACCTGTACCCTTGGGGCTAATAATGCATTATATGTTAATTGAAAAAAAAAGAAAAAAATATTTACTTTTCATACAGCTCACTCAAATATATTTTCATTAAATCATTTTTCTATTATAAAATATAGCACTCTTTCTTTTAGTCACTTATGTGAATTTACCTCATTTTATTCATTATTCTGGGATCTCTTCATTTTTTTTTTTTTTAAGATTTTTATTTACTTATTTGACAGAGAGAGATCACAAGTAGGCAGAGAGGCAGGCAGAGAGAGAGGAAGGGAAGCAAGCTCCCTGCTGAGCAGAGAGCCCGATGCGGGGCTCGATCCCAGGACCCCGGGATCATGACCTGAGCCGAAGGCAGAGGCTTAACCCACTGAGTCACCCAGGTGCCCCGGGATCTCTTCATTCTAATCAGATCTGCCTCCTAGGATGACCTGATATCTAGCTCATCCTTTGTTCTGTGCTTTTGCTCACGGTGCTTCCTTCACTTAGGAAGATCTCCACCCATCAATCGATGTTTACCACTTCTTGCCTGATCTGGATGATGTCTGATTTTCGCTAAGAAATTTCTACATGTTGTGACAAATTCTTTACTATGTACTAATTTGGGGGGTGAGGGGAGGATGCAAAACTGAATTAAAGAATGGGAGCTTTTGTTTCCAGTCTAAAAATATCCCCGAAATATTATCTGAGCTACACAATAGTCAGTGGGTTCTGTAATATTAATAATAACAGCAAAATTTACTGAGCATATGCTATGTACCAATTACAATGCTAAGTGCCTGATATGCATGATCTCATTTAATATTCATAAAGACCCACGAGGCAACTATTTCAAGGTTATACAGCTAATAAGCTGGAAGCGAAGAAATGAATCTTTACATTTGCATTCAGAGCCTGTGACTTCCCTACACCACACTCTGGCCACTTCTTTCCTTCTCCACTTTGTTCACATCTTCACACTATCTGGACAAGATAGTATGACCCTTTGAATACAGAAACCACCCGTACCCTGCTCTAGTTAACACAGAATACCACAAATGGTAGTTATTCAATAAAATAAACACATACATACATGTTTTCTAATCTGAATGATGAAGGTTTTTTTTTAACCTATGTTTTATTTCACCATAGACTCTTAAGTATCTCATGGAAAATATCCTAATTCCTTCATAATTCCTACTGAACTATGTTTTCTACATACATGACATGCTCGGTAAGTGGTTCTTGAATAAATAAAAGACTAAGAGAGGCAATGAGCAGTCCAATGACTTTCAAAATTAAAATCGTTACATAAATGTATCCTCACCATTGCTCACTTCTTTCATCTATATTTTTTTTCTTCTTCACAAGTGTTCACAGTTTAAAATAAAAACAATACATCAAGAGAATGGAAATTAATTCCATAAAAGGGATAATACTGGGGCACCTGGGTGGCTCAGTGGGTTAAAGCCTCTGCCTTTGGCTCAGGTCATGATCCCGGGGTCCTGTGATCGAGCCCCGCATCAGGTTCTCTGCTCAGCAGGGAGCCTGGTTCCTCCTCTCTCTCTGCCTGCGTCTCTGCCTACTTGTGATCTCTGTCTGTCAAATAAATACATAAAATCTTAAAAAAAAAAAGAATACTAATAAAATTTCTAAGAGTCAAGGAATCCCTCTAAGTAGGAAGGGCATTTAATTTACGGCTAGAGATTGCTACCAACCCACTGGTAAATACTGGCCTCCAAATCAGAGGAAAAAACTGTGGAATCCGCTATAAATTCCCAATAAGTGTGGTGCCTATGTGCTGTGGTCTGAAAGTCTGTGTCCTCCCCAAATGCCTATTTCAAAATCCTAACCCACAAGGTGATGGTATTCGGAGATGGGGCCTTTTGGGGGGGGCTGAGGTCACGAGGGTGAAGCTCTCCTGAATGGGATTAGTATTGTGACTGAAGAGACCGCACAGGTCTCCATGTGAGGATACAATGGGAAGTCTGCAACCTGAAAAAGGCTCTCACTGGGACCATGCTAGCACCATGATCCTGGATTTCCAGCCACCAGAACTGTTAGAAATACATGTCTGCTGTTTATAAGCTACCCAGTCCATGGTATTTTGTCACAGCAGCCCAAATGGATGAAGATACCATGTACTTTATGCTAATTTGTCCTTATTTTGCAATTCTGATCTAGACTAATGCTATTAAAAATTAAAATATACAGGTAACAACTTACATTATAATTTTTAGACATATGTAATTAACTCTTCCTTTCCTTAAGCATTGGTTTTTGATTGTTGTTGTACTTAATTTTTGGACATAATTTAAAGGGAAAGTTTTTTTCTTGATATTGGAGCTACAGATAGCTACTTCACAGTTTGATAAAAAGCAATTTTTTTAATGGGTGGCTCACACAATTAACATTTTATTGTTTTAAAAAGTCAGTAAATCATTTCATGGTAATTATAACTAAAATATTCAATTCATAATACTGATGTTCTTTTTAATTTACATCTATACGATCTCTTCTTAAAAAAACCAAAAACATATTTTTTTTCTTAAGCTATGCTCCCATCTATAATTTCTCTGAAAGGTGCATTTAATGAACCTCACCAGTATTTCCCTAAAAGGACAAGGCAACCTAATCTTGATTTAAAGAAGAGTTTACATTATTTGATTTCAACAATTCATTGATTACTACAGCTTCACAGACACCGTTATGATAATGCATCTTAAAATTTCAACCCTTTGTTCAAGAAAATTTCTAATAAAAGATCGAATCTAACAGGGACCATTGCACAATACATTCATTTTGCTCTTTTATTCACTGAAGGAAAAAAGGCATAATGCACCCTTCTTTAAAGTCTACTAAGTCACATTATGTACTCCTCATTGAGAAAGAGTAATTGAAAGAAATAATAATAAAGAGGAATTAAATGTGCATTTACCTGTATTAGACATATCCGTAGGGCTGTTTCCCGAAGAAGTAATTGGAGTCTGTTCTGTTTTCTTGTATCCAGTTTTCATCTATGAAAGAAAAGGAAGAACATAAAATGTCATTTTCTAAAGTAGGTCAAAGACCAGACTAGAAGCTCACGTTAACATAAAAAGAATGGTTTAAGAGATTAAAGCAGTAATCCAAAAAAATATGAAATCTCTAAAATTTTGTTATATTTATCTCCAAGCAAAGCATTTCAGAATTAACGAACAACTGCTTTCAGCTCTGCCATGTCCAAGGACAACAAAATATAAGGCCACGCACCTTATCTTTGAAAAGGTATTACAACCCCAGATAAAAAAGTATAAGGGGCTGACAGAAAATCTTACACTCTGTATCTTACTAGCAGGTTCCCGAAACTGAAATTGCCTTTGACAAATTTTATGCCATTGACTGAAAGCCTACCTGAATTTCCTATTTTGTTTTATAGCTCACATATATTTTAAGAGTACATGCTCTATTTTATAACTTTGATTTTTTAGGGCCCTGTTGCAATTAGTAATCAACTGTCGATTCTGATGTAGAAACTCCCTCTTCTGGGTGAGTCTACTGGGGTGAACTAGGTATTAGCATGCACACGTGAGGGAACCATAGCCACCTACACTGGGTAATGAGGATTAGCCTCATTGTGCAGGAGAAAAAGCTAAGGAACAAGAAGGAAGACTGACTGTCTTCAGTCAAGCAGGAAACAGAAATAAGAATAAATTAAACCATATTAGAGATTTTCTGAAAATAAATATGACATTCCTAACATAGTTTTGAATGACAACTAGACATATCTCCTCGAGGCCATTCCTGATCATGACTTTCCGGACAAAAGACACACTGACTTGAAAAATTATATTATTGATAGCACAGTATTAAAAATATTAAACAGAAAAAAAAAAAGAAAAGCACTTTCAAGGAAATATAAATCTGTTAAAAAAAAACTACACTAACAAAATTAAAATTCTATTGCATATAACAAACATAAAAACATACAGGGGATTTACGGACTGCATAAATATACAGAGAAATGTAAGATTACCTGATTTATCCTAAAAGAAGGTAAAATGGTATCTGTAGTTTGGGGAGTAGATGAGGTCTTTGGAATTAGTGTTTCAGGGGGAGATGGAAGAAGGCTAAATGTCGAGACTTGAGGTCCATATTCTCCTGAAGCTTGTAAAAGAGATGTACAAGATGGATTTCCTGGATGACTGCCATCAGATTTTTGTCTTATGAACGCTATCTCCCAAACAGATTCTGACCTAGCATTAAAAAGAAATCACTTTATGGATATAGTGTGGATACAGTACAGCTGAATTTTAAGATAATGTTTCAATTATTATTAAAATATACTTGTTTTGGGGGTGCCTGGGTGGTCGGTTAAAGCAGCCAACTCTTGATGTCAGCTCAGGTCACAATCTCAGAGTTGTGAGATCAAGCCCCATGTTGGGTTTTGCTGCTCAGTGAGTGAGGAGTCTGCTTGAGATTCTCTCTCTTCCTCTGCCCTCCCCCACCCGGCTCACATGCATGCTCTTTTAGGATCTAAACTATTTAAACCTCTTAAGTTACTGTTTTTGAGAAGACATGCTAATTAACTCATTCTATTTTATGAATAGGATAGTTACCTCAACTTGGCTCTGGTAATTATGCTTTTTGCTTCTTCAAAGGATACACCAATCATAGATTCCTTGTTTATTGAGACAAGTTGATCTCCTGGCTTCAAACGTCCATCCTAACAAAAGTAGTAATAAATATAAAGAAATTAATAATGATGGTGTTTAAAAAAACAAACTGATGCAACTAAACAAACAAACAAAAAATTTAGTGAACAGTCTTTTAAGAAGGAGTAAAAAGAAAATCTTAGACAAAAAAAACCTCACTAGCAAAAAGTTTTTACTAAAGCCTGGTTTGCTTACATACGGAATGAAATGGAACAGTTCCTGTATATGTGAGCTGAATTTGCACACTAAGGAATCCTGAAGACACACATGAAGACATAGCCAGGTACACCAGGAAAAGACCCATTTTAAAAGGTTGGTACTACAGTGCCTGGGTGGCTCAGCTGGTTAAGTGTCTGCCTTTGTCTCAGGTCATAATCCCAGGGTTCTGGGAATGAGCCCCCTGTCAGTCTCCCTGCTCAGTGGGGAGTCTGTTTATCCCTCTCTTAAGACTCCCTCTGCCCCTCCCCATTCTCTCTCTCTCTCTCTCTCTCTCTCCAATAAATAAACAAATCTTAAATAGAAATAAAAACACACTTACTGCTATCTCTCAACACTGAATACTGAGTACACAGGAAGATATATAAATAAATATAAAATATTAATCAAAAAAACTTCATGGAAACATGTTATTTCAAATGCTATGTAAAAGAAACTATCAACTAAATGCATAATGACTCTATGACCCGTCTAAATTACAAACATTATTTTAAAAATTAAACTGAAAAAGGAAACGCTTTTAAAATACATAAAATTTTAAATTTGTATTTTATAAATATAACTAGTAAAGTGAGAGAACACAATACAATTGCTATATTCACTATATTTTGCTATATAATATGCTGTATTTTTTTCCCTTCCACTGATTAATGTATGAGGAGTAAAACGCAATAGTAATGCTGGAAAAGACTAAGCAGTATGGAGAGAGCATCCACTATAGGGATCCTACATGTTCAGTGAAATCAAAGAGCTGATTTTGTAAAATTTTGTAAACACAGTTCTGTACTGCTTGGGCCCAAACCTTAGTACAGAGTTCGGTTACATATGCATTTAAATCAACTCTACCAAGACATACTCAGACATTCACATACATTAGCTTGCAATTTAATATGTGAAATTTTACCTTCAGGACGGTTAACTCAAGGTTAAGATGAAATGGCAGTAAACAAGAGAAACAACGCGTTTCTTTCGCCACAGGCAAAAGGATAAGGCTAATAATAGGGGAGAATGAACAAAATCCCAGAGTGCTTATTTCCAGGAGGAAGGGTGGGGAATGTGGGGAATGTGATCAGGAATGCCTCAGTAGCACTTAAGATTTTCTACTTTTTAAATCAAGTGGTGAATGCTAAGCAGATTCATAGGTGTTCATTCTATTATTACGCTTCATTTACATGTGTCAAGTATCACATTATAAAAAAGAAAAGAGGGGCGCCTGGTTGGCTCACTTGGTAAAGCACACAACTCTTGATCTCAGGGTTGTGCGTTCAAGTCCTATATAGGGCATGGAGTCTACTTAAAAAGATAAAATAAAATAAAAAAGAAATTCTCCATTTCCCAAAATAAAAAGAGCTCATAATATCTGCCCGAAATTAATTAGGCTGAATTATGTTTGGTTCTATATTCCAAAACTGTTCTTGGAAATAAGGGTCAAATGGAGAAATTTTTAATCTAATTTTAAAATAAGTATATTAATAAATGAGTCAAATTAAATAAATGCCATTATTAAATCCAGCTCTAGCCTATTTGGAATCTACAAAGGAGTTCCTTATTAGAATCAGCTTAATAAAGTAGATTACAGCTGAAATTTAATGGCTATACTACTATTGACTTGTATCACAAAGCCTAGCAACAATTTAGGAGAAAAAGTGGAGAAAATGAAGAAAGCCCTGTTTCATTGGAGCAAAGCATACAAAGGCCATTGACAAGGAAAGAAAGGATTTTTTAGAATCGGGGTGGCAGACGGTAATAACAGTAAATATTGCCAGGTGACAATTTTTTCAACTGGCAGGAGACTTCAGAAGGCAGTGGACAGACGTGGAAAGAACACAAGGTTTGGCAGCCAGACAGACCCAATACAAACCTGAGCTCTACAACTGGCTAGCTAGATGTTCATAAACAAATAGAGGAAGAGGAAAGGGGCTGGGGGAGTCACACAGTCTCATCTACAGAACTACATTCAAAACTGTTGGAGGTAGCTCCTGTGTCCACGCCTCTCATACATACCACAGCAGCTATCAGGGTTGCAGAGAAAAAGGCTACAGAAAACAGAGGTAGGCAACAGGATTTCGGTAGACCTGCTATCTCCTACATCCTCCTTTCAGACGTATTAGCAACACAGCGGGAAAAGCTCTCATGAACACAACATGTATCTTATATTACAGCACACTGATGTCCAGCAGGACAAGGGTCAGAGAAGAAAGGAAGAATAATGCTTTCTGATGGTGGCTTCTGGTGTTTATATATATTTTTTCTTCCTAAAAAGTATTTACAGTGGTGTTTTTTTTTCTTTGCCTCCTAGAACAAGATCTTAGCTGATCGTGTGAATTTCTGAACCTGTTTAAAAGTCAGAACCTGCAAACTCAAGCAAAGCTATTTCTGTTAGAGTCTGGCATTCAAACCAGTGAGCCCTGCCCCAGTTGGATGAATGTATATGTGAAGATACTAACTTTGGGGACATGCTGAGGCTTCTTCCATACCGTCTGGGTTTGGATACAGCAGTTACTGAGCAACTGTACAACTTTCACGTGCCCTCCTTCCACATGTCAGGTCTGCATTCTTTCCCATCAACATCTACAAAAGCGTTAAAAAAGTAATAAAGTACTCATGACCATGTACATGTTTCTATTGAAAACTACCTGTGCTGTTCACTTATAATGACCATTATATAGTTTTCTAAATAACATGTTACTATATTACCGTACCATGGACACGGACTGACTCTGATTTAACTAACTCCTTAGTCCTAAATACTAAGGAATGCTCCTGCAAGACTTCTGGTTCCTTTCCCACACGTTCAGAAACTGTCAACTTCTATAGCCTGCCGGTTATTAATTTGCACTTTAGGCAAGTTGCATAATCTCTCTGAGACTTGATTTTCCTAGCTGTAAAGTGAAGATAAATACATATCACGCAAGGTTGCTATTAGTAATTAAATAACATACATAAAATCCTAGCACATTGTAGGTGTTAAATAAAAGTGAGCTGAATCAAAACTCCGTGCCTGCTGTAATTCTCACGTTGTTAGCAAATTTAGTCCTGTTACTCCTCAAATTAAGAACCTTTAGGGATGCCGAGTTAGATCAGTCAGTTAAGTGCCGGGCTCTTGATTTTGGCTCAAGTCATGATCTCAGGATCGTGAGATCAGGCTCCCTGCTGGGTGTAGAGCCTGCTTAAGATTCTCTCTTTGCCCCCTGCCCCTACCCGCCTCCTTCTCTTAAAAAACAACAAAAACCTTTAATGGCTGTCCATGGGTAAGAAAAGTTGAAACTCCGTAACTTTGCAAACCCAGCACAACAAGCTAGCTGCAACCAACTTTTTTCAGCCTTCCTGAAAAAAGCCTTACTTCCCTCCTCAACACATAAATGTTTCATTCGAGTCTCAAAAAATGTTCTTCAAACCAGCCATGGTCTTTGGAACCTTAATGCTTTTACCCATCCTAATTCCTGTCTAGAATGCCACCACCAACCCTGCCACTTCTCTGATAAACTCGCCCTTGAACTTCACAGCCAAACGCAAACATTTTCTCTGCGTTAAGTTTGCCCCACTGCCTGGAAATACTTAATTGTTCCTCTCTCTCTGCTCCAAAAGCACTTTAACTTACCTCTGTTATTGTATTTACTTTGTACTGTCCCTATCTGTTTACATATCTTTTTTTCTCCCATTAGAGCACCTTAATCCACCCATTTCCAAACTAACAGCAATGATTATTTCAGTCGGCCAGAACCATGTCCTTTTCACGAGTTTTTCCCCCAGCATAGTGCCGGGTACAGAGTAAGTCCACAATCAGCTGATCAGGGGCAGGAAACAGTCTGAGGAAGTTAAGGTGGCTCTGACAGAAGTAATAATGGCAAAGGAGAGAAGAGAGTGACTTGTAAAGTGAATGCTCTTGGCTGCTACTCCTTCCTTCAGCTCCCAACAATGGGACTGGTTTCTTGACACTGTGTCATCCAGAGGCTCCCAGGGATATGCTCAGCATATTCTGAAACCAGGACCTCTGTGTGAGAAAGGAATCCATCAAAATCCTTGAGAACACAGGCAGCAACCCCTTCAACCTCAGCCGCAGCAACTTCTTCCTAGGAACATCACCAAAAGCAAAGGAAGCAAGGGCAAAAATGAACTATTGGGACTTCATCAAGATCAAAAGCTTTTGCACAGCAAAGGAAACAGTTAACAAAACCAAAAGACAACTGACAGAATGGGAGAAGATATTTATAAATGACATATCAATAAAGGGCTAGTATCCAAAATCTATATAGAACTTATCAAACTCAACACCCAGAGAACAAATAATCCAATCGAGAAATGGGCAGAGGACATGAACAGACATTTCTGCAAAGAAGACACCCAGATGGCCAACAGACACATGAAAAAGTGCTCCAAATCACTCGGCATCAGGGAAATACAAATCAAAACCACAAT